>NW_022987237.1:228690-543042 GCF_010094035.1 Trematosphaeria pertusa | reverse complement strand
TACTACTTATAAACTAATAGAAATATAGAGATTATTAATTAATATCTTAATTAGTATCTACGTCTATTTATTAACTACTACTAGAATAATTAGTTAGACCTTCTACTCTATATAGATTAGGTATAAGCTACGTTACTATATAAAACTATAGAACTAATAGTATATAAAATTAAATTTAGATATTAGCTAGTATACTACTAGAATTAGAAGAAGTGTATAATAAAAGCCTTTACTTTATATAAGTGTCTCTTGCGCTAGAAATCTTAGAATTTTACTAAGAAGTAATATAACGCTATAAAAAAAGCTACTAAAATTACACAAGGTAATATCGCAAAAGCGTAAGCTAGGCAGGCGCTTTAAGTAAATAAAAAACGCTAAGAACCTAATTTTGCTATAGGCGACCTTGTCTATATTAAATCTTATAGCTTTTTAACAAATTAGCCTAGTATAAAGCTTAATTAATAGATATATAGCTCTTATCTAATTATTACTATAAAGAGTTACTTCTTCTAGCTTTAGCTACCTGTATATATACGTATACACGACGTTTTTTACACTAATTAGCTAAGAAAAGCTTTAGAGCTATTACTAGAGTAGGTAGAGCCTAAGTAGCTACCTATTAAAGTTAATAGTAATCTAGAATAGTCTATACATAAAATTCTAGATAGCTATCTTTATTAAAATTACCTTTAATACTACGCTATATAGGTTACTTATAATTCTAACTCTACCTAGTATAATACTATAGGCTTTATTAACGCTCTCTATAAGGTAAAAGACTTTCATATAGCCTACCTAGATAAGCTAGAGCTACTATTATAATTAGATACTTAGATTAAGGCGTACGAAAAAGAGAAGACACTAGAGAAGATAGTAGAGAATTTAAAACTTATAAGAGTAGAAGATATAAGAGTAACGTAAAGGCGCTACTAAGTAATTTAAGATCTTACTAAGCTTATAGTATAATTTAAGAAAAAAGCCTATAATAAAGCTGCTTTATAGACGTAGAAATAAGCTATTATAGTACTAACCTACCCGCGTAGTTATATAACCTTAGCTATCTTAGCGTCTTAGTATAGTAGATATCTACTCTACGCCTCTATACCTTTATAGCTTAATATTGTATAACTTATTATATACCTTAAATTCTTATTTCTTATTTACGCTATAATAGTTTATATAATTCTATTATTAGCTCTACTACGTACTATATAGCCTAGCTAAATTATAACTAAAGAAACCTACTCTATAATTCTAGAAACTAAGATACTATAAGTAATATCTAGAAGAAGAACTAGGTAGAAACTCTAGCTATAAACCTCTCTAACTTTCTAATACTCTAGGTACTTACGCGAACTAGAGGTCTATAGCAAGACTCTACGCAGCTGCTAGTTATAATTAGTAAAGCTAATACTAACTAGAAAGCCTTAGTAATAAAGAACACTCTTAATAATATCTTTAGAAACTTTAAGAATAGCTTTAATTACTAGTTCTAGACTCTTTAAGCTAATTACAATACCGTTGCTACTAAATGTTCTACTCTCTAGGTATAGCTACGTGTAGTAGAGTAGTACGTATATATTATAGAAGCTATAGCTACTACTCTTTAAGCTTCTCTACTTACTAATCTCTATAACCTCTATTAATAGAATTATAATAACCTACTAAAATTTAATAGCAAGAGTAACCTAAGTACTAGGTAATAGAAATATAAGAATTAGAAGACAAGAGTTTATTTAGCCTTAGCTATAGATAGCGCCTTTTTTAATATAGACCTATTCTATCTTCTATATGTTATAAACCTTCTTACTAGTAATACTATAGAGCGCTACTATCGTAACCTTAATATAATTCTAGATAACCTAGACAACTAGAACGTATAGCTCTATACTATAGTCTTAGACCTATTTATAAATATAGACTAAGTCTATATTAGTACTAATAAGACGCTAGAGGCTAACACTAAATTTAACAACCTAGTTATAGGTATACGCCCCTTTTCTAACTTCTTATCTAACTTTAAGAAATAGTCTACCTGCGCTAAGAAGATAGTTATAGAAAAGGTTACTACTCTTTACTATAAAGTGTCTGTAAAGCTTAGTAGTATAGTTACTAACTAGATTAAGCTCTCTAGACCTACTAACTTTAACAAATAGGTTAAGTTACTAAACACTATATAGAAACGCCTTAAGAAAGAGAAGTATATTAGTAGTATTTATAAGAAACGCTTAAAGTAGACGTATATAAATATAAGCACGCCTCTTCTAGTAACTACGTAGGCTTAGCCTATTTTAGACCTAGACGCTATATAGTTAGACGCTATACGCCTATTATAAGAAGAATATATATAGAGAAGTCTCTATTTCTATTATAGAAAACTAGAACATAATAAGACTAATTATAAGAAAAAGCGTAAGAATAATATAAAGTAGAGTAGCTAGCTCTAGTTATTCTCTTAATTATATACATAATAGCTATAGAATCTATAACTATTTAATAACTATAGATACCTCTATAGTAGACATAATGCTAGGTCTAGCTAGAGTAGCTATAATAGCTAAGGCGGCTATAGCTAAGGCTAGAATACTAACCTATTCTTTAACTATTCTATAAGTAATAAGAGTAGAGGCTATATTAAAGGTAAGGTCTCTTTAACTCTTACTAGCTTATTCTCTAGTACTATAAGTACGTCTACTAAATTAATTTCTTTATCTATAAGTACTTTTAACTATAGTAGTATAAAAAACAACTAGCCTCTAACTATAGTTATAGCTAGAGGTCTAAAAAGAGTATATATAAATAACAACCTTACTAGATATAGATAGTTCTTAGTAAGAAGAGTTCTCTCTAGCTTAGATCTATAGATAGTAAATTACTACTTATTTATATATTACTCTACCTTGCGTATTTACCTATTACTACGCGAAGTTTTATTAATAGTAGCTATTTAGGCTATAGCTTTATTAACTACTTCTTAGTTTAGTAATATAATATTCTACTATACACTATACTATTCTTTAGGCTCTTGCTACTTATAGATAGATATATAAGTAATACGCTTATATACTACTATATTATACCTATATCTATTAGTAACTACTATAAGTATTATATACTCTATATTATAAAGCTAGCTACTAACACACTAATTATTCTTAGCCTTTTATAGTTATAGTAATATAATCTAGCTATTAATTAGACCTCTATATCTATAACTTTTATCTCTTAGTACTATATAGCGTACTATAGTTCTAATAGCAGACTAGTACCTATAGTACTATAATACTAAGCGTCTAGAAAGACCTTTACTACTTACTCTATATAGCTTCTACCTTAAATTATACTTATACCTCTAGATTTTCTACTAGCTATAGAGAACTACGTCTCTATTCTAGATAAAAAACTACTCTTTCTACTAAGTCGTAAACAAACTAAGTAGTTGCTATTAACTATATAAGATCTTTCTATAAAAACTAATAGCGCTTCTAGGTTAAACTATAATACGCTGTTATATAAAGATGCACCTAAAGATATATAGAAGAAGAATATAAATAGAGAAAGCTAACTACTAGAAATTCTACCTAAGCTTATACTAGACCGCCCGCACTATTATACCTATAATTCTAGAGCAGACGAAGGTAGAATACCTAAATACTGCGGTATAATAATTAGAAATACGTGCCCTATAAAGAATATACTAGCCTAAAAAGTAGAAGGTATCTAGCTCTTTATAGTATAGATTAGAAAAGAACTATAACTATAGCTTAGTATTCTAGTTCTAGAACTAATAAGTAGACTATATAAAGTACTTAAAATAGAAGATATTTACCTCTCTAAGGCTATTAATTTCGTCTAATTCTATAAGCAGCTAGCTGTTTAGGCTATTTAGGTTATATAGAATAACCTAGACAAGGTAGTCTAAGAAAGTAAGTAAGAGAAAGGTAATATACTTTCTAGTCTTACTAAAGCTAAGTATTTTAATATTCTATTAGAATATATTAGTAATTAATTATATAGTAAATTCTCTAGCTAATACTATAATTTCTTAGATAATTACTAATAGGCTATTTACCTCTATAGCCTTAAGTAAACGAACATTAATAAATTTCTAGAAAATAAGAAGCCTCTTTCTAAGTTAGAACTTAGAAAGAGGCTGCTAGAATAGCTATAGAATAAGCTAGTAGAATTTCTTCTCTAGAAAGCTAATAAGCTACTACTAATAAGAGTCTAGAACTATAAGATTAACATTATTCTAGAAAAGAAGCTACTATATTAGAAGAACAGGCCCTTCTCTAGTAAGAAATTAAAAGTTATTAGAAAATAGCTAGATAAAAACCTAGATAAGAGCTTTATACGTAAATTCTGTTTACGTTATACTATACCCCTACTTCTAGTAGCAAAACTAGGCAGAGAGGTACGCATCTATTAAGACTATTAAGGTCTTAATAACGTAACTATAAAGAACTAATACCTACTTCTATTAATTAGAGAAACGCTTAATACTCTATATAATACTAAGATATACACTAAGCTTAATATTATTACCGCGTTTAATAAGCTAAGAATTACAGAAGGCTATAAATAGAAAATAGCCTTTATTACCTAATTTAGACTCTTTAAATTACTAGTTATGCTATTTAGCCTCTATAATACGCTAGCCTTATTCTAGAACTATATTAACTATACGCTCTATAATCTTCTAGACTGTACGTATACTACGTACCTTAATAACGTTCTTATCTACTTTGCGAATAAAAAGAAACACTAATAACACGTCTAAGACGTAGTCTAACAGCTTATTAATATAGACCTCTAAATTAATATTAAGAAATATAAATTTAAGGTTACTAAAACAAAATACCTTAGTCTTGTTATCTCTCTAGAGAGAATTCGTATAGATCTAGAGAAGGTCTAGACTATTTATATATAAATAACGCCTTTATACCTAAAGAACCTATAGAAGTTTCTTAGCTTCTCTAACTTTTATTAACGTTTTATTTAAGACTTTTCTAAGATATATTAACTACTAAATAAGCTACTACGTAAAGATATGCTATAGATCTAGATAGATAAGTATATATAAGCCTTTAAGACTCTAAAGATATTATTTATAATAGCTCTAGTACTAGCAATATATAACTATATAAAGAAGATAATTCTTAAAATAGATACCTCTAACTAGGTATTAGAGAGCGTACTCTTATAGTATAATAATACTAGCATACTCTACTCTATCGCGTACTTCTTAAGTAAGTATAGCGCTACTAAGTATAACTACAAAATCTATAATAAAGAACTTCTTACTATTATAAAGTTCTTAGAGAAGTAGCACTTTAAGTTATAAGAGACTACTAAACTATTTAAGATTATTATAGATTATAAGAATCTTAAATACTTTACTATAATAAAGGTACTCTTCTAGAGACAGGTCTACTAGTCTAAATTTCTCTTATAATTTAACTTTCGTATTATATATTACCTAGAGAGTAAAGTAGTTAGACTAGACGCGTTAAGTTGTATACTAGATAACTAATCTACTAAGAATAACCTTACTAATAACTGCGTTAAAAACTAGATATAGATAATACTACTACCTAAAAGATTTAATAAGAAGGTTCTTATAGAGCTTCTTTAAGATACTCTACTAGAAGTAGTAGTACTTATTCTACTAGCTATAGATAAACTAATTAATAACCTATTATAGACTATATATAAGATATTAGATCTAGTATAGAAAATAATTACTACGCTAGAGAACCTATTAGTAAAGCGCTAGCTAAAACACCTTTAAAGACTTCTCTAGATTCTAATACTTAACTATAGAGTCTAATAAAATTATATTTAGTATAGAGATTATATATTTATACTACTAAATAATAAACTACGTACGTAGATCTTATACTATATATATAATACTAGCTCTACTAGCTACTCTAGATAGGTTAAAACTATAGACCTTATCTACTATAATTACTAGTAGCTATAAATCTTCTATAATATTAAGATATACGTATAAGCCTATACTATATACGTAAGAATAAAAGTATCTAGACTCTTACTCTAAGGCTTTCTAAAACTACTACTAGTCTTATTCTAGGTATAGTCTAATATATTAGTTAATTATATTACTCTACTACCTAAGTATAGGTTATATAGTTAAAAATATAAATATATTCTTATAGTAGTCTATTAACTTATAAAAATACGCTACCTTATTTCTATAATAAGAATTAATATAAAGAAGCTAACTAATACGTTTATTTTATAAATTTACTTACTCTATAGCTACTCTAATAATATTATTTCTAATTATAGTATATAGTTCGTTTCTTAGTTCTAGACGTAGCTTTCTACCTGCTTAGAAGTTATACTTAAACGCTTATCTTTATTCTATCTAGAGACAGATAGATAAATAGAGTAAGTTAATAGCTTTATTAAAGTATATCTCTAGGCGTTTATAAACTTCTACTAAGATAATTAGGTATAATAGCTACTACTTATAGAGTTTATAATAAATAATATTATATCTAAGACTATAGAAGTATCTCTATTCTTTGCGAATTATAGTTTCTATCTAAGACTAGAGGTTAAGCTAGCGTAGCTAGTACTACTAAACCTATCTACTGCGCAAAAACGCGAGTTCTTTAGAGCTAATAACGTAGCTAACTAGTTTAGCCGTATTCTATTCTAACTAAAAGTACTAGCTACCTAGTCTATTACTTAGTATAAACACTATATAAATAAGAGACGCAAAGACGTACTATAATTTTTAATAGAAGATCTTATCTACGTTAATACACGAAATATAAAGATAAACAGGCCTATAAAAAAGAGAAATAATAAGCTTATAGAGCTATATAAGGTATTAAAGGTCTATAACTAATTATATATACTAGAACTTCTATTACGCGTATAAATCTTTCTAGTATTCTATAACTCGCTACTCCGCCTCTAGTATACCTCTGCGAGGCTCCTAGGTTAACAGGTAATTAATAAAGTAGAGTTACGTTATCTCTATAGAAGAGTTCTTAAAAGAGAAGATAAAATAGAGAAACTTACTAAGAAGTAGAAGTTTAATATAATACTAGACTACTATAATAAGTAACTAGAACTATAGTACCTTATTAAATAGAAGAACTACGCTATAACGTAGTAACTAGTATTAGACCTAAAAGATTAGAATAACGCGCTACTAAAGTTCTATACCTAACACCTAGATAAGCTAGGTCTACTATAATAGGTAAAAAGGCTATAGACGCTAGTTAGTCTAAATTTTTTATTATTTTATAGGCTATTTAAGACGTATAGTATACTAGAAAGAAAGTACTATTATAGTACTAACCTGCCTGCGTAGTTATATAACTTTAGCTACCTTAGCGTCTTAGTATAGTAGATATCTACTCTACGCCTTCGTATCTTTATAGCTTAATATTATATAACTTATTATATACCTTAAATTCTTATTTCTTATTCGCGCTGTAATATAAGCCTTCTAGTTTAAATCTCTATAAGAATAAAGTAACTAGAGAGAAGGTAGTAGCTATAAAAGCGCTTCTAGTTTAAAACTAATATAAATATACTTACTATAAGCTAAAAGAGATAGTTAAGAGTATAACGTAGAAGTTTTAGAAAAAGAGAGACTAGAGAGGCGTATTTTAGAGCTTAGAGATAAGCTCTTTCTATAAGAGAGAGTAATATAATAGTTTAGTTTAGAGATTTATCTAGAGTTATATAACCTTAGGTTACGTAATCTTATTACGTAACCTAGCCTAGCGTCTTAGCGCTTAGTACCTCTATATATAGAGCCTCTTAGAGTATTCTTCTACTTCTTACTTTTAGATAGCTAAATTTAACTTAACCTACTCTACTTATTACTCTTATTCTTATAGCTTATAGAGACTATATTACCTATAATTAACTTATCTAGCTAGGTGTTCTAGAGCGCACGTATAGTAGTAGAGACTATAAAGCTAGCTTTTATAGTGCTAGGTAGAGTTATATAACTTAGGTAGAGCTAAGTTAGACTAAAGTACTAAGTTAGAGCTAAGTTAGACTATTATAAACTAGATTTTTCTTAAAAGTTACCTAAATACGTATAGCTTTTTAATTATATAATATATCTTAGTATAACTTTAGTATAAGGTATAATATACTCTAAAGAATATATATCTAAATTTTTATAGAAAAATATTAAGGTTTTACTTAGTTATTTAAGAAAAGCTTATTAATATTCGTTAATTTTCCTTACTAAGAAATTATAAGGCTTTTAGTAATAAAGTATATTATAAGATACTATAAATCTATATTAAAGATTCTAGAAAGAGATTCTTAATACTCTAGCTCTAACGCTAAATCTAGAATAATTAGTTAAGAATATAGTATTATTACTACTAGATAACTAAAACTATCTATTGTTATATATATATAACGTAGAGTATCTATCTTATTATTTAAGTAGATTAGTCTCCCCCCCCTACCTTAGCCGAAGGCCTTAAAATACCACCGTTACAACCGCTAAATCCGCCTCTAACTTTATTTGCTACTCCGTAAATTTTCCGCCTTCTATACACCTTGCCGTCGCCGTGCAAAGTTGACGCTTTTCGTCCGTGCAGCGCACCTTTTTTATCTCACGGGCCTCCTCACGGGCCCTCCTACGGCCTTCTTACGGGTTGAAGATATCCCGCTTCGTAGTGCCCTTTTCTATAAAACTCTTCTCTTTGCTCTCTCTCTTCTCTCTTCTCTCGAACAAGCTCCGCAGGAATAAGCTCCGCAGGAACAAGCTCCGCAGGAAAGGGGGGTCCTAGGGGGTCTCCCCCTGGTAGGATTATATCCTACCTCTATTACTCGTAGGCGCTGGCTCCGCTGGCTCCGTTGGCTCGTTAACGCGCCCTGCCCTCCACCCCCTACACATGAAATCCTTCGCTGGCCGATCGACTGGCATGGTCCATAAGTTGTTAATTCGTTGCCTAGCTATTTGTATAGTCTCTGCTTAGAGACTCATATGCGCCAAAGAAATCAATCATGCTTCATCGAGCCGACCACCGAAACGGGTTGCGTCCAACCCAATGGGTGGTTCTAAACCGCTGAACCCTTTGATGATACCCCTTCTGCCTGCGGATTTGGAAATATAGCGTCTTTTTTGCTGGTAGTATGCTCGCATCTTCTTTATGACGAGGTCGAGCGAATCGATGACTGCTTACTGCGCGCGCGCGCGCGCCAATGGGTGGTTTACTTGTCCGCATATGCCATTTCGGCTTCTACAGCGTGCGAATCGCGATACGCCATCCGCACACCCATTGCATCCTCGCTGCCGTAGCATAGCTTCGAGTCAGATTGTTTCAGTCGTTTGGAGTACGTCGGGCGAGTTAGACCCTGCTCGTCGGGCTCGTCGGTAGGCTCACGTTTGGTGCCAACTCCGGCAGGGGGTGGAGACGGCAAATAGAAAGCAGCACCATCAAAGGCAGCGTCGAAAATTGTCGCTGGCGCATTGTCAAGCCAGCCCGCCTCCGTCAGTTTCGGCGTTGTCATGTCCATGTACGGCGGAACTCCAGGATTTTGCGCATACATGCCATGATCGAAAGGATCTGTCACGTGTAGATGGTGAGCGGTAGAGGTGTACCATACATCCGCTCCGTAGAATCCATTCGCTGGCGCAACGAAGTCAGGCGGCAGACCGTCTTTTGGGTACGACGAGGCTGTTATACCGTCAACAGCCTCACCTGCATTGTTACCAAGAAGAGGTTGGGCGAAGGAAGTGCCTTGCCCGCCCTCCATACGCGTGTGTGCTTGCTTTGCAGCTAGGTCGGACAGGCTGTAGTGGTCATTCGTCACCTCCGTCCGGTTACCTCGATTATTGTTCACCACGCGTTCAGCATCCAGGTCGGTGGCAGTAGATGCGGGACCTGGTTTCGGAAGCAAATTGCCTTGGACTCGTGCCATTTCTGCGGCAGATATGACGTCTGCTTCTCGAGCCAGAACAGCTTTGGACTTATCGATGGCGACTTTCTTCAAATTATTATTCCGCTGGTAAGAGACCTTGCACCCCGCATAGGCGAGTGGATGGTTTGCCAATAGGATGCATCGGTAGTCATCGCAGAGAATATCGCGGCAGGCGGCTTTCCATTGGCGAAGGCAATTGATCACGTTCTGGATGCGGGTTGTACAGTTACCATCCCGGTCGCTCTCGTAGTTTCGCGGTGTACCGGCCTTGTTATCTTTCGTTGCGCCACGGTAGCCCTGACAACAGCGATCAATCACGGTGTCGAATAAAACCCGACAGGCTGCCTCGACTTCGTAGCCGCATGTGGCGTCGGGCTGCCCAAGGTCGAACAGTTTGCGCTCACGTGCTTCAGGTTTGTCCCGGACACCATCAAGGTTGTACATGGCCCGTATCATCTCCGCGACGTATGCTTCCCGATGGTTGAAGACGTCCATAATGGTGGGATCCGTGGAAGGCGAGAGCTGAGATGGCATTGTCACACGTCGACGGTAAGCAAGCGCTTCCTCGGAGTTGCGGAATACCAGCTGTGGATTGCCGTTCGCGTCGAACTGATATGGGACATCATCCGATGGTGCGATTTGAGCAGAATGCGACGTAAGTGATGTGCCCTGTGCGTGCTCGCCGGAGTCTTGTTGGCGATCTCGACCTACAGGGCAAAGCGCACCATCTGGGGACGGACACATTTCGTGAAACGTTCCGAATAGTTCCTCTATAGTGTACGAATAAACTGGATCCAGTGATGAGACTTCGTTTACCGGGCGCGAAGGTCGTTCTGACTCCGAAGGTTTGGCGTGCGTTGGTCGTGAGAGGAAAAGTGAGGGTTCTTCCCGAAAAGGAACAGAATAAATGCGTTCCAGCGCTAGCAGGCGGAGAGGGAGGGAGCGCGCATTCACGCTGAACAAGTCGCCCGACGTGACAGGACGACGCAAATGTCCTCACGCATGGGCCGATTCACCAGCATTGTGCAGTTACAAAGGCGCGGAGCTGACCCAACGAGGATAGGAAGAAAGTCAACCAACCCGGAGGTACTAAGAATCTTGATACGACTTGTGTTAAAACTAGGCAGTGGTCCAATGCGGCCCAATACGGATGGGATGAACCGGCTGGTCATATCCAAGCCATGTATCGATAACGAGAAAGAGGAAAGAAGGCAGCAACAAAGATATCCGAGAGTCGAGAAGTAGCGTGGTAAATCCTTCAGCAGGGCCTGGTGAGCCGTGACGGTCCCCACTGCGCACGAACGGGTCCATCGCCAGCGCTAGGATTATTATCGTGTGAACGTGAGACATCCTCTCGCTTATAAGCCATGTAGATCGGAATATTGCAGTGAGCAAGCGTATAAAAGGTTGCTGATAGTGGGATGAGGACGGGCAGGACCGTGTGGGTGAGACTTAGCTCGAACGCTGGTACTAGCTAGCGGCTTCTGAAGCGCGCAACACATGTGACAACCTCATACGGGCTTCCGATTGAGCTGCCTATTAATTATGAAAGCCGCCTTACTTCCACTAAAGGGTCGGTGCATGGTGTAGCCGCAGGAAACTACCAAGCACATACACGTATCGAAAGCATAAGTCAGTTGAGCGAAGAGGTCCGAATGACAATTGATCCGTAATGCCAAAGCAAAGCATTTGCCTCGACAAAACTCACCACTCATCTACCCGACCGGTGTCTTCTGGTTCTCCCTTTTGCTCAAGCATACCCTTCTTGGCTTGTGGGGCAGCATCGACACCATCCTCATCCCGAGCGCGCTTCTTCCCGAACAAGTGATTAGATCCTCTCGCTATGCCCAGAGGAGGGCATGTAACACTTTGCCTAGCCTCAGACTCTTCGGTGTCAGAGCGCTTTTTCTTGAAAACCGGATGGAACAAGGGGTTTGGCCTTTTGCTGACAGAGGATGAGGTGGAGGTGCTTGACGGAGTCGGTGTCGTAGACGGAGTGGGCACCATGCTTATGGCAGGGGCAGTTAGACTTTGAGATGGAGAAACCGTTGAGATCGGGACTGAAGGCGGAGCACGAATCGCGGTAGGAGAAGGGTTTGGGGATGGTGTATGATCGGGGCCTTTGGCGGTCGTCCCCTCGTCGTGGCCGACGGCATTGTGGGAGACTGGCGACAAGATTGGGGAAGCAGGATCTGCGGGGATTCCGGCCGAAAGTGGACTCTCTTTTGACGTCTTTGGAATATCGACTTTGCTCTGTTCGACTGGCATTCCTTGACCGACTTTTGCGGCCTTTTTCTTGTCGTTTCCCTTCTGCTGCGATTCCTTAGACTATAATCGTGAGCAGATTCCGTGGTTTGTATGGCAGTCTCCTTACTTTCGCTACTCTGTTCGGCCCATGTACAAGCAAGATAATCTTGCTATCCTCGAACAGCACATCCTTACAGATGCGCTTATCTCGCTACGAAGGCGTAAGTATGGAGCCATTACCCACGGATCTTGCGAGAGGGGGAAGCGTACCCTGAGAGCCGCGGCGACAGCGATCAGCCTTTCCTTGCAGCTCAGACTCCTATCCTCGCGAGCAGGTGCATTCCTGTCCGGTGGTCCGCAGTACCCGACCACGCAGCGGTGAATAAGAGCGACGAGGATTGCTCTGCATGTGGCCTCGACTGCCCTCTTGTCAAGCCGAGTAGACTTGAACATGGAAAGCTCGTTGCTGTCGGGCTTGTTGTTGCAATTCGCCACGTTCATCATATTGTTGTAAAGGATTTGGATCCAGCCCTCGGCCTTCCCCAACACATCTTTCATGGTCGGGTCTGCCCGAGATTCCGCACGCTCCGCTTCTGTGGGCCGATAACGGTATGTGATTGCGGCTGCCCAATCATTGCGGAAGTAAAGTGGTTTGGTCGGGCGTGCTGAGCTGGAAGTTGCGGCTTTGCCGCTATGTATCTCCGGATGGTTACTGCTGCCGACATTCAGGCTAAGGCGACCGGTGCCATTTCCCGTCGACTCTGTTTGCGAAGTGTTGTTGCTAGCGGGCACGCCATGCATGGCCCTCAGGTAATGGACGAAGTGGTTATCTAACCCGCACAAAGCTTCTGTGTATGCGTCAGCGTAGGGATATTTATGGCAGGAGGGAGAGCCAGCTGGGATGGGATCGGTCTCCGACGGATCTTCATGGGTGTTCCATGACGTCGTGGCACTATAAGAGGCGACTTCGGTAGTTGGTGTTGTTGGTTGCACTAAAGGAGCATATTAGCAAGATTACGCAAGACGGAGGAGACGGCAGGTCTTACAATCCTTGAAGTTGATGCTGGAATCACCTGCGATACGTCCGCAGCCGAAGTGAACCGATCGATATCCAACTCGGGTTGTAGCAAGCCCGCTTCATTCGCCGGAGTTTGCCGAGGGTGCCTTAGATTGCCGGGCTGGCTGTGAGCCGTCGGTGGGAGAGACATTGGGATGAGTTCAGGAAGAGATCGTTCTCGATGTTTCGCTATACGTGCGCCTCGCGCTTTCTGGAGTTGGTCATCTAATCTGCTGTTGCGAGAGAGTGTGACCACTGCGCGCAAGGCGAGCGAGTGAAAAGATCAAATCGGCCATTTCGGTCCTAGGTTGCGTTGCCCTGCCGTCGTGGCACCTCTTTTCACCACCGTCCAGTCGGCAGTAATCTTACCGGAAGGGGCTATATACATGGGCTAGTGAAGTAGTAAAGAATCGGATTTACAAGAAACCTAGCTTATATCAGTCCGGTTTGCGTTCTCCTGGCTTTAGTTGGCTGACTCTTTGTTTGTGCGTTATCCTTTTGCGCAATGCTTACATGTCGGTGACTCTGACATTGACTTTTCGGGATAGTTGTGTGACAAAAAAGCTGCATGGGCATGTAACGGCTCTGAACAAGCCTAGAGAATGGTCAGCATTGGGTACGGTAGATATCCGGTTACTCACATTACCGTACAATGCTATCCCAACAACAGGATCTCAGGGTCCGATACACTGTGCTGTTCAGACATTGTAGGGAAGATAATGTTTGTCAACAATGCAACCACGTCTATTGATACCAAAACAGCCTTCTTTTATCCCATCTTCTTGATCAGAAACACTGAAGGATCTTTCACCAACAAGTCCTCTCGAAACGACGTCCTGAACAACGCGCTTGCCCTCATTTCGTCAGTGATCCAAGCGACTGAGGATGAATCCGATGCTCGATGCTGACTCGAATTCCTCCGAGGACCAAGACTCTGACGATACTGGCCATGTCTATTCCGAGACCTCATCGCAAGTGACTACCTTTTCCCAGTTTCTAGGGAAACGGAAGGAGTAGACCACTTGGAGCCAGCGGAGCGACGTTTGGACCGCTACGGTCGCTGCATATGCCCTACCTATCGAGAAAATGCTGGTAGTGACACTCCTTCTGGCCTGGAGCTAATGCACAATGACACCTTCCAAGTCACGACTTGAGGCCGCGAGCCACCAGTGGTGTTGTTTGGTGTAGGACTTGACCTAGCTCTTCTAACACGAGATGTGTACTGCTCGCCTTTCGTCATCGAACGCGAGATACCAAGTTCAGATGAATACTGCGTGTGTTTAAATAACAGTGTTAAGTTTTTGCGGACGGTCGACGAGTACTTTATTGAGCTATCGGATCATAGGCGGCGCCAGGCTCTTCCGCAGCAGAGCCAGTATGATACAATGGATAGTATGGTGTTGGTCGAGGCCGTCAGCCGCGGGCTTTGGCCGGCTTAGATACGCAAGAGATGGATAGGGACATTGCGAGCCGAGTGCTGCAGAACCCCGAGGCTTGGGGCTAGACTACCAGGGCCATGACTGCGATGGGATTTGTGGACGAGATGGAGCGCGATGGATCGAAATATCGGCTGCGATGAGAGTACTGTAATGCAATGGCCTTCTCAAGACGAACTGAAGTATTGACGGGATGCGGAAGTTGATATCGTAGTGATGCCGTGTAAGAAACTGCAGTCTCTTCGAGTAGAAATGTCCGAGCTGGAGGGACCTCTGGGGTCGCGACGTGCTATCACAAGGAGAGATGCGTTTGCGATGACACGGCCATGGCGATGGTGGAGCGCGGGTGTGCCCACCGTTTGCCCAGGTGACGTCTGATTTTGGTGCGTGGCGCCTTTCCCAAACAGAAGAGGACGTCCGCACTGTCACATGACCTTCCTTTCCGCGCCTGGAGTTGTACAAGGAAATATACGGAGTTGCCAAGAACGTCATAGTTGAAACAGCTGCAATCTATTTGGAAATCCATTATTATATGGGCAAGCAACGCTCATGTTTCGCAGTAGTGTTACATAATATCATCCCAGAAAACCTACCCTTGCTTGACCAATGATGTCGACAACGCTTAACAAAACAACCTCGCCGCTCAGCATCGCGACTCACATGCCGGAAGATGTCCCAAAGCTGAAAAGAACGAGAACATGCATGAAGTGGAGGCCAGCTCCAGATGATCTATCCTGCTGAGCGTGTCTGCTCGGCCTCATCCTATCGCCTCCGCAGCCGCAACACGTCGTCGACTATCTCGGCGAACTATTGACGCAAGAATCAAAGAATAGAAAAGAGGAGACAAGAGAACCGCTACAAAGTCCGCCAAAATGCGCTCGAATATGCAACCCAACGCCCCATTTCACATCAGATGTCGAAAGCCTCCCGAGATCATGTTGGGCATCCGGTCCTCCCTCGCAGCGGGAAAGAATCGGGCCGTTATTGGAATCGTTCCTTGTCACTGTTCCCTGAGGGTTGATGATACGGAAATCGCTGGACGCCCGCCTGACTTTCCCAGAAAGTCTGAAAGCCTGCACCCTCATTGACTCCACTCGATTGTTGTGAGAAGTCTAGCACGGCTGCGTCCGGATGCTGGTCGAAGAGATTCGCATTCATGGCTGTAGATGCCTGTTCGGCCGCCGGCCACTCTAAAAAGTCCGGCAGAAGAGGATCCACAACGCTTTCCGGTCCTGGAAATGCTGGAAAAGTGGTACATGAAACGGTGTTGAATGTATGTGTGGGTGGCCATGCGTCGAACGAACCATTCAAAGACTTCGCCTCATCAGGTGTAACGGGCGCGGAACAATTTCCCAGAGAGAGAGGTGGGGGCGAAAGGAATGGGGACTGTTGCTGGGGAGGCATAGATGTCATGCGCGGGATGTGCGGGGTGTACAACGTAAGAGGCGACATGGCATGCGCCTGATGATGGCCGAAGGGAATCTGCGCCATGGCGGTGCTTTCTGCCTGATTGGGCACGAGCACCAAGTTTGGCAGACCGGCTACGGGTCGTTCTTGATGCTGCGCGAGTGGCGTCGCGTGGTGTAGCGCTGCGCGTGGCTCCTGGTGTGGCAGCTCCGGAGTCTGACTAACGTATCGTTCATCCGTAGCTGCCGCCGCTATTGATGCTGCTGCTTGACGGCCCTTGTTCGTCGTCTGTCTGGGATTGGGCTTTCGAACCTTTGACGGACGTGTGCCTGTATCGGATGCTGCATCTTTGGGCCTTCCTCTTTTGCTGTTGCCGACACGATTCTGGTACTTGCGGTTGGCGTAGGCCTTTGGTGCGTTGACGAACATGCGGATCTGGCAGGCGGAGTTCATGACATCCTCGCAAATGGTCTTCTCTTCTTCAAGAGCGCGGATAATGTTGTTCAATCGACCAGTGCAGCTAACATCTCGGTCTTCGTCCTCGCCCTTGCGGTCGTCGGTCACATAGTCGTTATGTGTCCATCCACGAAACCCTTCCCTCGCCTGCGACAGGAGACAGTCAAGCACCTTATGTGAATACGCTTCAACCAAGCTGGAGTCATAGTAGGCTCCATGCACCCATCTCTTCATGGCAATGGAGGCAGCGTTGTCTCTTGCGGCGTCGGCGCGGGTCATCGCGTTGTATATGCGCTCGACATGATGATAGCGCTCCTTCGCAATCTCGTCGATAGAACCATCAGTATCCGGAGGACGGTACGGCTTTCTGTTGAATCGGGTTGCGATTTTCCGAAAGGCGCTTGCGCTTTCGGGATTAGGGAACTTGCTTCTGAAAGGCTGGTACCGGGAAGCACGCGCAGGAGCTTGCGCTGCGCTAGTCGTGGAATAGTATGGTGCTGACGGCATGCGAGAGAGGCTTACGTTTGGATCAATGGTGGAGGTACTTTGGATTTTATCTAAGGAGGACGGAGCGTGGGTCTCCCCGCTTATACTTTCGAGATTCCGGACGCGTGAACGAGACACTTCAGCGTTGTTCTCGACACCACGTATAACGGTTTCCTCGTCCCGAGCAGCGAATGTAAGCACAACACTGGGATGCTGTGGGTGGGGCGAGAATCTTCGTTCCAAGTCCCAATCAAAATGCGGGCTGCGGCCGTTTGCGGCTCCGTCATATTGGGCATTCCGCAAGCCGTGGGAATCGAATGGCGGTTCGGAATCCCGATGCTCCCTTGTATGGGACTCCAAGTATGCTTCCCCGGGGTAAGCAAGCTCGCTAGGGGTAATGTAACGCCGCTCGGGAAAGACTTCATCGTCGTCACCTTCGTCTTGCTTCGTTGATAAGGGTGGTGGTTCCTTCATTGAAATGTTGCAGTGAAATATCAATATCGATCGATCCGCGAGAGTGTAGCGTAGAGATCCCAGAAAGTGGTATGGTCCGAGTCCTGGGATTTGAAGGCGTGTTCCGAAGCGTATGGAGGGATCAACGCTGGTGAAGGTGTGCGAGAACTGAAGGCTTCGATGGATCGAAGAGACCGTGAAGAGGTTAAGTAACCAACGAAGAAATTACATGCCCGAGCCATCGGGTCGAAGATATGGAAGCCTGGCATACCTGGTGATTGCTTTGGGGAGCCTGTGACCTGGCGATGCGTTGGAGGCGTGGGGTATTGAAGCGGGTTCTTCTAATGAGGCCCCTCGGAATTCTTGCGCCTCATATCGCGGCTTCAGCCCGATCCACCTCACCACCGTCATCTCAAGCATTCCTCGCTGCGCTCCCATCATTGGGTAGCTGCATGTTATCGGGGCAGGGCGCGCGAAGCATTCGAATAGCAGAAGCGCCGTCTCCCCCGAATGTGAGATACCTAGGTATGTAAGAACCATTCCAGGCCCTCGGATGCCTGGGCATGGAGCAACTCTATTTGGCCAAGTTGGGCAGCTGAATGATGGTTTCCACTGCGGGTATGGCGCTCCGAGCTTTCGGCACCAGGTTGAATCTAGCTCCAGCTGACTCTCGGAACGTGAACGGCGCTGTCCAGGAACGTAGGCTTCACTCGGCTGCAGCGTCTGCCTGGATACGATCCGTTTGCGGACATGGTCATAATCCTAATACCATATTAATCCGTGGCCAAATCGTCCAGATGAAGGGTCGTTCAGGCCCGATGTTAGTCCTTCGAACCGGGGTTTGCGCCGTGGTCCTCAGTGGACGGTCCTTCCTCGAGAACTGCAGAGGAGCAATGCCTCAAGGGAGTTCGCATCTCGTCGGGGAGAAGGACAGTGTATGTGAGCGAGCTTTGTGATTGTATCCGACGACGTTACCCATGTTACGAGTTCCCCGAAGCCGCGCAACGAAGCCAAGTGGCTCGACGTAGGATCCCTGCAGGCTGCCGGGTATTCTCCACCGCTTTTGGGGAGAGTAGCAATCTCTGGAATGAGCTGCGGTTCGTCGAATGCGGCTATCATGGTGATCCACCTGTGAGTCTCACCGCGTCCGGTCAGGGAAGATTTTCGAGTGTGTGATCACCTCCAAAATTATCAAGCGGAGATGGGACATTTCCTAGATGCTCCCAAATTCTAGTAGCATGGGCCTTCGTACATGACGGTGTGCATATTCAGCCCGGTAATTTCACCGATCAATGGGTTAGCTGATCCAGCCAATAGGAGTGTTCGTTCAGCATTGGCTCGACACATTCAAAGTTTTACGTCTTTGCAAACATACCGCCTTGCAGCGGCACGAGGCGATGATGCATGTCTAATGATCGTGGGTGATTCGTTGGTCGGTCGGGGTCCGATCAAAACCGAAACGGAAGATATTCACCTCGTAATGGGATCAACTTGGGAAGCAGACCTAGAAGTAGTTGGAGGCATCACGCTCGGTGGCGTATTTGTAGATTAGGTTCGAATTCTAGATTGAACTAATGGACAGGGAAGTACTTATATGAAGTAGACCATAACTTGTTAACCATTAAAGGGTATCGTAACAGACCGTAGCAACTCCCAAAGCTAAACATAGATTGCATTGGGGCAATACCGGGCACCAGGGCCAAGTAAGACCATGATATACCGAAAACCCTAAAGACCGACATACATATAAAATGAAAGGTTGAAAAGGCGGCTATATGACAAAGCCAAAGATTTGAAAACAGGTTCCACCCCGATATGCAACCGACTGGCGAAGATTCGAGAAGGTTTCGGCTAGTTCAACTACATGAAGGCCGGTGGGGCCTCCCACTCCGTCCCATGATGAGCTTTCCATGCTTCCCTCACTGATCCAGAGGGTCAGACAGCAGCATAACCGCAGAATATTGCGCACTTACGAAACTTTGTAGCGTCACCGTACCACCCGCCATACAATGGGGATTTCTGATCGAGCTCCTTCGTCGTATTGATAGAGTCCTCGTCCAGCTTGGCACCATCTACTTTCATACCATCTTTATAGAGAGATCGAGCACGCTCTTTGTTGGTAGTCTTTCCCATCCTTTGACTAACTTCATCTCCGTACTTTTCTTTCCAGCCGATTTGCCATATATTATGCTTCTCGTTAAACTTCCTTCCGGGCGGGGGAAGATCCTCGTACCAAGGACACATGTATGTTTTGATTGGCGGGAAAGGGGACTCTTTGGGGCGCTGTTCCGGCATTCTGCACAAGCGTTCTTCGGAGCTATGTGAGTAAAGTGGGTGATGCCTGAGACACGTTTTCGCAGAACCGGTAGGGTCGTGAATTTCGCTGATGAATAGTTTCGAAAGTTTGATCTGGTTTGGCGAACAAAGTAAAATGATAATAAGAACAGGTTGTCGAGCTTGGTGAAGTAGAAGGAAAGAAGGACGAGGCTGTCCGGGGGCTGGGTTTTATAGTATGCTGGTTGACTCATGCAAATAGTCATACACGTATTCCTGTCTTGAAGGAAAAGGTGACGGGTACGTGCGCGGCTGTGTTAGAGTATGGTGAGGAAAGCGATGACTGTGGTGGTATATGCGGTCGCGGCTAAGTCATCGTACTGTGTGTGATTCATCAGTAATACCTAGTCATGGAGGTGAACCTACTCTCTATGCGCTCACGAGGATATTACGCATTCGTAGAACTTGTCGCAAAGGACATCCCTTGCCAAGTCGCGTGTACCTATAACTTGGTATTATTCCGCCTAAAGTACTGTACGTCCCACCACTCATGAAGCTTCTACCGCGATGGATCTGCTTTCCTTATACCGAAGCTAGCATCGGGGATTCTGAAGGCCTTCAGCGGCCCAGTGCATCCCTCACTCATCTGGCGTTATTATCGGGGGTACAAGACGAATTGGTGGATTCAACTCACAGCCTCTCGTGCAATCCCCATTCCATCCTCTATCGAACTCAACGTCGGCTTCGATACGAGCCTCGAGAATCTCGTCCCTCGTACTGCGCTCCTGCCACTTGGCTCCAGGCTGCACCAACCAGCCATTTTCCTCACACCTCCTAGCGATGTCGAGGTTGCATGTGCGGCCGTATGTGTACCTACCGCTGGCTTTGCGGTACCGGATAGTCCAGGAAACGTAGTGGCCTTGGGGCATGACCGACATGTTGGGGCTGTCGATAGGAGTTTGGTTGGCTGCGGCTTTTGGGGAGAAGGCCTTGGACATGGCTGAGACTAGCGGTGTTATGCACATGATATCGGAGGGTCGCTTGCTGTGTGTATAAGGGTGTACGTTTGGATGCGAGGCGCGAAGCTTCCGACGGTGCCGGAGTTTGTTATGGCGTCGTGTTCATGGAAAGCCTCGTCCTGAGGCGATGTCGTCATCCCCGCTGGCGTAGTCTCGCAGTGAATGGGGATGTGCGTTGAAGCGTCGGTGAAACGTCTCCATTACGTCTATGCAGATTGGTGAAGAGATGATTAGCCGGACTCTGCTCTTCGCGTTCACGAGAGTGAACAAGATCAGTTTTTTCGTTGAAGATTCACATGCTAACGAAGAGCAAGGCTGCGATTGAAGCACACCTCAAGCGTACTTCGGGACGCAGAGAAGAACCGATAGAAGTCAGTGAATAGAAGGACGGCGGGCGGGGGGTCATACATACTATCTAAGTGGTTTAACTTGGACGCGAGATCCCCTCGATTCAGGGGCCGTGAGAAGGTGTCGCTCCTAGGCAGTGTTGGTCGCGTGGTATTCTGGGTAGGAGAGACGCGGACGGGAGATGGGGACGAAAAACACTCGAACTCTAGACACGATGAAGCATGTTCACACCTGAAGCCTGCGAATCCAAGAAAAAGCGCCAAAAATAAAAGTATGCAAATGAGAGAGACACCAAAGGCTCGTTCCCTATTGTATACCGGCGAGCACCATTCGTTCACACGTGCGCCCATGAGTGACTCGTGGCAGGTGACAGCTGCGAAGGCCGTATTGAGCCATTCGGATGGCGGACGCATGCGAAGTTTCCAAGGTTTCGACTGCGACGAGTGGTCAGATGACGACTGAGATGGAAAGTCGGCATGTCGGAAAGCCACAGAGGAGTGACGTACCTAGTCGAAACACTTCTTCCCAGCTCCCGATCTGACTCCATTCGAGAAGCACCTCAACATTCCGCCTCGGCACCAGCCACAGAACCGGAGCCTGCGCGAGTCTCAATGCGTCGCTCTTATCCAAACTCTTGGTCTTCCTCAATCTCCACTATTTCCGCACCCCCGGAAATATTCCGCACATTCCGCGCGCGCCAACCCACTCCCCCCGCATGGACGATCCCAAGTGCCGACACCATCTTGGGAACCCGGACGCGATGGCTTCAAGAATAAAACGAGCGAGGCGCGCTCGCCGATGTGTGCTCTGCCATGTTCTTTGTTCATCGTTGTCTGCTGTGATTGTCCAAACGCCGCATTTGTTTCCTTCAATAGCTTTTGACTCGCATCGTTTACGCATTCATCGTTCGCAAGAGCGACGCTACGCTTCCGTTTCTATTTTTAAGATTCCGGTGGTATTTCAAGAAGGGGGAAGAGAAGGCGGCTATCATGATTTCCATCATCTTACCGGCGCTTTTGAACCAGCTTCAGGAACATACGCTTCGCTCCGTCACTGCTCTTCTCCTCAGCATCCCGTTAACGTATGTTCTTATCAACGAATATGTACGGCGGGCCGCCCGCGTGAAGGGCTTCTCTGGTCCCTTCAACTGGCCAGTGGTCGGTAATATCCCCGACATCAAGTACAATGCGGCCGAGAAATATAGAGAATGGAGCAGGGTCTACGGAGATGTATATCAGATACAGCTGGGGAACGTTCCGGTGATTGTTGTAAATAGCGCCGAGGCGGCGAGGAAGATCTTTGGGCAGAACAGCCAGGCGTTGAGTTCCAGGCCTGTATTTTGGACGTTTCACAAGGTACGGCCGAGAAAGCGAATGTGGATGACGCTGACAAGAGCAGGTGCTCTCGAACACGGCCGGAACGACGATTGGAACCTCGCCGTTCAATGACTCCCTGAAGCGCCGACGAAAGGGCGCTGCATCAGCGCTGAACAAGCCGTCAATCGCAACGTACATCGACCACCTCGACATCGAGACGAAGGACTTTGTGAGGGAGGGGTTCGAGAACGGGCGAGCTGGCACTGTCGGCGTCGATCCGATGCCAATGATCCAACGACTGTCCCTGTCTCTTTCGCTGACGCTGAACTGGGGGACGCGGATGGGCAGCCGGGACGATCCAATGTTTGATGAGATAACGGAGGTCGAGGAGGCCATTTCCAAGTTCCGAAGCACTACGGGGAACCTGCAGGACTATGTTCCGATTTTGAGGCTCAATCCGTTTAGTTTTGGATCTCAGAAGGCGCGCGAGATGCGAAGGAGACGGGACGTGTACCTGCACCGATTGAATAAGGACCTGGACGAGCGTATGGAAAAGGGGATCCACAAGCCGTGCATCCAAGCCAACGTCATCTTGGACAAGGAGGCAGCGCTGAACAAGGAGGAGTTGACATCTATCAGCTTGACTATGCTTTCGGGAGGATTGGACACCATTACCACGCTGGTGCAGTGGAGCGTCGCGCTGTTGGCCCAGAGACCGGACATCCAGAGGAAGGCTATCGAGGAGATGCGCAAGTTCTATTCGGACGAGGAACCGCTGTGCGATGCGCAAGACGACCAGAAGTGCGAGTACGTGGCCGCGCTGGTGAGGGAGTGTCTGAGATACTATTGCGTTCTCCGACTCGCGCTCCCGCGGGCCACGGTCAAAGATATCTTCTACGAAGGGAGGCTGATCCCGGCCGGTAGCACGATCTACCTGAATGCGTGGGCGTGTAACATGGGTAAGTTATGTCGCACCGGTCCCGGAGAAGGCGTGGACTGACAGCGAGACAGACCCGAAGGTTTGGCGCGACCCGGAGGCGTTCCGGCCGGAGCGGTGGATTGAGCAGCCGGATGCGCCGCTGTTCACGTACGGGCTCGGATACAGGATGTGCGCTGGGTCGCTGCTTGCGAACAGGGAGCTGTATCTAACCTACATGCGCATGCTGAACAGCTTCGAGATCCTGCCGGATTCGCAGGTCGAGACGCACCCCGTGAAGGGCAGCGCGGATCCAACGAGTTTGGTGACCATGTGCAGGCATTACAAGGTCATCTTCAAGCCCCGGAACGAGGCCGCTCTCAGGAGAGCGCTGAGGGAGGCCGACGAGAAGCTTGGAAGCGCGACGTAGCCGCGGCGTGTGTATAGAAAATGGAAGCCTGCCAACGATTCGGGGTCGTGTAACGCATGTGGCATGATGCGGGTGAAACTGTCGCTCGACTGGGTGAATGCAGCCAGTACATAGCCAGTAGGGTAATGTCGCGGAATGCGGTAGATGAGGTTGCGGAGGCTTTTGATGAAGGGAGAGCGGGCTTGGCAAATGCGGGAACGGGCAGGGGTGAGTGTGCTTACTAAGGCCGAGCTCTCCAACCTGCAACATGTCTATGTCCACGTCCATGTCCTTGTCCTTGTCCTCCGCCCTCCCATCCGCACACGCACACGCACACGCACATGCACACGCTCCCGTGCCTTCTGGCTGCATGTCGACTGCGACTGTACTGCCCCGTCCGTGAAGGCGCCATGGTGTGAGCTGCGCGCATGCGGGCCGCATCCTCGAATCGTGGGTGGCTGCGGCAGGCCGCCGTCTGGGGACACATGCTGGGCAAGACGGTGCTGCCCGGCGACGAGGAGTTGGGGAAGAAGGACGACGACCACAAGCCGGGCGCGGCGCCGCGAATCCCCCTCTGCGCCTTTCTGAGCGCGCCGCGGCGATGGCGCCGCCGCAGGATACTGCTCGCCGTGGCGGCGCTGTACCTGCTCTATCTGTTCGTCCGCAACATACCGGACCTGGGAGAGGCCAATGGACGGCGGCCCGGATACGGCTCTGGCCGCCCGATTGTGCCCATGACGAATGACGACTACAACCAGGCCTACGACGCGGAGCCGTCGGGCGCACCGCCGGGAACGAAGGCCCCGAAGGCTGGACAGCCCGCACCGCAGACTTATGCCGGCCCCATCAAGTTCTACCGCCTCGCCTCGTCGCTCCATGCAGCATCGCATACGGGCGGCTACCACTACACGAATCGGAACGTCTTATTCGCCATGTCAGGTCTGAAGAGCGCGTCCGCCCTTCTGCCCATGGCTTGCGAGATGGCCAGGTGGAGCAGAAGCTATGTGCATGCCGCCTTCATGGGAAGACAGGACATACCCTTGGCTGATCTTCTGGAGATCAACGGCATCGACAAGGTCAAGTGTCCAGCCATCTGGCACGATGCGCGCGCAGACTTTACCGAATACAGCACGGATGCGCGGCACGAGTCGAGCGTCATGGCGGCTTTGGGCCATATCCACAGCTTCCTGCATCCCCAGGTCGCTATAGTGGATGGCGGAGGCTCTGAGGATTTCTCCTTTGCGCGCGGCATGCGGGCGAGGACGAAGGCCCTGGGGATGCCCCTAGTCGAGATTCCCAAAGACGGGTGGGAGAGCCTCATGTGGGCTACGAGGCTGGATGCGGGGTCCCTGCACAGCTGGCATCTCCCCTCTGTGGATATCATCATCCAGGTTCCCCCGGAGTCATCCAGCGTTATTGGATTGCTGAAATCGATCCGAACTGCTGACTACAGCGGCTTTCAGGCCCCGCGACTCACTATTGAGCTGCCAGCCGAGATGGATGACTCAGTGAAGCAGTATCTGGAAAACTTCAAGTGGCCTCTCCACGACAGACCGACGGGCAATCACGTATCCATCAGGCGTCGGATCGCGAATCAGCGCGCGACTCAAGAGGAATCTGCCGTTCGATTCCTCGAGCTGTTTTATCCTACTAGCACCACCAATTCTCACGTTCTGCTACTGTCGCCCCAGACTCAGCTTTCGGCACAGTACTACCAATACCTCATGTACACTCTCTTGGAGTACAGATATTCTTCATTCGGCGAGGACGATAGCGCTAACCTCATGGGCGTCAGCCTGGAACTGCCCTCGGTCCTACCCGATGGAAAGACGAAGCTCAAGCCTCCGAAACCCGCGGACATGCACACGTCGCGCTACCAGGAGCTCTTCCCCGAGACTCCAAGTACGCAGTTTCTATGGCAGGCGCCGAACAGCCACGCGACGCTCTTCTTTGGCGACAAGTGGGCCGAGTTACACTCTTACCTCAGCAACCGCGTCGCAAAGCATTACCAGTCCCCCAAGGCTGCCGCGAGACGGAAGCTTGTGTCCGAGACGCTACCGTCGTGGACAGAGTACATGCTCGAGTTTATGCGGGCACGCGGCTACTCGCTCTTCTACCCCGGAAAGACTTCGTCGGAGTCGCTTGTTACGGTGCATAACGAACTCTACCATGCACCTGAGGAGTTCCTACCACGCACCACATCAGCGCCAGGGGGCGGGGAAATGGCTCCGCCGAGATTACCGGACGAGCCTTTCCTGCGCGGGG
The DNA here is from genome assembly GCF_010094035.1 of Trematosphaeria pertusa. Classification (NCBI taxonomy): domain Eukaryota; kingdom Fungi; phylum Ascomycota; class Dothideomycetes; order Pleosporales; family Trematosphaeriaceae; genus Trematosphaeria; species Trematosphaeria pertusa. The sequence continues at coordinate 517,014 of NW_022987237.1, read as the reverse complement.
AAGAAGCTGCGCCGCGTCCTACGAACGTGGAAGCTCCGGTCCTTGGACACTCGCGGCCTTTGCATGTCGCGCTTCCCTTCGAGGGCGATCTGCCTGAGATAGCTCATCTGCCGTATCTGCTCCACAGCGGCAGGATGGTTCCGCATGCCAACGTCTCTTCGATTGCGGCTGCCTATGCTGATAGATTCCGGGAGGTGATTGGCGGCTGCAAGATGCCCGCTGGCAAGCACCGCAGAGTGTTGCCGGGAAGCGCGCGCGATCTATTCTGTTTCGGGGACGAGGACGAGAAGGAGTGGGAGGACGATGCTGTGGAGACGTTTGCGGCGGACGTCGTGGACGACTACCGGGCGTCCATGGACAAGGGGGAGGCGAGCCCGGCGCCGAGCGTGCGGAGCAGGACGATGCAGAGGACAGTTGCGGCCCCCACGACAGCGATAGAGGGTTGATGTACGGAGTAGAGTTTGCTTTTCCTGTGCGAGCATTTTCCGAGCGGGCTGGTGTTTGGAGTCGGTAAAAACAGTACCTATTCACACACGATGTAATTCACGCGTGGACCACACCTGAAGTGTGGCTGTGAAGGCGTGGCTGTGACGGCGGGGCCAAGACAAATGGGGGCGGCGCGCACGGACCCGCAGTCAAGGGGGGAACGTGATCTCTTTTTTTCGCCTTTGAACTTTCATCCGCAAGCACTCGCACGCCGTGCAGTCCGTCGCCCGTCTCCCGTCTGCATCGCGCGCGGGCACTCCGTTCCTTTCTTTCTTTTGCTTGCGTTGCTGGGGCGTTTCTTCTTCGTCTGCCCTGTGTTCTATTTAATACCCCCTCCCCGCCGTGCGTCGGAAAGATGCTCGCGCGAGCAGCCCGCCGGAAGCTCCGCCGCGATGCCTTCAGGGCGCCCACACAGCTCGCCGAGCAACTGGCGCTGCCGTGGCTCTGTCCGGCGCAGATGCGATGGGCGGCCAGCGTCGGTCCTATGCCCGCGAATTCGAATTCGAAGGCGCACGATGCGCGCAAGCAGAGACACGCCCCCTCGCTGTCGCCGCGGCACAAAACACGCTCGCTCGCCACGGCCGCCGATGTGCAGCCCTCACCCCTCACGGTGCCCTTCGACGGCTTCCTGCCGCCCTGGGGCTCGCGCGTGCAGCGCCCCAGTGCTGCCAAGCTGCAGCCCTGGGACCCGTCCAACCCGCTCATCCTGCACGATCCCCTGGCCGCACCCACGACGCCCTTCAAGTACGGCATCGGCGGCGACCCAATCGAGCTGCATCAGAACCTGTACGCCTGCCTGCGGGTCGGCCGTCTCGACCGAGCCACGGCCATCGTCGAGCGGCTGGCCACCATGTACAACCCCTCGGCGCCCGAGGTCGTCGACGCCCACAACGTCTTCCTGCAGACCATGTTCGAGCTCGCCCAGCAGAACCCCACGCCCGCGTCCCTGGCCGACATCGAGCAGTGGTACGACGCACACATGGTGCGCCAGGCCATTGAGCCCAGCGCGCAGACGTTCGTGACGCTGCTGCGCGCATCCATGAACTTGCTGGAAGGAGGGCAGAAAGACGCGGCCATCCGCAAATACCTCGCCATGGCCCACCAGCTCGGCCCGGACGTGGTGGAGGACATCAATTCGTCGCCTGACTTCTCCGACGACGAGTGGGATACCCTCATCAGATTCCAGCCCGACATGTTCACCGCACCGCCGCGGCCTGTTGAAGAAATGCAAAGCATCGAGATCAGCACGCCCGCAGGACACGCCGCTCTGATCGAACACGGTTTTCTTCCGAATCCCGCGCACACCATCAAACCTGTCCTGCAGAAAGGCCGGGGTCTGGACGCGCTCAAGAAGTCTCTCGCCATCTTCGAGCCCGGCAAAGGCGTCGCGTACCCCAACGAGATGGAAGGAACGCAGGAGGACAAGGAGCGCGCCTACGCCTACATGCGGCAGCTACGAACCGAGACGGACGCGACCAACGCTGCCATCGAACGGTGGAAGGCCGAGGATGCCAAGTTGCAGGGGCTGGGCATTCATGGCGTCCTCAAAACGAAGCCCGTGCAAGCTCTGATGTGGAATTGGTACTCTGCTCTGCTGCCGCTGATCAAAAAAGAGATTGCAGCAACCAAGGAAGTCCTCTCGACGCATCCCCGGCGCGGAGCAGGTGACGACCGTCTCAAGTACGGACCGTTTCTGGAGCTGTGCAATCCGGAGAAGCTGGCTGCTGTGACTGTTTCGCGCGTCATCGCAGCGTGTGCACGCGGAGGTGCCCGCGATCAAAATGGATCCTTGAAGGTGTCCGTGCTCACCACCGCCATTGGGCACGACATCGAAAATGAAATCAATGCCGACGCCAAGCAGCGGCATGATGCTTCCGTAAGAAAACATCGCAGTCGCGCGCGAAAAGACCTGCTCGGAAGATTAGCACGGACATCAAGAGAGACGGCCCCTTCGCCGAAGCCAGACGTCACCGAAGATGTCCAAAAGGATGACTTTGAACGGCGAAACTTCCCGCTTGCTATCAGGGCCAGAATTGGAGCACTCGCTCTGGAACATTTGATGCAAGCTGCCATGGTTACCGTCAATGCCGAAGACCCGAAGACAGGGAAGCAGCTGACCAGCACACAGCCGGCTTTCCATCACCATACGGGCTTCACTCAGGGGAGGAAAGTGGGATGGATAGCGCCACACCACGAGATCATGAAGAAGCTGCGCAATGAGCCTTTGCACAGCGTAAGTACACATAGGCTGCCCATGATATTCGAGCCCAAGCCATGGGCCAGCTTTGACGATGGCGGTTACTATACTGGGCGCGAACTGGTCATTCGTACCAAAGCTGCAGACACATCACAGCGCGCCTATGCACACTCAGCTATTTCGAATGGCGACATGGGCAAGGTTCTCGCTGGGCTCGATGTTCTCGGGAAGGTGCCGTGGCAAATCAATCGCGATGTCTTTACCGTCATGGCGCAGGCCTGGAACGCGGGCGAAGGCGTTGGAGGCCTCGTTGCGGAGAACGCGGACCCCGGCCGTCCCGCAGAGCCCGGTCCAGAGGCGTCACCCGAAGAAAGGAGTAAGTGGACGAGGAAAGTCAAGGAGTACGAAAATGTGAAGAGCGGCCTTCATTCGCAGCGCTGCTTCCAAAATTTCCAGCTGGAAATTGCAAAAGGATATCTAAAAGAGAAGAAGATCTACTTCCCCCACAGTGTCGACTTCCGCGGCAGGGCATATCCCATTCCACCCATTCTCAATCATATCGGAGCCGACATGGCAAGGGGTCTTCTTAAGTTCGCCAATGGTAAAGAGCTCGGCGCCGTCGGCCTGCAATGGCTGAAGGTACACCTCGCAAACCTTTACGGATACGACAAGGCCAGTTTACGGGAACGGGAGAACTTTGCCATGGACAACATCAACGAAATTTACGATTCGGCCACCAATCCTCTCAGTGGAAGGCGATGGTGGGCCAAGGCTGAGGATCCTTGGCAGTGCCTGGCATGCTGCATCGAATTAAAGAATGCGCTCGATTCACCTGATCCGACCCGCTTTGTCTCCCGTTTGCCCGTCCACCAAGACGGTACATGTAACGGTCTTCAGCACTATGCTGCCTTGGGTGGTGACCATGCCGGTGCCAGCCAAGTGAACCTAGAGCCATCGGATCGGCCGCAAGACATTTACACCGGGGTTGCCGAGATCGTGAAGGAGATGGTGGTGAAAGATGCTGCAGATGGCCACGTAGTGGCACAGTTCGTCAAGGACAAGATTACTCGCAAGGTGGTCAAACGGACTGTCATGACCAATGTTTACGGCGTTACCTTCATGGGTGCGAAACTCCAGGTTTTGGATGAATTGAAGGAGATCTTCCCCAATTTCCAGGAGACCGACAAGATCCGAAGCCTCGCTACACCAGCTCTATACGTTGCTATGAAGATCTTCCACGCCTTAGGCAGGATTTTCAACGGCGCGCAGGAAATCCAGTACTGGCTTGGTGAATGCGGCGACCGCATTACCACATCGCTCTCTGCGGAGCAAATCAAAAAGATCCAGGAGCGCCTGGAAGGAAAGGCAGCATCGTATGATGCCAAATACAAGCAACCTGAAAAGTTCGGCCCTGCCTCGATGAAGAAGCTGAACAAGTCTCTCGAGACCTTTAAGAACAGCATCATCTGGACCACGCCGTTGAAGATGCCGGTCGTTCAACCCTATCGCAAACACAATTCGCACGTCGTCAAGACAAGCCTCCAGGACATTACAGTTATCAATCGCTCACGAACGGACATGGTCGACAAACGGAAGCAACTCCAAGCTTTTCCACCGAATTTCATTCATTCCCTCGACGCCAGCCATATGCTCTTGTCCGCCTTGAAATGCAATGAGCTGGGTCTTGATTTCGCTGCCGTGCACGATAGCTTCTGGACTCACGCCGCCGACATCCCCAACCTCAACGTTGTTCTCCGTGACGCCTTCGTACGCATGCACTCTGAAGACATCATCGGTCGACTCGCAGCGGAGTTCAAGGCTCGCTACGCAGGGTCCATGTACCGTGCGAACATCACCACCACCTCAAGGGTCGGTCAAAAGATCGCGGCTTGGAGGAGGAAGCACCGGAGCGTCAAACGTGCCGTCACCGCCGAGGGAAAAACTCGGGAAGCGAGTTTTGAGGAAGTCGCTCTCGAGGCTAAGAGACAGGAGCTGCTGAATAGCGAGGATCCAGCAAAGAGAAAAGAAGGGGAGGAGATGGTCACGCCCACGAGCATTTGGTTAGCGGACCAGGATCCCTTAGCCCTGGCCTCCTTCCGCTTGTCGCTGCTTGGGGAGACGAAGCAAAAGAGCGGTCAGAAATTCGACGAAGTGAAGGAGAAGGTGCTCAGCGCCGAGGCGGAAGCGATCAGAGATGACACGGGAGCGTCTATTGCTGCGGCGCCTGCCATCGAAGGAGAAGCGGACATAACAGAACCAGTAGAACCGGACGCGGAGTTGGAGGAACCGGAGATGCCGACCGAGCGAACTGGGATGAAGCCGACAAAGCGTTACGCCACAAAGACCATCCAGGCCTGGCTTCCGCTCACCTTCCCACCCGTTCCTCAGAAGGGGTCTTGGGACGTGACGCGGCTTCGAGAGTCGAAGTACTTCTTCTCGTAAAGGCCACACGGGAGTTCCACGGCGTAGGTGAGCCGACCGGCGATAAGCGCACCGCGAAGGGGCAAGGCCTGAGCTGGCGTTGATCTTGGGACTATTTGAGGCATTGGTTGACTCTTTGGCGTTTATATTGGGCATTGCCGGGCGTATGTACGTTGTATGGATTGCATGACGGAGGAATATATGTAATAGAGGTTGCAGTATACCTCATGTATATACTTGTTTGTATAGCCGTGGACGATCCGCCACTCCCTGTACCAGACGGCTGTGTAGGAACTTTGTATAGAAAGGAAGACAAATGAAAGGAGGGATATACCTGATCTTTAGTTTCTTGGCTGTGTCGACGAGGACCAAGGGGTGTCATCCAGGGGAAATGACTCCCGCATACGAGACCTGCAGACAACAGTACGGGTACAGCAAACCATGGTTCTGTTCCACCGGGAATCTTCTATGTATGCCAATCGGCTAGCTTTGCGCGATGCAGGCCGGCAGCGCTTGCGGAGTGACCTGTACGGCGAGAGGCTTTGCATCCTACTACCATTCTTCGTGCAATCCACATAGCGCAGCACACACATTTCTGAAGGGACGTCCATGTCCCTGATCCAGCGCCTTGCATCCGTTTAAGTAGGGGTAGATATAACCCGCACACTCCTACAACCGTTTTCAGCCACTCCTTCCTCTTTGAAATGTACCCGCGGTCCCAATCCAGGAACTCCCAAGCCTGCACGGCGCCAAAACGGGTTGAACAAGCATGTGGTCCATTCGCGACCCACATGTGGGTTGAGCGTTTCGATTCTCTGGCCGCCGTCGGGTCCGGGAATAATTCTAACTGGGCGGTGGCGAGTGTGTGGGACTGAATTTACTCGATCGACGTTGCGTGCGGTCGGTTTCAGGAGCGATAGAGGGGTTCTGCGACTCGGTGCCGGCGGATGGTGCGGGAGGTTGTTTGTGGTGTTGAAAGTGGGGGAGGAAGGGATTAGCAAGGGGTTCTACTGGCGTTGGCGGAGTTGCGGCGGAGGGGAAACGGAGGACTACGAGGACCAAGGGGGACGAGAATTGTCTCTCTAAATTTTTAAAGGAAAGTGATCGGGGAAGGATGCGTGGGTACAAATGCTTGGTTCGGCCTACATTTCTCTTTTGGGGGTGCGGTCACTGCGGCACTCGAATGCGCACAGCTTCAGAGCATCAGTGCATCAACACAAATGCCTTTGGGTAGATCCGTCGCCTTTTCACATATCTGAAGGTCTCGTAAGGGAAGAATCTGGCGCTATGCTTCAAACAGGTGATATCTAGCAAGGAAGATCAAAAGAACCCGTGGCAACAAGATCGCTAAAAGATGCTAACAGAGCCGATGAAACGGCAGCCTCGCGAGAAGCTCTGAGCAAGCAGTGTCTCCAACCCTCACAATACCCGCCCCCTTTCCCGCACCGAATCACCGCATGCACACTGCGTAGTGTTTCCCGCTTCCCACCTGAGGGCATCATAGCTTCTCGAATAAGTGACATGCCGCAATGTAGTTGACTGCGATTATCCCGCATCTAGCGATGCGCGACCTCATATCGTGGAGCTAGTACCGCCATTGTGGCTCGAGTGCGATGTGCCCCGTGTGGGAGGATTGCCGTTTGGGCGTCGTGGCTGAAGTGGGAATATTGCTTTTTCTGTCGTGTGGGGTTGCACTCAATGCGGTGCCGCATTGTCGGCGCCAACGGAAAGATGTCCCTAAACGTGCATCGATGGGTAGAGACGGAATGGTGGATCGATGTCAGAACAATACCGATAGATAAGTTGAAGTACGCGGCTAGGAAGCTAGCAAGCGTTGACGAGATGGTTTTCCATGCGATTGTGTCCCAGATGTTGCTTAGGATCTCGAAACGTGATGGTAGTCTGAACGAATGGACCCTCGTGGCGTATGAATGCAGCAGTAAGAACTGAGGTATGCCGTATTAAGGTAATACTTGCATCTCTTTGCTGGTGATCGAAAAGGGCACCTTCCTATGCTTCAGATAGGACAATCAGCCAGCTGCCCCTATGCACCTTGGGGACGAAGCAGCGTTGGATAATAGAAAAACTAGATCATAACAACGACAGAGGCTAGACTGGAGAACGATAGGATCCTAGCGAGCCAGAAATTTCGGCTGTCAGTCTCTAACGGGCCGCGGCGTCGAAGCGACGGCGCCGATATGCTAAACTTAGAAGGCTCCGGTTGACTCTCCAGATATCTTAGAAAGTTTAGCTGACGGTTCACAGGAAGGACATCGAAGCGCCCTTGGATCCGGAGAGGCATTTGATAGAAGAGCAAAGAGCCTGCAGGGCATGCACCGGATGCGGAGCCCTCGCGACAGACAATAACACATATGATATATCATACTCGCCCAGATTCCTCGGCTTCAGTCCCGCATATGCCGGTAAGGGACCGACCGGAGGAGTGGCTGCATCCACGGGTAGGAGAGTAGCCGAGCGGAGCTACGCTTCTTCTTGCACCTTGACGTGACTATCACGAGTACCGTTATTGGAAGTCGCAGTATCGATAGTCAAGGAATTGCATGCAAGGCTCGTACCCGCTGTGGAGCCCTCTCAAAAAAGTGGAGCGACCCGCTGGCGGTATTTTAATCCCGTTAACCCGCGGTCCGAAATGGTGCGTGCTGTACAAGGTTGTTAGATATTGCATGCGATTAGATGGCGTGAGATTTGTAGCTGGTTGCCTCCTTGGGTATCGCCAATGAATGATCTCCAACGGTCCTGCATCTTGAAGGAGGCAAAGACCCGCCACTTCGACGGTGGAAGTGGGCCTTGACAATATTGGGACCTATCAGCGATTGGGATGGAAGAATACGAGCATCTTGCCTGTTTCAGGATGATAGCGGAAGATTCCATGAAACAGGTTTAGGGAAAGTCAAGCTGGGAAAGTTTGACCCCTGCAAACCTTCTCTGGTACTGATGGCGGGCGGAGAACGCGGGATTGCGGACCAAAACGTTTGAAAACGAGGAGCGTGGTCCGGAACCCCCGCGACAGAGGCGAGGACGGGGACGGACGAAGGTGGCGAGCGACCGCGTTGTTTTAGCAACGGACGGATGCGTGGCTGCCTCGACTCAAACTCAAACACATGGGCACGACACGCGCATGGTAGCCGCAAAATCCAGGTTCCTGACTTGGATGTGACGGGTCCGCGGAGGATTGCTGAGGCGAGCAACGTGTTCTCGGCTCCTGGGATTGTGAATGACTCGCGGCACAGCCGGGGTTGGCGTTTGATCGAAGCAAGGAACTTGTTTGATGCTCCCGAACGACCACGACCACAGGGTTCGGCATTCGAAAGGCCTCGCCTGGCACTGAGGTCAAACAGGGTCCGTTGCCTTGTTTTGCGATTAGCTTCGATGCTTTGAGGGCGATGTAATTCACCATCATGACATTTATTGGAGGTCTAGCAAAGAAGGCGACATGAAAGTACTCGCCTTGGATGCGGGGCGACTAGGAGAGATTCTACTGTGTACGCTCGAGCGGATAAGATCGGTCTGTCGTTTGAGATGTTAGTGGCTCCAAGACGAGGACTTGGGCTTCAACCAAGCATATATGGCGGTGGATATAGGTGCTAGAAGCTATGTGAGAGCCATAGTAGCCAGGCGATAGCAAAAGCTAGACGTCTCCGCCGGTTGAGGTGGACGCCTTTCCTCGCTCCCGCTAGGAGTCCCCAGAGGCAGACATATAAGTCGAAGTCGAGGTCGCATCTCCGCGTTGCAGTTGTTGCAGCGGTTTCAAAGGTATATACGATCCGTTATTGCATTTGTGCTGCATTGTCGTAGGCGACAAAGTGTCAAATTTCAGCTTGAGGGCGAATCACCCCGCTTTCTGACTTCTACCGGCGGGCGGTTGAGACAGCGGGGTTGCATAGTGATGTTCGAGTTGAGAGCACGGCGCCGACTCTCTAGCGACAGAAATGGATTTGCAGCGCTCCAGAAGCAGAAGTGACCTCCTCCGCTGGCTGAACCGGCAGTGGCGCAAATATTGTGGTGAACCGTCGGAAGGGTTTAGGCGGTTTAAGCACTATACGAGGACGTGGCACTGTCGAATCACAGGGCGACACAAGCAGCGACAGGGGCCTGCGTACATGGCATCCAGGTGGGCGGAGCCGCGCAAGTTGCTTCTGGGAGCCTGCGGCCGTGGGATAGGATTCAGGGCGAATGCGCCGCAGCTCGCGGTGGGCGTTCTGGTCCAACTCGGGCGATGAAACTCGGGCGAGGGCATATGTAATGGCAAACTAGACACTGCTGCTGTCGGGCTTTGGACGCGGCCGGAGACGATGCCGCACCCAGGCCGGCACATTTCCGAGGTTACTCGAGGCAGCGCAAGCCTGTGCTGTGCAATTTTGGGCGGGGAATGGAGTGCGTTGGAGCTGGCGTGATGGAGGCCAGGCATCCCCGTTTGACAGGCACGACAAGGGCTTCTCGAAGCAGGCGACGAAATTGTGCGCGCGCGCGGTGGCGGCAGCGTGTGCGTGACGCGAGGGGTGCATGTGCTGCAGCGTAGATGAAATGACAATATGGAAGCGGAGTTGGGCAGGGCCACGGGCCGCAAACGGAGCGATTTGCTGGGTATTCGCGTCGGGCGGCGTGGCGGAGGCGGCGTGCGAGGCAAAGCGGGAGCTCGCGGATGCAGCGTGCAGGCCGCAGCGTGCAGAGTGCAGCGCAGAGATGCGGCAGTGGTGGTGGTGGTGGTAGTGGTGGTGGTGAGGGTGCTGAGCAGTTGAGCGATGAGGCAGCACGGGCTCGTCAGCGGGCGCCGCGGGGCGACGGCGGCGGGCAGCGAAAAGGGCGCGGTCACTGGGTTTGGCGCGCGGGCCAGCGCCCGTTCTGGCGTCTTCTCCGCCCGCGACCCAGCCGGCCGGGACGCCAGCCCGGCCCCAAGCTCCACGCTCGGCGCTGCGCTTGCAGGCGGGCGGCAGGCGAGCAGCGCAAATAATAGGAAGAGAGGCGACCAGCAGCGGGACTACCCCCAATTTGCCTGCCCCCCGGCTGCGACGAACGGGCCGGCAGGTCCTGCTTAGCGACGCTGGGGCGTGGTGGTAGTGGTGGTGGTTCGGGGTCGAATCCAGCGCGCTGGAAATGCGGCCCATGGTCTGATGCCCTCCGCCCGTACATAACTCACCACCCATCCGCGCCCGCTCACTCGCCCGAGACCCTCGCCCGATCCCGCCGGGCTCCCCACGACCACACATCGCGACGTCCCACAGTCGAGCGTCTTTGCCCACGCTGTCGGTTGTCCCGACGTTTCGCTCCTGTCTCAGCCAGCGCCAGCAGCCAGCGCAGCCAGCGCCGGGGATAATCGTCTGGACGCCTGCATGTCTGACCACTGCTGAACTCGGCCGCGAGACAGCCATACCGTATTCCTGGACCCGCCCGCAATCTGCCATTCTCCACCACCACCACCACCATAGTCATCACCATAGTCATCATCATAGTCATCATCATCACCCCCGCCCAGTGCACGCTGCCCCGGACGAATTGCGACTGCGGAGCGCGAGGAGCATGTCGACGCCGGCGGCTGCAGGACCGGCGGACGCAAAGGACGTGGATCGCCGCAAGAGCCTGGGCAAGTACGTGAAGCGGATGAGCAGCGTCTTCAAGCGGGACAAGGCGACCAGGAGCAGGAGCAGCGCCTCGCTCACCCCGCCCGCGCCTTCCACGCCCGCGCCCGTCGTCGAGCAGAGCAAGGAAGCCGCGCCTGCGTACGTTCCGCATCGGGCACCACACGCATCTGTCTTCCTCCTGTACTGACAACACTGCAGTCCCGCTACCGCTACCACTACCACTACCACTCCCGCGCCCGCTGCCACTGCTCCCATGCCGCCCGCGCCCACCGCCCAGGAGCTCAACCGCAGCGCCCTCCAGCAGGAACGCGCCCGCGCCCTCTTCGCAAAGTACGGCCTCACCCTGGAGTCGCACGAATGGATCGCGGCGCCCGCCCACCCCATCACCGTCCAGCGTGTCGAGAAGCCCATCCGCATGCGCGTGCACCGCACCTGCCACCGCTGCGGCACCACCTATGGCGCCGACAAGCTGTGCTCCAAGTGCGAGCACCGCCGCTGCAAGAAGTGCCCCCGCTATCCCAAAAAGAAGGCCCCCGCCGACAAGGGCAAGGAGAAGGCGGCCGCAGAGAAGCCCAAGAAGAAGAAGCTCCTGACCGTCACGTCCAAGCACGGCACCGACCTAGTCTACCACCCCGTCAAGCAACGCGTCCGGCGCACCTGCCACAAGTGCGAGACCATGTTCATTCCCCCTACTGCTACCACCTGCGAGCACTGCCGCCACATCAGGTGCACCAAGTGCCCACGAGAGCCGGCCAAGTCGAGCAAGTGGCCGAACGGCTACCCCGGCGACGTGGAGCCCGACAGCGAAACCGAGGTCGAACGGGAGCTGGACATGGCGAGACGCATATGGAGGAAGCCGCGGACCAGAGTACGGTGGGAGTGCGAAGAGTGCCATAGCCTGTTCTTGGACGGCTCACCGCAGTGCCCCGGTTGTGGGCACGCCCGGTGCGACAAGTGCGTGAGAAAACCGTCAGTCTTCCGAACCTTCATCTCCAATCTTGTCAAAACTGACACCGTGCAGCCTTAAAAGAGTGAAAAAGGACATCTCATTCGACCCTGAGGTGGTGAGAGCCGTCGAGGCCAAGCTAAAAGCCCTTGTGGTGGAAGACGACCCTCCCGCACCCACCTGACATTTCATACCATCACGATATTCACAGACGACGAGTAACGACGACGTAGTACTGCGAGCATTGCGCCACCCAAACTTCCCTTCGAGCTTCGCTTCATCTATTACCCTATTTCTACCGAACTGCTAGGAACGACTTGGGCACATGCTGGGACCTGGGCAATTTGGCACCGGAGCGTGCGAATGATTGGGATTAGGCACCGTCGAGAGCATCGGTCGGCATCACCTATCAGTTATCGCACGACAATACCACTTAGCCCTGCTTTCTTCTTCCGGAAGCAAAGAACTTTTGCATACCCCTGTGTCCCCCCCCCCCCTCCCCCTTTCCTTTCTTAACTATTCTGCTTATCTGCGTCTTCACATCTCCTTTCCATACCGCCAGTCTCAACGCAGCTTTCACAGCTAGGTCCTGCAGTCCTCCTCCGATCGCTCCCCGACGTCGACGTGACGTCCACGGCTGTACCACCATCAGCCATATCCGAGCGCAGCCCCGAAGCCGGTACAACGCCATGCGTCGCCCAACGGAACGCCAGTCCCACACCTGTCTCGCTTCCCGCTCCCCGAAACAGGACACCCTCTACCACATTACACAAAAACTGACATTCCCAGCACTGCGGGCCAGGGAACCCACAAACCCTCTAGCATGTCATCTCAATATCCACCGCCCGTGTGATGATCGTCTGCACCGCAACATCTCACGCCGGGTGCTGGCATCGGGGAAAAGCAACATCGGGGGCTGGTCACTTCGCTGTCGTGCCACATGCGCTTGCGTTATCCCTTCCAGCGCGGTCAGTCTCTCGTACGATTATCTGCGAGCGGTGCCCGACTATGGCCTGACTGGTTGTACAAAGGGTGCGCCGGCGGGGTAGGCTCAGCGTGTCGAGTGGAGGCCGCAACGTCGCACACGTCGCACGCGGTGCCTGTGCCACTGTGGATGTCAATTGGGCCGGACGAGGCTGATGGACACAGGCCATCGACGTCGCTCCATTAACCTCCTTCGACTTCTCCAATGGGATTCTAGATCTCGATCGCAAAGGGGGAAGATCACGGCGCTGGCTTGACACTGCTTGACACTGCTTGACATGGAGTGACTGCGGCTATGGTTGGGCTATTTGTCGACGCTTGTCTCACCTCCTGCACACCGATGAAGAAGTCTTTTGCGGGGCGCGTCGTTTCTGCTTGTGCGACGTGGAGACTTCAAGCCCAATGGAGCTCGAGATAACGCCTTCATCCACCGGAGTCGACATCGCATGAACCATCTCGCCACAGTACAGATCGCAGCCCCGTTGCAAGTGTGGGAGCAGGGCACACAGGTTCCTTTGCTGTCATCCTGCAAATCCTTCAGACCAGCATCCCCAACCACGCGCCAACACCAACCCTTCAATCCCAAATCCCAAACCCCACAGCACATGAAATCTACATCCCAAGCAGAATCACAATTCCCCAAGTTCCAGAACCCGAGTACCTGGTCTGACGTCTTCGCTTGAACCATCAGGCATGTTTTCACATGTTTATGCGCTCAAAGTCATCTGGAATCCTCAAGCGCGCTTAACCATTCTCTCACCGCTCTTCATCAATGCGTGCACACCTCATCACAATGCAGCCGCGGTTCTCGCCCAACAAGTTTTTAATCTCGGGTCGTGCACAATTTCAGTTTCGCTCTCCGACTCCGTGGAACGTGTCAAACTGCCGAAAGGATGGCACCGTGGACGAATTCGAATGCTTATGCGCTGTCGCGTGGAAGCTTGATATTGCTTCCGCTGACGAGGATATCATATGCTTGGACCGCGCACGTGCTTCAATGTGAACAGTAGGCATGTCTCACTCCGGAGCCTCGCATCCAGTTCTTTGGGATTTTGCTATCGACGTCGGAGCTTTTCTATTCCCTTCCTACTAACGGGCTCGGAATTCTTCTTTCGCAATGTAACCTCGACATTACTCGCGCTCAATATTCGACGCGTCAGTAAAACAAAAAGAACAGTGTCCTCCGGCACTCTCAACAGGCCTCTCCCTTCCAGAATTCATCCAGACTGCAAGTGTTCAAGGGGAAGGGGAGCCGTGAGCTTAGGCATAACTCAACTTGTGCAAGCGAAGCCCCGACACGCACCAAAAGAGCCGTTTTCAAGGAATCTAGAGTTATGAAACAATATTCCAGCACGTTACGCAACGTCAAAAGCGCGTTCCTTGTTGACGCTCAGATCAGAAGCAAAGTCGCGGCAATGAAGCTCAACTTTAAAAATAAAAAGCACCACATCGCTTGTCCAGGGAGCCGGGAAAAAGCACGAAAATTGATGAAAATCTCTATGCCGCACTTCGCTTCGCCCAATCCCCTGCACCCTCGCTCAGAAAAAAAAGAAAAAGGCCAGCACGATCTCCGCATTCCGCAACTCAGCCGCCAATCAGCGAGCTCGAGCGAAATCAATCTGGCAAATCGTCATGTCGGAAGGGCCGAGGCGAGAAAATTCGTGATCAGAGCGTCAGCAACGAGCACAATCAAATCTCCACAGGATCCTCACTTTTCTTGCTTTTCTTCCCATCAAGTGCGGCGGAAGACCTTCCGGCCCGTATTTGCATGCCACCATACTATAATCAGGCCATGCATCTTGTATGATAAGAAGAGGGACGGTTGAATTGATAGCGCAGGGCTGAAGGAGTTTTGCAAGGCACGGTGGATACGAGGCTCAGCATGGTACGGAAGAAATCGCTTGCAGTGAATCTGTGAAGACGGCGAGCGGCTGACAGCTGAAATGTTGGGGAGAATTCGTAAGCGCCACATGCTTGAATGAGGAAGGAATGGTGGTGTTTTGAGGGACGTTCTCGCGATCAAGATGCAGAGTGAATGTGCATTTGACGGTGGTCAGTCCCATTAGCTGCACACAGCGCTTGCATTCGGCCCAAGGACTGCTCCAGAGGGGGGTGCAAAAACTCTGGTCATCGGGCTCACATCCTTCCCTGTCACATGGTCACCGGAGTCTCCGAACCCATGTTTCTGGCATGCATCCAACAAGCGCGCTGACTACCTCTTCTAACTCCCTCTCCAACACCACATTAGCTTTCGATATTGAGTCCACGCCCTCAGCCCTGCGTCTTGTATCTCTGTCTCGCTTGCTATCTCCTCTTTGAGCCCTCCCAGCCACGCCAAAATCGAACAACGCAACCTTGGAAACGTCGAAGCTTTCATGTATGCATCTCTCAACGAACGCTCAGTATAAAATAGTCTAGCGCAACTGCGTGCTGCGTCTCGCCTCTGCATTGCTTATCGATTCTGCAGTTCGCGCTTCTCTTCAAGCCACTTCATATATATATCCCCCCTAGCTTACGCCCTTCCGGGCTTCATCCTGCCTCTAAAGGGCAGCAAAAGGATACGGGTTTCCCAGTTAGAGTCGGCTGGGCAGTTTGTGACTAGAACAGTGATGCCTAGCTCGGACTTACGGACAGCTCGCTTGCACCGGTAAAAAGCAAAGACACGTGTCCGGTGCAGCGCGTGCTCCAATGACAGGGTTCGCGGATCTGCGCGCTCGTGTCGTGAGGAGAGAAGTGGTGGGTAAGCTTTGCTGTTGCTTGGGTTGGAATTGGCGCCGGATAAAAGTGCTAGGTCGAATGAGCTTGGATGGAGGACAGAGGGTGTGGCTACGTGCATACCAACCTCTACCAAGGGCAGATCAGATGAAGGACGAACGAGTGTTCGGTCTCCGGGTATGTCACATGAAGGTGCATCACAAACAACCTGCTAGCGGACGGACGTGAACAGCAGAAAATCCACATTTTAACGCTAGTGGGTATACCGAAGCCAGTACAATAATAGTACTAACACAGAGCCATTTCTCGCCCTAAAATGCCAATCAGACTTAACGCCGATGCCTATAGTGCTGTTCCTGAAAGATGCTTTTTGGGTAGGCAAACAGGCGCCGTAACAATGCTCTAGGAACATTCTTTTGCTACCCCCTTCTCCTTCCGTCACAGCCTAGCGCTTCGCCGAAGCAGAGTCGAACCTGTTTACGTACCAGAAGCCACCGAAGCAAGAGAGGTCGACTCTAGTTCCGGGTTGGAAGCCTCAGCAGTAGGAGTCCCTAGTATCATAGCTGCTGCCTCCACGGGCCTGGATTCGAACCATTCCCTCCTCGCTCGACTCTACAAATGTACTATTAGCACAGATAACACAGACATCAAGGATATTAGAATGTAAAATCGTCTCCGAACGCTATTCCTCCATCGTCCATACCGTCCAGGTTCATAAAATCATCAAGCGCAAAGCCCGAATCGCCGCTTGCAGCACCTATCCCGAGCTCGAGGCTCTGCATCTCACTCGTAGGAGGCTTGCTCGGCTCGTCCGGGACGTCGAGACCTTCGACTAGATGCAATCCCTTGGGTACCGCCGTGCGAAACGCGCTGATACGGTCGGGCTGCAGGACACCAGCTGCTTTGCCTAGGCCGGTTGCGTCGCCACGCGAGTTCATCCATACACCGTTGCCTCCTTCGTTGTTCTTGACAGCTTTGGTGAAGAAGTCGACGAAAAGGACGCTGGACTCGTACCATCGACCTTTGATTTCGGATATCTCGAGCTTTTGGGAAGTGGCAATGAGCTTCCAGTAGGCGAGAGTGCGTGTGGCTGGAACGAGTGCCCGGTTCCGCCAACGCATATCCTCACGCATACGGATGGGGATGTTGCTGCTCGACGGGACCTGCGGTAGCGAATTCGGATCAGGCACAGGGAGAGTCGCGTACGTATATATATCTCCTAGTACTAGGATTTTAGAGAGAGGGTGCGCGGAATTGGTCTGATTTGGCGGAGGCCCTGGGACGGCACGCTCGATGATATCGGTGATGACCATCAGGTCGTTACCGCTGCCGATGCGTAGGCGGACCGGCTCGCCTCGCCAGATCTTCTCCGCACCGAGGTATACGCCATTCCAGCGCCTCTCTTCCATACCCGTGTTAATGGTCGTCTTTAGTAGCTCGAACGGGGTGAAGGTGGTATCGATGGCTTTCGCTGCCAGGATCGAGGCGTCGACGTCCGCAATGCCCTGGCCGAATTGGCCAGACAGAAGGGCCCTCCAGTCCACCTGGTCGTAACTGAGTGTTGGGTTCTGCTGGAGATAAGGATAGGTGCATGAAGGCGCAGACCACGCGAGCCAGGGCTTGAGGTTCTGGTCGGACGTGACGAGCTCGGCGGTGGGCGAGTTGTAGGGATGGGAGAGGGGCTGGACAAGGTAAGCTCGGTCGCTCGATCTGTCTTTCGGTACCCATCGACGGATGACTAGTCCTAGGCCCCAGGCTTCTGTCTTCGGTCTAAAGAACCATACTACTTCACCGGTCCGCGCGAGAAATTTTCCGTATTGGTGGTCCACTTGCTGATCAACAGAGCGAAGCTGCGGAAGAGGCGTGGGCTCCAAAATGGCCGGCGGCTTTATGCGTTGCGGATTCGCGGCTGAGCTGGGCGTCGCTGGCTTCACGCTGGGGCTCTGGGCAGGCGTGCCTGTGCTGGGACGCCGGACAGGTACCTGGGCACTTGGATTGCGGCCGACGGGCGTAGGTGCTTGCACTGTGGTGTTGGGGCTGTTCTCCTTCTTGAGGCCCGCCATAGCTGGATCGGGCCTGATTTCCGGCTTCAGCGGGAGCGCGGGCTTCTCGGACTCGAGCTGCATCGGGCAGCATATTCGACAGGTGCAATTTTGGTGGTCGCTCGACTCGTCGGTGGAAAGCCATAGCAGGTGCGGGAAGAACTCGACGGGGCTCCTGAACCGCTTCTTCGGTCCCTTGGGGTAGCCGTAGAGGTATGCATCTTGTCTGTCGTGGCCGCCGCCCGAGTGGTTCTTGACCGGCTTGGTCTCGCCGTTGGCTTTCGACTTGATGTGCTCGTACAGCCTATAGCCCTCCGGGAAGTCCCAGAGAATGCATTGCTGCCACTTGTCTGCGCCCGTTAGCCCTCCGCGCGCGAGGCGACCTCCAGTACGCACCCTCGTGCTGCTTGCCGCCGATCTCGCGCAGCAGCATGCCGCCGAGCTTCTTGCGCCAGTCGACGTGCTTGGGCTCGTCCTTCTCGATCAGGCGGTAGTAGTCGCTTTGGCCCTGCTCGTTGGGCGTGCGGTCGAGCTGCTCCTGGGTGGGCCCGTTCCGGAGCACGGTGCCCTTCTGGTTGACGACATCCTGCCCGTCCGACTTGCACGCGAAGATGGGCAAGAATTGGGTGAGTGGCTGGGCCATGGCCGGCGGCCGGCAGCGCGTGCACTGCGCGGGATGTTGTTGGCGGCGGCGGCGGGGGCAGCGGCGGTGTGGTGGAGCAGACGTCGCCGCGTCGCGAACAAAGAAGACCGCGGCGTTTAGCCGCTTTCCTCCGGCGCTAGCGAGAGGCTTCAACCTCAGAAATCCACGCCAGCCTTCACCACGTCTCCGCGCGCCCTGACTGCTGCTCCTCGCCCCGCCGGACCCGCCGGAGACGCGTCGTCTCGTGTCCCCGCGCGTCGCAGACTCCTACCATGTCGGCCCGGAGGTGATTGCTCCCTTAACGCGTCGTTCATCTTTATCTTCATCTTCATCTTCATCTTCATCTTCACCTTCACCTCCACCTCCACCTCCGCTTTCACTCCTCGGGCGAATCCACCAGCTCCACTTCAATGCCAGCTCGACCCACCCCTCAATGTGACCTCCGACGGATCCCCCCTCCCCTCACTACACGCCTCTCTCTCACCCCTGCCCGTCTCTCGACCGAGGCTGGGCCCGCTCGACGACATGGCCGAGCACCCACGGGTAAAGCTGGGGTCGCCGCTGCCCATTACGCCCAAAAAGCGACAGTGCGGAGGAGCATTGGAGGACTTGTTGCAGCAGTTTGGGTCCCAGAGCTCGGCGACGTCAGCCACGAAAGCCCGGCGCATATCCTCATTCACCGCTCCCAAGCGAGAGGCGCCTGTGCCTATCAAACCCGCCGACGAAAGCACACCGATTCTGCGTCAACGGCCGTCGCTTAGCTACGCAGTCTCCGACCTTTCGACCAGCGAATCCGCTCCGAATAGCTCCTCCAGCTCCGGCTTCTCTATTGCCGAGCACGCCCCGGAGAGGAGCGCGGCTGCGACCGACACCAGCGACCAGGACAGCAACGACACCAGCGAAGACGACCTCGCGAGGCCCATCCGCACCGCTCGCACGTCACACCCGAAGTACCAAGTGGATGAGCTGAAGATGGAGAATAGAACGAAAGAGAGGCCCCACCCTCCGCGGCGAAGTGCCCGCAATAGGAAGAGCGACATCCTGGCGTCCGACACTGTCCAGCCCCCGGCCACTACACAGCGCAGCGCCCGCCCGCCTCGCAAGCTCGACACGGCGCGCGCGAGACTCAGAGGTGCCATCGCCCAGCAGTCCAAGGCGAAGGCGGACAGCTTCTTGGCAGCCAACAAGGACTACTTTCTGCCGTTGCTTCCTGCACACAACTACGTGTCCAAGCTCGTGGCGAGCAATCATCCCCGTTCCACCGTGGAGTACGAGCATCTTCGCCGCCAACCCCAGGGTGTCCGAGCAACGATGAAGCCATACCAGCTCGAAGGCCTGTCCTTTTTAGTTCATCTTTACAACAACGGCTTCTCCGGGATTCTTGGCGACGAGATGGGTCTGGGCAAGACTTTGCAGACTTTGTCACTGTTTCAATATCTAGAGGAGCAAGACCAAAAGTTAGGCGCCGCATCCGAGGAGCTGCGACCCTATCTCGTCATTTGTCCGCTGAGTGTTCTCAACTCATGGGTAACGGAAGCGCAGAAATGGGTTCCCGAACTCAAGATCCTCCGATTCCACGGCACTGCCAACCAGCGAGATCGCCTCAAGAAGGTCGCCCTCGGCATGGCGGACCAGTTCGGCAATGAGACTCTGCAGTCCAGGAATCGCAAGGCATCGAGAAAGGCTGGTCTCAAGGTCTCGAAGCTTCCCACTGACGCCTCCTCGGAATCCTACCAGATCATTGTGACGACTTATGACACATTCCAGGCCGAGCACTCGTGGTTCAAGCACTCATTTGTCTGGCGCTACGTGGTCCTTGACGAAGGCCACAAGATCAAGAGCAGCGTCTCGCAAATATCCACGGCGCTGAGGCATATCGCTGCAGAGTATCGCCTCATATTGACCGGAACTCCGTTGCAGAACAATCTTGTCGAAATGTGGGCTTTACTGGCTTGGCTGTACCCTGACGTTTTCGCCGACAATACCCAGAGTCTCTTCAAGGAATCTTTCGATCTCACTCGAGGCATGGTCAACCGGAAGACCATGGATGACGCCCGACGACTGCTCGAACTCATAATGTTGCGGCGGATGAAGGATAGTCCAGGTGTCAACCTTGGGCTACCACCGAAAGAGGAGGTGCTGCTATACGTCCCCCTTACCCCAATGCAGCGTTTCTGGTACACCCGGCTTCTCACGCGTGTGGATGACGCCATGCTCGACGAACTCTTCGCGAACGGAAAGAGCAAGGAAAAGCTTGCTTTGGAAAAGGAGAAAGAAGATGGCAAGCTGCTATCGCGAATCGAGAAGTTGAACGCCAACACATTAGCACAGGAGGGCGACTGGGGAGAGACTGCCGAGATCATGCGACAGGCCCTCGAGAAGGAAAAGGGTGCTGAGACCAATTCAGCCTGGCGCAAGCTCATGAACCTTGTCATGCAACTCCGGAAATGCTGCTCTCATCCCTATTTGCTGCCGGGCACTCTTCCTGACCCATATTACATCGGCCAACATGTCATTCGTGCGTCAGGAAAGTTCATCCTCCTTGCGAAGCTCCTGAAGCACCAGATCTTCGAGCAACGCAAGAAGGTGCTGATCTTCTCTGGCTTCACCCAGACGCTAGATTGCTGCGAAGACATGCTAGCCCTTATTAGCAACCACGGCAAGGGCTTTAAGTACGTCCGCTTAGACGGTAGCACCGGCCGGGCTCGGCGCAATCTCGACATTCGCCTATTCAACGATTCCAAGACCGACTATAAGGTCATGCTTCTGTCAACTCGTGCTGGTGGCCTAGGCATCAATCTGACCAGCGCGGAAGACGTCATCTTTCTGGACGAGGACTGGAACCCCCAGATTACCTTGCAGGCAGAAGCTCGAGCCCACCGGATTGGCCAGACGAAGAAAGTGACCATCTATAAGCTTTGCACTCAAGGCACGGTAGAGGAACAGATGATGGGTCGCATCCGGAAGAAGCTATACTTATCAGCTAAGATAACAGAATCTATGAGGAACATCCATGGGGCGCGCGCTTCCGCAACCGCCGCCGCTAAAGGGCATCTTTCGCTTACAGATGATATGCCAGAGATGAGCACCGGCCAGCTCAAATCCCTCATCCGCCGTGGCGCGCAGACCCTGTCGCATCCCGAGATCAACGTGACAGAGATGCTGTCCTGGGACCTCAACACAATGATGGCAAAGTGTCGCGACAAGCCCGCGGATTTGCACGCGAACCCTGACGTTGTGAATCCCGACATTGACGAGGAGAAATGGCTATCGGTAATGGAGCGTGTCGAATGTGCCGTTCTCGATGGGAAGCGCTACCAACGCCAACTCAACACTAAGGCCGATAATCCCGCCGTCAACATTCTGCCGGATTCCATCAGCCGCGAAGACCGCCGCAAGGGCAAGAACACCACTGTGATGATCGATGGATTCGCTATCAACAAGGAATCGCTCAGCTGTAACGACTGGGAAGCTGTTCCAACCTTTGCCGGAAAGGATCCACGACTCGCGGAACCCAAGCGTGAGAAGCGACGGGAGATCCAGCACGAAGAGCATTGCGTAGCCTGTTTCGATGGACCAGATGCAGGGCATATGGTGGAGTGCAAGAGCTGTCCACGAACGTACCATTACGATTGTTTGGAAGACGACTATCAGGTCAAAGTCAAAGGATTCAGCGGCTTCTTCTGTCCCCAGCATACCTGCTATGAGTGCGGGAAGAACACGACGGATGCTGGAGGCCTTATTTACCGCTGTCGCTGGTGCCCGCACGGGTTCTGCGAAGACTGCCTTGAGTGGGGCAAGGAAGAGCTCATCGGTGAGAATCTTCCGGAGTTTGAGATGCTGGGTGAAGAATCCCCTACAGGCGGATTCTACATCAAGTGCCCTAGCTGCATTGAGGCCGTTGAGGAGGATGAAGATAGGAGGGAGTGGATGATGGGCATGGAGGCCAGCTACCGGGAGCAACATGAAGAGTGGGTCAAGGATCAAGAAGAGCAGCTGCGTTTCCTCGAGAAAGAGCAAGATGCCCTGCAAGGCACCGGTCACCAGAACAAGATCCAGAATAAGGTCAATGCTGAGACGAACCAGCTGCTTCCGCAACTAGGTCTCGGAAACCAGCGTTTCCGGCCCATCATTCTCGACGACGATGACGCTGCTTCACAGCCTGCGCTGACCGACACTTCGATTCCAACTCCTGCCCCTGGCGAGTCTGGCGTAAGCACTCCGCGCCTCCTAGGCCCTCAAATGCAGGGCAAGAGAAGGGCCGAGATTGAGCTCGATGAAGAGTTCAGGGATGCGCGTGAGGAGAAGAGGGCTAGGCTTGACACTATCGGTCAGCCATGGATGGTGCAGACGGATCCGCTGCTCATGGATTTCTACAGCAGTGACACTTAATGCGTGCGTTGCCGAACTCCCAGGTTCACGGCCCATTTCCATTTCTTTGCACCCGGACTGTCATGGGTTGGCCCGGTGGCATATGCAAGATGACGGTCATTTGGGGGCACCGCTCTGACTTGCATTTTCTGGCGTTGGTCGACTGACTATACGATATACCCTTACGTCCTGGCGCTGTGTCGTTGTGGACTTATGCGTCTGCGTTGGTAGGGTATGGTGGAAGGGTTAGGAATCTCTGGATCTACAATCGGATCGCGTATGTACATTAACTCATTATCCGGAGGACAGCCAAATGCGCTCTGCACTAATGGGATCTGGAACCAATTTTCTATCCATGCATGATGATGCATGTCTGGGAACACAGGACAAGCCTTTCGAAGCATAGACAAGCATTTCCTAGTTGCGAATAAGCTCGTACAGTTTTCTCACGAAGCAACAAAGGTTCAACCACAGCTCACCGCTGAGGCTGTTCTACGATGCGTAAGCTGACTCCTGGCGAAAAAGTTATATTACCTTTGTGACAAAGACTCACCCATCCAGCTTGATTCCGTATCAACCCCTAATAGGTCGTCAGCGGCCACTAACCACACCAAAGCATCCCTGAAATTGGGGCAGCTGGGCCTTACAGGATGATGGGGACAGTGACCGGATATGGTAATTGATGTATGCAGGCCGGGTATTTGTGGAGACATTGGTGTCAGCATGGAATCCAAAATGGGGGGAAGGCGGGAATAGCGACTGACACTCCGCCAGCGACGACAGTTGACTTCATCGCCGAAAGTGGAAGGGAGAAAAAATATAAAGCACCCACTGCTGCCGCACAACAAGGAGTATCATCACTCAAGGCCACTACCATTCAGTCCTTCATAGATCTTCTTCGCTCGATCTTCTGCTCAATCTTCTGCTCAATTTTTGAGAATACAGCCAAAATGCGCTTCAGCACCAGCATCCTCGCCATCGTCGGCCTCGCCACTCAATCCACCCTCGCCGCTACGTGCTTCCCGCAAAGCGGATGCAAGTCGTGCGCTAGCTTCCAGGAGCTGTATGTCCTAAATCGCTTCCCCTTCTTCTACTCCTCCCAATTATCGCACTGCGCCACAATCCCCCAGTTACCCCCTCTAACTGCGAAGAGCGGAGCTGATATGCAGGTAGCGAGGATCTCAAGAACAACTTCTGTGCCACCAAATTTAACCTCGCCAACACGCCCGAGCAGTTCAATTTCCAGGCGCACGCGCAGGTCCTCGGTGGGCCAATTGGCAGCCAGGACCTGTGCAATAGCGCTTTCGACAATATTGTTGATCAGTGCTTTGGGAATCATGATGGTGGGGACTTCAACTTCAATGGGTGAGTGATATGTTGAGAGTGGAGGGTGGAGAGTAGAGGGTGAACTGGAGAATGTACTAATGCGGTGTTAGGTGGGACTTGAAGGTCGGGTTTTGCTCTTGCGACTAGGGGGGCTGAAGAGAGACTGAGTGATGAGGAACGGGAGGCGAGAGGGCATGAGTTAAGGACCACACGTAGGCGGTGGTGCATAGAGTCTTGCATTCTTTTCTATACTCTGTCGCTACTGGAATTCGTTGCATATGTGGACGGAATGTGTTCTGGTGCCTGCAGCTAGCCAAATACAGATCTGTTCTTCATCTTACGCTGTGGTCTGAAATGCGCGTGTTGAGAAATGACATCACTACCACACCATCTTCCAAAGACATGTAAGCTCTCGCCCGCCGTAAGCAGAATAGAAGAAGCACTTCCAGTCCCAATGGCCAGCCACATATCCCGCAGCATAAATCGTTCCCAGGGGACGCCGCAGTCCGCACAGTTTTGCCGACAGCGAAGCATGCCCTCAAGCCCCGCCACCTCGAAGCCTACACTAACCCCATACTCCCCAGGACCTGCTGAGCGTTGTACTCGTACGCGCAGGTAGCATTTGTTGGCCTGTCTTCCCCACCTTGGGTTGATCAATCTACAATGGTTAATATCCGCCAATCCTGGTGGTCCGCATCCTGCGCGATCCTTGTTCGGCCGTTTGGATCACCGCCTTATCGCGGCGCATCTCTCTCCGACTACAATGCACCCCCAATCACGTTCAGTGCTGTTGAGGGGCAAGCGTCGATACCTGGGCGCATCTGGGAATTAACTGAATTCCATGTATAAAGGATGGGCTTCCGCCAGTTCCGAGGTTGGGCGACGGGCGACCATTGCCGCATCGTCTTCGCCGCGATGATGCTGTCCCGGGTGAGCGTTGCACTGGCCGCTTTAGGATTGTCGCAAGATGTTCTGTCGGCAGCATCTTCAGATAATAATAAATATTCCCGTGAGGCCAAAAGCATCTCCACTCCTTCCATCCATCTCCCAAAGCTAACACAACCCAGTCGTGCAACCCCTCTACAAACCTCTCGACCTTGGCTCCATCAAACCTCTAGGATGGTTCAAAGACCAACTCCAACTAGAAGCCGACGGCCTCGGCGGAAACTTGTTCGACTTCTACCGCTTCGTGCATGACTCTAGGTACATCGGTGGCTCGACTGAATACTCCGCGCTGGACGAAGCATCGCCGTATTGGTTCAACGGCCTTGTTCCTCTTGCATTTGGCCTGGGCGACGAAAGGATCCGTAGCCAAGTGCAGTATTACCTCGACTACGTACTTGATCACCAACAGGAGGATGGATGGCTAGGATTCGAGACGACGCAAGCTTCTAGGGGACTGTGGGCACGATGTCTTCTTTTGCTCGGCATGATACAGTATGCCGAGGCGGACCCCATGCGGACAGAGAGAATCGTGGATGCAATGCATCGGTATACTGTGCTCGCCCATAGCATGCTGAAGAATAATTACACAGGTCTGCTTGTACATGGGAATGATACGTTTGACACTGCCGGATTCGGGGTGGGAAGGACGCATGAGATGCATATACCCATGCAGTGGCTTCTAGAGAGATATCCGAGGAATAATTCGGAGATTCTGTGGGAGACGATGCAGATGATGATTGATGGAGGTGTGGTTTGGGGAGCGGACTGGCGGACGTTTTGGACCGAGGAGAATTACCCAAAGATATACTACGAAACTACGCCGTATAATCTGAGTTGGGTTTTTATTCACGGAGTCAACATGGCTGAAGGTATGGGTTTTGGAAGGTCAGCATCCCATCCGTCACTAAATGCATCTTCTAGGGCTTCGCTATCCGTTATCTCTATATCGAAACACCAACGACTCATCTCTCAAATCTCAATCTCGGCTCGCAGTCGACCTCCTCGCCAAGTACCATCGCTCACTAGCGGGTACCATCATCGCAGACGAATACATCTCAGACCTCAATCCCAGTCGTGGTGCTGAGCTCTGCATCGCAGCCGAAGTCATGTTTTCATCGGCTTACCTCTATCAGTACTTGGGTGGTAATGATGTTGCTGACTGGGCAGAGCAGACGGCGTTTAATGCGTTTCCCGTAAGTGTGACTCCGGATTGGTGGAGTCATCAATATGTTCAACAGGAGAACCAGGTTGGTGTTCTATATCATGGAATGTGCGCAATTGCTGCTGATGAATAGAAGCCGTGGTCACGCAATCTGTCCACGAATGATCTATGGTGGGATGTTAATTCGTACGCTAATGTCTTCGGCCTGGAGCCAAACTATGTTTGTTATTTTCCCTCCCTAAACGCGTCCATTGAGTAGTCTAATGGCGAGGTAGCCATGCTGCACGGTCAACCACCCGCAAGCCTACCCTAAGTTCCTAGCAAACTCTTTTGTATCAACGGAAGATGGCGGCCTCGCACACGTCTTCCTCATCCCCTCCAGCGCATCAACAGGTCTCGGCCCCGACGGCTCCAACATAGTCCTCATCAACGCAAACACTACATATCCCTTTGGCCACAACATCACATACAGTATTTCCGCTACTGTTTCCTTCACGTTCTACGTCCGAATCCCGGAATGGGCGGAGAAGGCTAGCACCATCAACGGCCAAATCCCAGTATCACCCAACGATAGTGGACTGCAAAAGGTCGACGTGCCTGCCGGCAAATCATCGCTCAGCGTCGAACTCGCAGCATCCCCGAGGGTGACTCATAGAGCTAATAACACCGCAGCAATATACTATGGACCCCTTCTCTACGCCCTAGCCATCGAGCACGACATCACCTCGCACGAACCAATCAACTACCGCTCACAACAACCCCTCCCCGCAAACACCACCGATCCACTCGGTCGCACCCAGGACTTCCAGCTCACGCCCAAGAACGGTACGATCTGGAACATCGCAATCGATCCGCAACAAATTGAAATTGTGAAAACCAACAAGTCGAACTCGGGGTTAGGAGAGTTGGATAATCCCATCTGGGATTTGGGCGCTCCGCCCGTGGAACTGAGGGTCAAGGCGGTGGAGATTGACTGGCCGGTTGTAAGAGATTCGCCGGCGGATCCGGGGACGTTTGAGGTTACTAGGAAGGGGGAACCGTTTTGGACGAGGTTTGTGCCGTATGGAAGTTCGAAGTTGCATATGGCGTTGTTGCCGGTGATGGGTTTGGATGATGCATAGGGTAGGTTTTGAAGCGCTACGAAGACCATTTGAAGAGGGTAGCTTGCGCAAAAGCAGATGCTGTAATATCGCCGCAGTTTTCTGCGTTGAAGTGGAACGCATACCCGACGGAGTCTATACACGAACAAACGCCGTTTTACGGAGTGTGCGTGCTGCGCAATGACACCACTGCCGCTTCACTTGAGAAAAACGTTCTTCTACCTGCACACCGTTAGCCACTTCCAGACTTCAGCCGGCGTAGGACAGAACCGAAAAGGGGTGGCATAAATTTCTCTAATAGGTATAGCTGGCGACCCGCCTACCTAGCGCGAAATAGCGCGCTTCTCCATCCTCCGGCTACCCAGGTACACACGCGGGTAAGCTACAGAAGCTACCCTCACCATCTGGACTTTGGTGTATTATAACGGAGAACTCCCCCATGTCCTCAGCACCTACAACGGCGTTACCTTTCGGTCTGTGTCGCGTCAAAAGCTCGTCAGTATGACGGCGGGTGGCAACTCCTCCCAAAATCCTCCCAAAATATCGTTCGCGATGATCCATCCATAAACCCCAACTCCCTCCACGACTTCCACGCCGCAAAAAGAGGACCCAAAAACGTCCCAGACGCCGTAGTCATGGCCTTCTCTAATGCCAGCACCCCCAAGGACCCAGGCCATCCGTACGCCAAAACAAAGCACATCTCCTTCGAGTTCTTCGACCAGCGGCGATCCAATGCACCATTCGGCTACGAGCACTTCGTCTCCGTGCCGCCAAACTACGGGAAAGAACTGGAGAAAAGCTGGCCACTGATACTCTTCCTTCATGGTGCCGGCGAATCCCAGCGTGCCGTCAAAGAATCCTACGCCTCACTCTGGCACGGCGTCCCAAAGCTCATCCTCTGCTATGACGCCCTAAAATCCGGCGTATTCCCACCACGGATTTCCATCCCACTCGCCGCTCATCTCTGAAAATCCAAGCAAACAAAGCAAGGCGACAAATCCACAGATCCCGTTCCTGCCGACGTTTGCGAAATGGTAACGGAGAACTTCATCACAGTGACGCCGAGCCTGAACATGGAGTGGGGATATGGCTGGAACGCGTCGATTCTATCAGCGCTGCTGGGTGAGATTGTGGAGCGGTACAGGGTGGATTTGGAGAGTGTGCACGTGACGGGTTTTAGTATGGGCGGGTATGGAACGTGGGATTTGGCTATGCATAGTCCGAAGAGGTTTGCGACGCTGATGCCGATTTGTGGGGGTGGGGATCCGGCGAGGGCGACGTTGGTTAAGGACGTGCCTCATTGGTAGGTTAAATTAGAATGTGTACGGAAGGTTGAAAGTGCGACACTGACGATTAATGATAGGATTCATCATGGCGACAAGGACGACATCATTCCTCTTCGCGCTTCTCAACAGATGTTCAATGCCTTGGCGAAATATGGCGCAGCTGAATATGTTAAGTTCACCCGGTATCCGGATCTGATGCACGATAGCTGGACTGCGGCGTACGGAAATTTCGAAGTGTTCGAATGGATGCTTCGGCCAAAGAGAAAGTGGAAGGGTGACGAAAGAGTCGTCCCGGAAGAGAATAAGGCGTTTGTTGCATAGTCGGTGTGCTCAGATCTCCTGTAGGAGAATGTGTCCGGGAGCACCGGCTGTCAGGTGTTGACGAGCTTTTGGTTAGGAGTGAGTCGTCAGCACCAACACGTAAAGCGCGATATCCTAGGTGGAAGTAACTGAGGTGAACGGTGGAAAAAAGCTCTGAGAGTTGAGCAGAGGGCAATATCTAAGGCTCAGGGTGACGTCCTGAAGTGGCGGGTGAGACCACCTTCATACAAGAAATCTACTTTCGGGCTTCTCTTCTTGGTTGCCACCATTATTCTTGGGCAGATATCGTCCGTGTTCTATTACCACTCGCCTTTCTAGCATCCGCTCCCCGCAAGTCCATGCACACCTCCCTGTGCAATATACTTACAAGCTCCATTCATATTCTCTGTCCCATTGGTTGCGCTCTTCAAGTCGATGTTCTCAAAGTAGATATCATAGCACGGGTGCACGGTGCTGCAACTCACACTCCCCTTCGACGTCTTCCCGTTCAGATATCCTGTAAAATTCACGAATCGTATGTCGTTAACCTGCATCTTGCTCGTTCCGGAGTAGCTTCCGTTGTTGCCGTTATCCTGGTTGATGGATGGGACGCCATCGGCGCCTTGCACACGGAAGTTGCTGAAGGTGACGTTGGTTACGTTGCCCCATCCACCGCCGCGGGGCTGTCCGGCACTCTCATATGACGACTGCGGTACGAGGTGGCCCATCCAGGTTTTGATATAGGCGCAATTGTGCATATCCTCGTTGTAGCGGACAACGTCAACGTTATCAATCACCACATTCTCAACAGAAGAGTCTTCGAGATATTGGCCGAGAGACCCGATGGCGATGCCATTGCCTCCGTGGCAGTAAATGTTGCGCACGGTGATGCTATATGAGCGAGGTTTAACAGCGATGCAGTCATCGCCACCCTGGTACCACAATCCGTCTAGGGTTACGTTCCGTGCATCCATGGTGTCGAAACCGTCAGTATTCTGGACCCAGTTGGAGCCATATGGGGCTTGCGTGGCGGTCGCATTGGCTTTCATATTTTTGAACATCATGTTGGTACCGTTCATGATATTGATAGACCAGAGCTGGGGATCTTTGATATGGAAGTCAGAAACGCTGACGTCGGATACATTCCAGAAGACGAAGGGCATTGGGCGTCCAGGCTGGGTGTTACCAGCTTCAGCGGTGTACCACACATCGCCGTTTCCGTTGATGTGGGTGTAGTCGGTGGTATGGCCATTGATGCGGATGTGCGAGCCAGAAAGAACGAAACCCGCGCGATGGTTTTGGAAGTAGATCGTGTATGAATTGTTCCGCCAGTAAGCCAGGTCATCCGAGAACTAATGGGCAAAGTTAGTACAGGGGGTCTCGGAGGTGGATTGCTACTTACGGTCCATTGCCCACGCCAATCTATCTTCACGTCATGGACGACAGGATTAAGGCGCTGCGCAACCCAGTACTCTTGTCCTCGGGGGAAGACAATGGTACCGCCATTTCCGCATTCCGAAAACGCATCGAGGATGTTTGGTACGTCGTCTTTCTTGCTGCCGAGCGCGTATACGGTACATGTTTTCCGGCCATTGTGGTATTCCTTGGGTACATAGGGATTGGCCAGGACCGTTGGTAGAAACAGGCATAGCCGGAAGACAAGAGAGTTGAACAGCATCGCGAAGAGACCAGCGGAAGCTCGACTGTAGGGGAACGATAAAGGCATAGAAGCGTAGGGGGGTATATGAAAGCAAGCCGGATAATAAACCCACCCCGGCGGAGACCATGGTACCGCACGAGCATGGAGGCGTCACGCTGATTGCCGGATTCACTCTTCTCCGCATCGTCTACCTTCTACCTTGTAGCCCCGCGATCGACGGGTGGTGGTGCCTGCATACTCCGCAAAAGCTTGATGCCGGCGAAGCTCATTCGGACGAGAATATACCGAGGGGCGTGGACGAAGCTTAGGTAATCCTAGTGGCTTGGCGAGCGGACCCCCGAATGACGTCGCGTCCGTCACCTCCGTCACCTCCCGAGGTCTGAAAGGCGCGAGCTTGCAAGTTACCCGCGAGTCTGCAATGATTCTTCGGCGGCCGCCTCTCCTCTCCCAGCGATTGACTCTTCAACTGCTGCGCGCATCGGCTCGGCGCAGCTTCCTGACCGGCTCCTCGACGCCATCACACCAGAACCGCATCTTCGACAACGTCCGCAGCCCGGCAGACCTCCATACGCTCACGCTTCTTTCCGCCGCCGCCAACCGTCCGCTCATAACCTTCTGGAGCGCGAGCTGGTGTTCGACCTGCCGGGCTGTGAAGCCACTTGTGAAGGCCTTGATTGAGGATGAGCGGGTCGGAGAGGCAGAAGGCGGTTTGGGTTTCGTGGAGGTGGAGCTTGACAGCGTCTTGATTGAGGACTTGGGTGTGAAGTACATGGTGCACATCCCTCTCTGCCGCTATCTTGATGGCGCATGTAACCGTACGTGGTCGGAGAAGATACTGATGCTTCATCCGTAGATCACGTCGATGCCGACCTTGCTCGCCTTGAGCAGACAAGAAGCCCAATTCGAGACGAAACTCACGCGCCCCGAAGAGATGAAGAACAAAGACTTTTTGAGGAGGTGGCTGCTGAATGAGGCTAGAAGAGGAGGCCGTACCGGTGGGGGCGGCGGCGGTCTATTCGGAGCTTTGTTTGGACGGTAGCATCGGCGCTGCATATCACTATAGCGTAGGGAGAGACGCAAGCCACCTTCACATCAGGAGAGCAGCCCATTCCATCATGAGCGGTCTAAAGGACAAGCGAAACAAGTCGAATTACTACAAACTTAAAACGATTCGCCGACATCTGCATCAATACAAAAGAGCAACCCGCGGACCGGGGCCCGATATCCTATCCAAAAATTCAAGTCCTCCATAATCCGTCATTATCACTTCGTCTTTTTCCGAGCTGTACGTCTGATCGAAAGGACCCCACTCATCAGCCTCCTCAAATGCTCTTTCGAGGCCGCCATCCTCGTCTGCATCGGGCCAAATCCATTTTGAGCCGTGGAAATCAACGTTGTTGTCAAGGCTATATGGAAGGTTCGCCTCAGGATACTCTAATGTTAGAGTAGCATCGTTGCCGTTGAAGATACAGGATATTCTCACTTGCAGCGACTCTTCATCCTCCTGCATAACGGTTGCGGCGAACCGTCTACTCTCCGGTACTTGATCTACGCTCCGCTCGACAGTAACCCCGTAGCAGAACAACCACGCCACTAGCATCTTCCAGTCTAATAACCCAGCGAGTGCTAGCTCCACTATGAAGTGGATGTTCTTGTAGAGCCTCTCAGTGTACTGCGCATCGAGGTCGGGCGTCAGACTAAGAGCTAGGATCCAGGCATTGACGATTGTGTGATAGCCGCATGCCCAGTTGTTAGTCTGGCGAGGAACCTCGATTAGTCGAGCAGCGCGTTCGAAAGGGATGCGTCCGCCTTCTCGGTGGGTAGACCAGTTCAGGTCGCCTGCGGCTTTGATGATTCGCTCGAAGAGGAAGTCGTACGCATCCCGGAGGTACCTAGGTAAGCTGTCTAGAAAGTATACGAGGTAGCGTTTCCCGTTTGCAGGGTCATGCACTGGTGGTTGTGTCGCTGCGGAGTCCTCATATTCGGGGTCCACTTCTTGGATGACGGCGAGGATGATATGGCCTGCCTCTGGGGTTTTCGCATATTTCCCCTCTTTTTCTCCGATATGTTGAGCTACTTCCTTGAGGAGAACTTTATCAACTACAACTGGCATAAGCCAGCATCTCCTTGGCCGCGAGGCTGTCACATGGGCATCTTCCAAATAAGCTGTTTTTGATCTTCCGCATTGGAGATCCCTTGACGAAGCGAGGGTAAATCCTCCAGCGAATGGAACTTCTCTGCCCCATTGATTTTTGTGCTCTTCGTTTTGCAGACGATCGATGGACTCGACCACGGCAGCGATACCCAGCGTCACCTGCTCTTCCTCGAGGTACTCTCCGATATCCTGAATCTGAGCCGATTCCCAGAGGTTTCTCTTAAGCAACTCCCCGTAGCAAAGCACATATTCCCGCCAAAACCCACAGGGGGCCTTGTTGATCCGCTCGTCGTGTAGCTTCCGATTCGAGACCTTCGAAAAGCTAAGATAGTTCTGGAAAAGGCGAACAGTTTCCTCCGGGGGTAGTCGGACGGGATCCTTCTTCTGCTTTTTGAGTTGGTCTAGAAATTTTTGGACCCTTTCCCTCATCTGGTCACGGGAAATGTCGGGGTAAAATGTACGGAAGTCGGCTCGAACCTGCGCGTCGCTGTAATCCAGGTTCATCCTACCGAGGCTGATAAGCTGTGGAATTATGTTGAGCTTAGTCGACTCATTCCATCCGTCGCTTCCCCATGGGATATCAGACCGTCTGCCCTCGCCAAATGCAATCCTATTCCGGTTGGAAACATTTTCAATGTTGAAAGCTTCCACAGCCTGCCACGCTTGCTCTTCGCTTTCCCGAATATTCCGAAGCGACTGGGCTACACTTGCCTCGCTCATTACCCGGAGAGTGTTCCTGAACTTCTTCAACTCAGGGACGTGCTCTTCTTGCTCTACAACATCGTAGCATCTCAGAAAAGCGTAGATGACCTTCCAGTCGGCGGATCCAATGCGGACGAGATGAATGACGTTTTGTAAGTCGTTGAAGAATTGAGAGTCCCAGTCCGGCCTGAACTGCGGGTTTGGTTGGAGGCCCATAGCGAGTGCCCATGCATTTAGGATAACCAGGTAGCCGCAGGTCCAGTCTTCGATCTGGATGGCGCACGGGACCCAGGTAGCGTATTCGGGAATTGGCACTTGGCCCTCTGCGGGGAAGAAATGGCGCCACCACCTCGATCGTTTGAGTATGGTGGCCACAGTGTCATAAACACGTTCTCGCTGAGCTCGGTTGTAGTGATACGGTCTCGAGTCAAGGACGGATACTGTCGGATCTCCCTGTTCATTGAGCTGGAGTACAAGGAGGACGATGTGGTTGCCATATTGTAACGGTACCATCATCGGTCTGCCAGGACGGATCGCGGCGTCGAACTGATGATCCTCATACGGGAATGCATTACATAGCTGGACATTATCCTGGTGCAGGAAACTAAACCCCCCAGAGCTGTTTTGTATGTTGCTGATCGCCAACGTCACCGAGGCAATCGCCAGCGAGACTTCTGAATCCATCATCCATATTTTGCGTTCCGTAGTGACGGTGTCTCCTCCCTGTTTGAGCTTCTCAAAACTGTTCTTCACGTAATGGCCACCAAGCGCTTTTCGGATTCGGTCATGCAAGTAGGAGCACGCTACGAAGGGCTGTGGTACGTTGTCGCCGGGGTCGCTCGATGTTGGTTTCTTCCGAAGAACTTTGAATGCCTCCCCCAGCTCTTCTAAAGGGAGATGCGAAATCGCTATACCCGCCTCTACTAATCGTGGGACTCGACGTCGAATATCTTCCGCCGTCCAGTCATCCGACGGGAATATATCATCATGTGCTCTGCTGGAGGGGGGAAATATGTGTGTCCAACTACGGGCGGGCGTTGGATTTTCTAGCCGTTTAAATCTCCTTCTCAGTTTTGAAAGATGCAGTTCGAGTCTCCTTGAAGGAACGGTCTTCGTAATCCTGCATTCAGCAACCGGTTCTCCGGCCATTACAAACCCTGAACAAAGCAAGAGGGACCATATAAGCTTCCAGTCAGCGAATCCGCCAAGCGAAAGCCGAATGAGTCTACCTGCCTGCTCAAAGAAGTCCTGGGACGGCCGGAAAAGCGGATTTAATGGAAGGGAAAATAAAATGGCCCAAGCATTGAAAATAGTATAATAGCCGGTGTGCCAGGGTTCTCCTGCTTGCAGAGAAGTAATCCAAGATGCAGAACCCTCTGTAGTGAAGCCCGCGGGCTTCAGGTAGTCGTCCCAGTGGATATGCTTAATCAGGTCAAGCACTGAGGTGTAGATTCGAAGGCGCTGTTTGCGACTTGATAGCCACAGTGCAGGATCGAGCATTGATACTGTGATCCGTTTCTTTTCATCCGTCACATGCGCCTGTACAGCGACGAGCATGCTATAATTGTTTTCCGTCCAGGGCAGGAATAGTGGTCTGCCATCGTACAAAGAAGGGAACTCAGGGAGTTCTTCGCTCCCGAAGATGAATGATTCCAGTGTCGCGTAGTCGATCACTCCAAGGCCTTCGGTAAGAGGTTGAATCCAGGTGATCGCCTGACTTACAGAAGCTATGCTATCGAAGATGTACTTGGCACCAAGTGCCTGCGGCTCGATATCTGTGCGCAACCCATATCGTCCCGTCAGATCGCCTAACGCCTCGTTGAAGTATTCGCAAGGGTCGAACTCTGCTGGTATGTCTGAAGGATCCTGCGCAAAGCGAAGAGATGCAGTCGATGTACTTGAGGACTGTCTAAACGACGACGACGAGGGACGTCGTGATGATGCAGGGAGTCTGTTGTAGCGTTCTTGTAGGTCCCCATCAGAGAGGGTAGGATCCCACGCGTTCTCCGTAATGAGAGTCTTGACGACCTTCTCCCTGAAATCGTCTGTCTGTGTATCAGACCGGAAGTCCTCATCATGAGGGGTCCCGCTCCCTAAATCGAGTCCAATGCTTTGCACCACACGTATGACTTCCAGTTGCTCCTTGGCGTCACGCCATGCTCTGTCAACTTGTAGCTCTCTCTGTCGTAAGCTGCGAGCGGACCGTCCACGGAGGCTGAACCGGCGATCGAGTGGGGGTAAGACGTCACCGTCCTTGTTATATCCGTGACATATAAAGAACGCGAGCAGGAGTTTCCAGTCAAGATATCGACCGCGCAAAGCCAGTGCGAATATGCTCTCTGCGTGGTCAAGGAAATCGGTTTCTTCTGTCTTTCCGCGGTGCAATTCGAAGCGTGGATCTGGGAATAGTCCCATGGCCAGCGCCCAGGCATTGAGAACGGTGTAGGTGACGGCCAGAGCTAAGTCGACTGTCTGAGCGCTCTCAGCCCACGAAGCATATAGTGGCAAGGCACCGAGTTTTTCTTCGACGTCCCCAACGATGTTATAAAGCCATCCCTCGCCCAACATTCTATCCAAACTGGCTCTATAGATCTGCTTGCGGTCCTTTTTCTTGGAATTCCAAACCATAGGATCCAAGACATGAAGAGTGACGTTTTGGCTCTGGTTGAACTGTGTAACCACCAGCCAAGGCCGACCCTCGTTACCCCGCATAACGCTGAAGGAAGGTCTTCCTGGACGCAGTAACCGGTCCTCGACGATCATACTGAAGCCAGCATTTTCCGCTTGCAGAGCATTTATCCCGGACAAGACTGCATCGACGAGATCCACAATATGGTGCTTCAGGGTTCCACCTAGCTCGTCGCGGTATCGTTGGATCGGGCCGTCAAGTCCGCTAAGTTGGCGGCGCAGGTAGTCACAAGGTGTGGATCCAGAGAAAACGTCTTTGGCCGTCTGGTAGAATTTTTCATCCCCCTCTTCGACTTCGAGGCCTTCAGTTCCGTCCTCATTCTCTTCGCTCGAGTTATCATCGAATCCGTAGCCTGTACCATGCGGTGGAACACGTCCATCAGGGGGTATATCAGCTTGAGCCGTTATTTCAAGGCTTAAGTCTTGGGGCCGCTCGCCGCTCGGGAATTCCAAGCCCCTCCATGACAAGTCCAACTCTACCCCATCGCCGACGTTATCTCTACGATGGAACTCTTCTTGCGATACGGTCGGCTCACACGGGGCGTTAAAATAGACATCTTCTCTCCTTCTCCAAAAGAATATCGGTTGCGAGAGAAGCTCGATGATAGCGAAGGACTGGAGTGGTCCAATGACGAAGTCATCCGGCCAATCTTCATTTGTGTACGTCAGCCCATTGACTGTGACAGAGGTGTTCTGTGGAAGCAAAATAGAGTAACCCGCATCTTCGCCAGTTGAAGGGATTCTCCGAACGATGTGGATGCTGGCGGTCGCATCCCCTTCATCAAAGTGGACAGTTCTATGTGTTTTATATTAGCAGGACCATAGGGAGTTGTGTGGCCGCACGCTTACACTTCCATCGCATAGTCCTGATCTAGCATGAAGGGGTGGCTGTTCTCGGTTGCGACCACTGCATGATTTCCCTCTCCGCTGAAAGCTGTTCTGAAATTGGAGAAATTGTAACCGCCCACGGACCAGTCATTGCTTGTGTCCGCCTGGATCTGTGCGAAGAAGCGTCTCAGAGCCCCACTGCTCTTATTCTTGGTGTGCGCCCGATCAAGGTCCCGCTGGCTGACTCGTTCCGGTTTTCTGAAGACTGGAGAGCGGAAAGGCGCTTGTTGCAATCGACCTGTCTGTAGATTTATGAGTGCGGCCCAGGGTTGGCCATAAAGCAGGGGGGCGAATGTTCGAGCGGTGTTCTCGTCGTAATCTTTCTTCTTGCCAGCGTCCTCAGGAAGGACCCACTGAACTTCCTTCCGCTCCGATTCCTTGTTTGCTCCTTCATCAACCGTGGACCGGCGCTTCGTTCCTCCGGGTATCGCTGGCGGTGATTTGCCATCTCCATTGGAATGCTTCGCCTTTTTCGTCTTGCGCTTGTCGGTAATTGCTTTCGCAACACGCTTTACGCCTTTCCTCGGCGGCATATTTGCGGCAGATGGAATGTAAGAGTGGGTTAATCAAACTAAGACACAAACAGACCCGATGGAAAACTATGGTAGGCGTGCGGATTGCGCGCTTTGTTCTGGAGGGACAATGAAGGTTGCCAGCAGTGCCGGATATGGCAAGCGTAGCGAGAAAAGTTGATAACAAACATGAGCGAAACGGTGTATAAAGACGTATTCTATATTTGATTGAAGTCTGGAGCGACCTATCGCAGTCGACAGCCGGCGACGGGTCATTTTGCCCCGGGCCCGACCGCACTGTACAGAACAGCGACACAACAGCCGAGTGCATACATGGGCACTTCTGACGCGTGATTCGAAATGTTCAGCTGAAAACGTGGTACCCATCGGCATTAGTAGGGTGAAGCAAGGGCTCATCGAGCGTGGTGTGTCGAATGTCGAGCTGAGGACGAAATTATTCGCTTCTTCATACCCCGAGGGGGATCAGAGCGCCTTAGCTCTCGATCTTCGTACAGAGAAGCAATATCGTTATGGTATCCCTTCAATAGCCTGGGGAACGGTTTTCGGCTCGAGTGAGGTTTGGTGAGTGTCGCAGAGGCCAGTGACGTGGAGGGCGGAGACGGTGCGAGTGTATCCAGACCAGGTGAGGAGCACCTCAGTCTCATACATCGAGGCGCCTTCGCATATATCTCGGATCACGTCGTTGAAGCTGAAGCATGATGGGGTCGCTCTGTTAAGTAGCGGCGTCGTGTGGGTTGCGCCCAGAGAGTCCAGCAGGTGTGCTCGCTCTCACACGCCTCGTGGATTCCCGTACTTGTCCATGATGTTGAAGACGACCGCGTTGTTCACGTAGCAGTCCTGACCAGGCGCACGACACCCGAGGTCTACCTCCAGTTCCGGGCCAACATCGGAGCGCATTGTTCGAATGATGTTCGCCGCATCTACGCATGAAGACTTGTTGTAGTAGCTGGTAGGATCCGCAACATACTGCACATCGTTTGCATATGTCCACGAGTTGGTGAAGGGTTGATCGTAGGGGATGTACGGCGCGTTATCCTCTGTTTTGATCTCGGGAGCTGGCGTCATAGATACGCCGTAGAATGGAGTGCCTTGAAAGTCAGGTGGCGTGTCCATGCTCGAGACTATTGAATGAGGGCTGGGAGAATCGTTGCTGCTCAGAGCTGTCGTGCGTTGCACCGGAATGCAGAGTGGAGGGCCCGCTGGGGTATTATGGCCCATCTTCGAGATTGAAGATGCCGTACTGATCGGCGAGTCGACATAGGAAGGACCATTGCATGCAATTCGCCGCTCAAGCATTGCACTGAGAGCAGGCGCAGCGGAAACATGCTCATAGGGTTGGTGACTCGGGCAGCCCATGGCTGTAACGATTTCGGCTTCCGAAATGCCTCGTTCATGGAGCAGCAAACGAAGTTTCCTGTTCTCCTCGAGGACCTTCCTGGCCGCGATCTGAATCTCAGCAGACGCTTCGATGCCCATCTGCTCGCAGCCGCGCAATTTGGCCTCTAATTCCTGGAGGTATTCTTTTCGACGTGCTCGAGATCTTCCTGCGCCCGATCAGTACATCTTGATCAGGCTGTCTTGAGCGTATCGCCTGGGGAATGCGGAAGTCATATCTACGCAGAACAGTTCGAGGTTGGGCGCAGGCTTCACAGGCAGGGAGGTGAAAGGGGTAGGAAATGCCCACTTAAGACGTTCTACTAGGGCATAGATGTGTGGACACACTGCCTAAGAGTAGGAGTGACCAGGAATGATAGTACGGGGGTAGCTTACGCTGGTTGTCTCTAATTCGAGCCAGGTTTTGGGCCTTCTATTTGCAGGTCAGTAACCGCATCCCAGAACCAAGGACTATGGAGGGTCTCACGCTTGCCTTTGAATCACTCATGGCGAAGTTTTCGTGGATAGCCGCTTGTAGTGACGGCGAACAGGTGCGCTGTGTCGGTCTTGAGGTGTCGGGCTTGCCGTCATGGTGGAGGATAAGTACGAAGCCGCCGCATCTTGGGGCTTATAGCGACCATGGGTGTGCCGCCACCAGCCAGGAGCTCGAGAGACGGCCTCGCTCGAGCTTGTCTGAGCACACCTGGTACATCTTCCAAAAGGCGCGGGAGGGGGAGGGACCGTGCGTATCAGGTCCTGCTACGAGGTTTTCATCGGGCAGCGAGGACTGTAACGTTACCGGTAATGAAAAGAGATGTGCGCCTAGCGTAGTCACGTGGCACGATCCCTGCCACCTGGGCAGGCTCCCGTCGCGTTTCGGACTCGGCGTCACAGCCCTGGGCTGGGAATCTCCGGAGTCCTTTCAGCGCGACTCGGCTCAACACCACGCGAGCAGGCCGCTGCTGCGCCGCGATACCGACCTTCAGCTCTCGTCGTTGTCGGCCCCTTGGATCATACATGCGCATTGCCCATACACATTGTCAGCAACATGACTTTCTGGAAGCGACCCGCGGCCCGCGACGAGGCAGGCTTCGACCCGGCCTTTCGATTCGAGACCTCTTGGATTCTCCCACCAGCTATACTCTTTGGCATTCGCACGTTCCTCTCGCTCTACGCTTTCGTCACGCTCTTCACTATCTTTGGGTGGAATGGCAGCCATAGCTTGTCCGCGGAATCGAGACACTCCTTCTCGTACTTCACCAACTTGACGTACTGGGGGCTCGCCTTCTACTATGCTTTCAGCGCGCTCCATACCTGCAGCTACTGGCTCACAGGCACGCCGTTCCTTTCCCGGTGGCCGCGAGCTTTCCAGATCGCCCACAGGTACGTAGGTCGCGGTACACACTCCAGCATGTCTCAGCTTTTACTTGCGGAAAGCCTTTCCTGAAGGCCTTCCAGTAGGTAAAGACCTAAGACATAGTAAAGGGCTAACTTCTCTCCCTGATCCGAACATCTGCTAACTGTGCCGCCAGCATGTACTATTCAACCATTGTCGTATACCCTTGGATTGTAACCGGCAAGCAGTTGAATTCCTTCAGGATGGTCTATGCTGACTCGCCTTAGCCGTGTATTGGGCGCTTCTGGCACCGGACAGCGGCTTCCCCTCCACCTTCGCGACTTGGTCCAATACCTCGCAGCACGCGCTCAACGCTGTGTATGCTCTGTTCGAGATCGTTTTCCCCCGTACCGAACCGCTACCTTTCCTCCATCTTATTCCAATCGTCCTGATCCTCGCGTCATACCTAGCCTTGGCATATATCACGCATGCAACCGAAGGATTTTACGTCTACGACTTCCTCGACCTGGACACGAATTCGGACGGCGAAGTTGCTGGTTATATCGTGGGCATCCTAGTTGGAGCAATTATCATATTCCTCATCGTGAGGTATGTGATACTGCTGCGTGTTTGGGTCACGGAGAAAAAGATGGGCAATATTGGAAAATTCAGCGATCGTGGAAGGACACGGGTGGTAGATGAGGAGACCGGGAAAAGCATACCTTTGCACAACATCAGGGCGAATTAGTGCAGACCTTGCAAGCGTGGGCAGTCCTGCTATCGAGTTTCGTTTCTTACAGTACAGATACCCCGGTTAATCATCGCCCGCAAATACATTTATTCACCCGCCTCCGGTCGTTGCCAACCCTTCCTTCGCCGCCCTTGCTTTTCTCAGACACCTGATCGCCTGCAGACTATGCATGGTCCTTGTTACCTCCGGCTCTCAAGCCACATGGGCAAGGCTATGGACTGTGCGTCGCTAACAACCCTGCCTAGGTGGGCGCGGCTCCTGCATGTTTCCTTTTTCTCCTTATTGCGCCGGCCACTCGAACCCACTCCAACGCCTTCATGTGACGAATGCCATCTGGTAGACATCGAGCCAGCGTCTGATTTCGATCACCGAGACACGGCATCGCATCGCACGTCATGGAGCATTTGTGTTCGAGCTAGAGTCAGGGTGATCTGGTGTTCGGGGCGGCATCCACCTTCTCCTGACGCGAATCCCGCGTGTCTGCGCCCGAAGCGCTTTCCATTACCACATAGCTGGGTGCCGCTGAGGGATTGGCCAGAAGGGCGTGTCTGAGTTGCGGCGAACAATTGGGCGACCTTCATATTCTTTTCAAGCCCTCGTAATCGACCACGAGATGCGTTTTGAAGTCTGGCGGCCAGTCCCCGGTGGACACCACCCGCTTGCTTCACCCAGCATTCTCATGACGACAGCAATTTTGACGAGACGCCGTAGGCGCTTTCTTGTGTGGAGAGCGTTGCAACCAATCAAACGACACACGTGAGAATACTTTCGTGCCAAGCATCCTGGAACAGCCCT
Source organism: Trematosphaeria pertusa (assembly GCF_010094035.1). Classification (NCBI taxonomy): domain Eukaryota; kingdom Fungi; phylum Ascomycota; class Dothideomycetes; order Pleosporales; family Trematosphaeriaceae; genus Trematosphaeria; species Trematosphaeria pertusa. The sequence goes on along the minus strand of NW_022987237.1, from coordinate 475,608 downwards.
GGACGGGGGTAACACTTGGTTGTTGGCTACAACAAGAGAATACGACAGAACATGGGCCACGGCTTCTAGAAAGGGGCTAAGGCTTACACCCCTGCTCGCATGCAGCGGCCTGGAGACCTCGGGAAGCACACGACATGGAGTGACGCTGCTGTCACGACTTGCCAAGCCCTGGCTTGCGCAATTTTCGCCCGTCTGATATCGAGCGAGACCACGACGGATGCAAGAGGCTGCTGTCACTATGAGCCAACGAGCTTTCTGGCGCACCGCGAATCCAGGGCGATGGGCGTACAGACGTCTTTCCGTTCGTCTGATCCTGCATCTTACTAGTACCAGCCCTAGCACAGTACTCTACTAGCACACAGACGGCACGGTGGATGCGTTACCGATGTGGCACTTTTGGCAAACCTTCTGCTCCAGTCCTCTGGCGTGGACTTATGCGGAGGCGCTCTTGCCAGCGAGGCATGAAGGGCATGCCTAGCTCTGAATTCCTGTCACGGACCCCGAGCATGAATGCTACTCGCACTTCAAGGTCGCTAACAGGTCGAAAAAGCACTTGGAGATACACGGACGCCGCCGGCCGAGATGCCTGGACGGACGCTATACGCAAACTGGGGTATACTGCATACGGATCATCCGCCGTCACCGCCCGTTCAGACTGGCCGAATCTAAAGGAATAGAGTTGGATTGCACGCCGAAGCCCATCGATATTATGACTTGGGATGCGAGCCTCCCCATTATCGGAATTCTGTGGCATCCTGCAAGGCCACCGTCTTTTCAAACTGACATGGCGGCACAAAGACCATGCTTCCCCTCCCTAGGTTACAGTCACTCCTTAGATGAAGTCCAAGCGCGGTCTTCGCAAGGGCACACACTTCCTAGCATGCGCTTCCACGATGCCGCTAGTCTTCATGTTTTTGACACGCCTAGCAATACCCTGGTGCGCAGTGGCAGTAGTCGTGTCGGCGTTCCTGGCTTCGAGATAACGCGCAGATAAAGTGCGCCGAGAGAAGGTGTACCTTGCGGTCTCAATGTACGACGCATACTACTTTGGCGAGTTAAGTCTCGAATGGAACGGAACGTAGGAACCGTTCTACTGCTGAAACCCCGCAGTTGCATTCTGCTAGGCGTGAAGGATCTATGGCCCTGCTTCCATGGCGCGGTTTTTACCGTTGGGCCTTCCTATACGAGTAAAGCCATCCTAGATGCCTCGACCGTCGCCAGTTTCAGGACACGAACATGAATTAGGACATGGATGCGAGTCATATCGGACGTTCCGACGACAGGGAACGGGATGCGGAAGGAGTAAGTGCTAGTTCGTCCGTTCGGCGTCAGCACTTGTTCCTTCGGGTGTGCGGCACTGTCGACGTGCGGACTACCAAGTCCTGGTAATTGAATGAGCCGCAGCCCTCGCCAACCTCGACGCCAAACGTCACGAAGCGGGATTGCTGCGATCGGTGGAATGCAGTCTGACGACTTTGGAAGGCATAGCAGAGGTCATGCAGCACGTACTTCCATTACTGTATTGCCTCGTAAGGAGCTGCATGGCAACCTTGGAACTGCACGCTGCGTTCGCGCTAGCCGCTGTCAAGAAAGCCCGCAAGCGCAAGCGTGGGGGTTTTGCAGTCCAGAGGGAGGCGATCGTTCGATGCGGTGAAGATGCAGGGGACTCGAAGGGGAGCAGCGCCGCCTCTCGAGACAACTCGAGACTTCACGACTGTATCGCCATGGCCACGTCGGCCATGCCGCGAAGAAGTGAATGGTTCCTGTTCACTCGGAAGCGTTTCGCCATCATCGTCCGGCCCACCCTGAGAACGGGAGAAAGGGCGCTAGCTACATGAGAAACGAGGACTTGCAGCGCCTGACCCTGACTCGAATCCCCACCGCGATTTCTGCAACCCCCCGAAACCCCAGCAGAGTCCTGGATTGTGGGACTGTTTCTGGAAAATTCGGCCATTCTTTCCTTCCCACTCGCCCTCGCGCTTATCGATAACGCACCCTATAACCGAGGCAGCGAGGCTGCACCCACCTCCACAGCTAACTGCGCCTGCATATCCAATAAACCGCAACAAAACTCTATTCGCTCAGTCTCTCCCCCCGGAAAGCTGCCAAGAGCGAGCGCATCATGATAGAAGTCGTATACGTGATACGGCACGCGGTACGTCGGGATGCTCTGCCGGCCTGATCGCGGCCAGCCAGCCAGCCAGCCACCGATACCTCAAAACGGCTGTGCTATGCAACCCGCGCCCTGCTTACGCACTACAAGGCAGACCGACTGACCGGGATCCACAGTTCCGCGCCAACTGGGTCGTTAATCCTCAGACGGGCGAATACTCGGCGTCGATGGTGAGGACGCCAACTGGGATTCCGACTGACCCGCCGCTGGCGGCCAAGGGAGTGGAGCAGTCGAAAGAGCTGGCAGAGTACCTTTGCAGTCTGGAACCGCCAATCGATCGGATCTATTCGAGCCCCTTTTATCGCTGTTTGCAGACGCTAAAACCCACTGCCGAGAGGCTGTTCAAGGAGGGGAAGGCTGGGGGGAAAATCAGGATAGATCGCGGAATTGGGTAATGCTTCTTCGTCGCGTCCCTAGGTCGAGAACGAGCAGATGCTGACGATGTGAAAGAGAGTTCTTCGGCCGCGCCGACTTCGACCATCCTACACCACCAGACGTCAAAATCCTAAACCCGCACTTCGAGGACTTGGACCAAAACTACGAATCCATCCACATCCCGCACTCAAAGGGCGAATTTATTGTCGAGCTGCACCAGCGTGTTCGAAATGCGCTGAACCACATTATCACCGCGCTCGACAATGACCCCGAGCAGCCAAGAGCAGTCCTACTCTGCACGCACGCCGCCACCATGATCGCGGCAGGCCGCGTACTAACGGGCCAGATGCCGGAGGATCCCGACGAAGACGACTTCCAGTGCTACACGGCGTCGCTATCGAAGTTTGTGAGACGGAGTACTGATCCGGGGAAGAGTCCGATAGGGAACTGGGACTGCGTGGTGAACTCAGAGACGGGGTTCTTGTCTGGTGGCGCGGAGAGAGGCTGGTGAGTCGCGTACATTTCTCTTATTTCCATTTTCTTATATGTATCTCCTTAGGATGTTCTGGCATCATCGCAAAGATTGGCCGGATTCGGAGCCTGAGAAGTCGGGGTGGTCGTTGTCGGGTGCCGCCGAGATCCAGGGGCTCAGTTTGGCGGGCCTGAGCGACGGGATGATAGTGCCTCCCTAAACGGATCTCTCCTATCCTTCGGGTTTGCAAAGCGACTGACGCGACATGTTCGACAGGAAGTTCAACGGCGAGGAAAGCTTCATAGCGTTTCCTGAGGACCCTCTCGACGGGACGAATTCACCCAAACTGTGAGCGCCATTGGCTCTTGAGCATAGAGACCCTGATTTGCATTTTTAACTCGCTCGCTGTGGGCGCGATAGAATCTGATAGATTATGGTGCGCACCAAGGGCGCGGCGTATAAGCTGTTCTAAGGGCTGAGCTATTGTCGCACGGTACCCTTTCGATAGAACGCTGCACCAGCATACTACGGAGTATATCAGCTGGCATATGAACACGAAGCATACGTTATCTTTCAAGCCCTCCCAAGTGCCTTTTGACCTTCCGTAAACTACTCGCATACAATCTCTCCCCAACCCGCTCCTAAATATGTATCCACGACAACCCAAAAAGGAAAGCCCTCACACGACCTCCCCACCCCAACGTCCAAATAACCTCACAAAGTAAGCTCAGCGGGCCCCCTGCAAGTGTAGTCCTCATTAGCCCCGCCCGAAGGCTCGGGCGATCCGCTGGAAATGAAAAACGTGGTGAAAATTAAACGGCTGTGGCGCGGTGTGGGACCAGGTTCTTGTCGTGTCTGTTCTGAACCCAGATCTGAGGCCAAACGCATCCCGCGGGTCGCAAGTGCGGCAGGCGAAAACAGGCGCGCGGAAACGCACTGTAGATCGGCGGCGGGGGTTCGCTCATGGCGTGAGCGGCTGGAAAGGCTGAATAAATAGAGACGCCGTTCCTGGTCGTCGGTTTGGGAGGATGGTGGTGGAATCTGGGGTAGTGGATGCGGATGCGTCACCCTTCACCCTTTCGCCGATTTTAGGCTTCAGGGCGTTTCCACTCTAAGCAGCTCAAGTATAGCTCAGCGATTCTGGTGATTAGTGCTAGCGCTTCTGTTCTCTTCCCTTCCTTTCGTATATCAATTCAGCTTTCGCGCGCGCTATTCGAGTCGTTTCTGGCCTTGCTATCATCATCCCACATCTTTGCTTGCTTTAACCTACAACCAACTCCTACGCTGCCTACTCGTCGCTTTTCTACCATCTCATCCCTGTCATACATCCTTCAAGATCTAAGCCAAAAAAAAAAGGCATATAAAAACCCAACATGCTTCACTACGAAATCATCCACTACTGCGACATTCCACCCGAGCAAAAGCGCAACCTAGCCGTCGCCCTCACATCGCTCCACTGCCGCACCTTCTCCGCGCCCTCTATCTTCGTCAACGTCACGTTCCAGCACTACACGAGCGAAGGCTGGACCGCTGGGAAACTGGGATGCTGTCAGACGGTGTTTGTGGGCGGGCGGCGGGTACGTTCCAAGTCTTATTCTATTCCCTTGCAATGGGCAGTCATGAAAGATGACTTGAACGCGGCCTGCTCATTGATCCATCTCCTTCAATAGGTCCACACAAACTACATCCACGCACATATTCGCCCGCGCACCCCCCACAACCAAGCCAAACTCAACACCCTCACTACAGAAATAATGCGCCTCTGGGACGAAATCATCGTACGCTCCAAGCCCTCCCGGGGAAGCAGATACAAGCCGAAGGAACCGCCTGGGCGGCTTGGCGAGAGCCGCGCACTGCACAACGTCTTCATTATGCAAGACATAGCCGCCGGCGCAGAGCAAGGATTTATTCTCCCTATCGCTGGCGAGGACGGCAAGTGGATTGAAGAGAATATGGCAGAGTTTGAGAGGAGGGCGAAAGATGGGGATGAGAGTATGAGGGCGTTAGCGGAGGAGGTGAAGACGGGGCTGGGGAGTGGGCCGGTATTGAAGAGCAAACTGTGAGGATGGGCGGTATGCGAAGTACTGTGGGATGAGAGAAGAGGACTATTCTATTGAGAGATTTATGAACTGAGTATGGATATCGTCGGTCTACAACAACAGAAACGCCTCCGGAGTCAGACGCTCTATCACCGCTTCATCGTCACCTCTGGAACACCACCGTGCACTTCGAATGCGTCGCTCACAATGGCACCTCCTCCATCATCTGCATAGTGCCCTCTCTTCCCACCGTAATTATCACATCTCCTAACGTCTTCGTTGCAAAGCCCGCCTCGCTGTACCTAAAATAATACTCCCACTTCCTCCTGAACACCTCCGCGCTCTCCGCATCTATATCCTCTTTCTTCTTCTCACGCATGAGCTTGGGCTTGATATTCGCTTCCCAATTATCCGAGAACGCTTCGCGCCATAACCGCAACGCCTTCGTGTAATGCGGCCCAATATTCTCCACGCTGTCAACGACCAGCGTGCCGTTCGAGCCGTTGGTGATCGAGTTTACGAGCTGCGTTACGGTGGGGAGGTGCCCGCCGGGGAAGATGTAGCGGCGGATGAAGTCGTCGGATTTTGCGTAAGCGTCGTACCGCGCTTCGGGCATGGTTATGCATTGGAAGCATGCTATTCCTCCTTCTTTCTTGAGAAGCTTATTTATACACCCAAAGTAAGTATTTAGGTATTCCTTGCCAACGGCCTCCAGCATCTCGATTGACACGATCTTATCGTACGGATCGGAGGCGTATACGTCGAGACTGCGGTAGTCACGTAGAAGCACTGTGATCTTGTCTGATAGTCCTGCGTCCTGTATCCTCTGCTCCGCGAGGTGCTTCTGTTCGGTTGATAGTGTCACTGATGTCACGCGGCAGCCGGTTCGCTGAACTGCTCGCATTGCAAAGCTGCCCCACCCAGTGCCGATTTCTAGCACAAGATCCGTGGATTTGATATGTGTGTTGTCGATGAATCGGTCTAGCTTTCGCATCTGCGCGTCCTCGAGGCTCTCGACTGCATGTCGCTGGTCGGATTTCGGTAACCATATCGGACATGAGTAAGTCATGTCTGGGGACAAGAAGGCCGCGAACATGTCGTTCGAGATGTCGTAATGTGCGGAGATATTCAGACGTGCATTCTTCAGATTATTGCTCCCTCGGACTAGGCCAGCGAGGCCAGTGGAGATTATGGACGTAAAAGTCGAGCCATTGGAGAGGGAGTTGCGGTTGAGGATGAAGAGCTGGGATTGTGAGCTGTAACTAGAAGTCAGGATGAGCTGCTGCTTACCTCGAAGAATTTAGTCAAATCGGACGACGAGACTTCTCCGAGCATGTAGCTTTCCGCGAAGCCCTATCTTCTCGGTCAGCCTCACAACACCTTTTGGAGCTGGAGCTGGAGCTTCTAGGAAGTCTGGCCCTTGCAGATTAAGACGCACCATATCCGCGAAGAGCGCTAATCGGACCCAGAACTTCTCATCATGAACATTGAGGACCGCTACTGGACAGCCGGGCGTTTCAGCTCCAAATACCGTCGACGCTTTGCTCGAGCTCTTTTCGTAAAGTACAAGTTTCCCTTGCCGGATCGCTTGCAACTGTGAAAGCGTCCCATTCCTGCACACTGACACCAGCGGATCCCAAGCTTGGGATGCGATTCCATTCCATATCGCCGCAGCGGGACTTGTCAAAGGGCTGAGGATGGCCATGAGAGCGCGCGCAGGCAGAGACGTGTACGAAAGACAGAAACAGCCAATGGCACCCCCAGAGGTTTAAATCAGCTCAATTGACAACGTAACGTTGCTCTGAGCTTATTGTGGACGCACAGCTCGGATATCGCGTGAACGGCTTCTGGAATGCGTCGGGACGAAGAGGAACAAACAGTGACGAGGGCTGCCATGACAGCAGCGACAACGGCCATATTAACAAAAAGTTCGCGTTGACCGGATCAACCAAAGCCGACGGGGCTCACGCCAGCGTGTTGATGCGTGTGGCATTTGTTTGAGCTGCAGAATCGACGAGGGTGCTTTGCCGTTTTTAGCATTCGATGACGTTTTCGACTTTTTCGGCGAGAGCACAGTGGAAAGATCCGAGAGCGCTGTCTCCGTTCTTCGCGGCATTTCGGGCTGATAATTGGCCCTAGTTCGAGTCGCCTTTTGCGAATGCGAAGAGCAAGACTAGAATACATAAGAAAGCGGGTGAGACATTGTAGAAATGACGTTGGTGACGAGCATCCGTACGCAGGGTCATGGCATGGGTGCGGCCAGCTGCTCCATTGGTGAGGGGCAGCTCTAACTGCAGGGCTGGAGCTTATGCAAGGGCATTGCCTCTTTGCATGTGCCGGTCCGGCGAGCTCCGGCTGTGACAGTTATTTTGAAGTCGAATCAGTCTCAAGAGCGAGGAGGAGAGGGATGACAGGCTGAATTGTCCTCTCCGTTTGGAGGCATAGCCGGGCCCAGGAGCGCGACTGCCGGACGGCACGCGACATTCGATGGACTGGGGAGGCGTCTGAAAGGACCAGAGAGATTGCCGGTGGTGACACGAAACGGTGGTAGAGTTTGAACAGGCGTCCGGGATGGAGTCTGAGAGATGTCTGGGGTTGCGTTTTCAGAGGGCTCGTCCCGCCCGCTCAAAAGGGAAAGATCGTCTGTGCGTCGCTACTCAATTCTCCGAGCGCGTCGACGCGTCCTCTGTGTAACAACGCGTCTAATCCCAGGAAGAACCGCTCCAGCTGCTCTGCGAACAAGACAGACCTCCTTTCGACGACATCAAAGCTTCATAACTGTCCAAGAAAGCCTGTCGCCTCCCATGCTCGCCATCCACCCCTCCAACCCGCGGAAATGCACCCCCAACCTCCTCCCCGCCCGCCTCAACCACAACGGCCCCATAAATGACACAGACCGATACTGGAAATCTAGGAAAGACGGGAACGGTACGTCTTACGTCCTCCAGCATCATCTCTTGTTCGATATAACTACTATGCTCCGGTTCATTTACGGCTCCACCACGGTCTAAAACCCGCGCAGGAAACGCACACGCTTACTTCCGCGGCCGCCACCTGCACGGCACCACGCTGCCCCTCCCCTCAAGCTACGCTGGCGCCGTACTGCACGTAACGGGCAAAGATCTCCCTCCATCGCAATCGCAGAGCCAGACGGGCAATGATCGGATGGGTGAGGATGAGGAAGAGGAGAAGACCGACGTCAAATTGGCAGAGAAAGTGGGCGAGTTTGACGAGGTTGTGGTTTGGGGACATGGTGGCGAGGTGGAGGGTGGACAGGATATGTTTGTAAGGGGACTGAAGGAGTGGGTGGGGTTTGCGGAGGCTATGCATGCGGGGGAGGAGGAAGAGGAAGAGAAGGAGACGTGAATAAGCATTGCCGGTGGGATAGATGAAGACGGTGCACGTAATTGGGGAAGCGCATAAAGACACATGATGCCTACACGAAACACTGAGAGATCACGTGTCGAAGAGGGAGGGCTCAGGGCGAAAAGGATGAGCCAGAAACAGTAGTCGATTATACGGACCACGCCTTCTCCGCTCGGAGCGGTGACGTTATTAGCACGTAACTCCTAAGTGTAGAGCTCTAGTTATAGCATCTATACTATATTACTTGTAGAGTATGTATTATGTAACTATGCGGTCCTCTCTATATAGTGTAGCTCCCCACGCAAAACCGAACTCAATAGGGACCACGCCAAGGTGAATGCGCCCATTCCCAAATCGTCGAGGACAAGCACCTCCAGCAACGGTCAATCGTGCCCACGCTGGATATCTTGCCTTCCCTCAAGATAGGTCTGACCTGCGCTCATCGCCGGCAGTAGCAACATAACCACGCTCAGCGTCTGTCCGAAGCCCCATACATTCTCCCCTTCATCCTGCAAGCCACACCATCTCTCCTGATCCTTCGGCACCGAGAACTTCTGACTCAGGACCAGAACGACGGACAGTGACGCTAGGATGATCTGGACAATGAAGGCAATCAGGGGGTTTAGGAACAGGTAGTAGACGAGACGCAGACCAATCGTTCCCTCGACGGTGATCGGACTGCTTTTTGAACCGATCCTCAGGCGCACGCCGCAGAGCATGGGTGTGATCAACGAATCCGACTACCGAGACGTGAGCATTCTTCTTTGCGGCTTGTACAGAATGCACACCAATGCCGTCGAGAATCCGATGAGCATAAAGAACATGGGGATAAGGAAGGCAAGTCGCCGCACGCCGGGTTGCCTCTCCACATCTCCGTTATCAGCTTCGATTATGGTCTCTGGCATGCTTATGGCGGCGATCATGGACGAGAGAAGGAAGAGCGCGAAGGAAATGACAAGCGTCATGCGGATTTTCGCAATGAGTTTGTACTTGCCGAAGTATTTGCGGAGCGTGATGAGCGCGGCGAGGTGAGAGGAAGACGACAAGGCGCAGATGTACAGGAGGAGGACAAAGTGAGCACCTTGGACTTCGAAGGCGTTTCGAGCAACCTGCGCGTATAATGTGTCAGTGTACGTGGCGGGGTTCATGGATCTTCCTCATGGTGAACCTGAATCCAACCGCTGAGCAGTACCGCATAGCCAGTGATGAGTTGCTGGTCTCCCAATCCAATGATGAGAGGATCCAAGAACGGACGCCAAGCATAGTCTTTCTTCCACTCAGTATCCAGAAAGCGCTCTCTGAGGTACTTTACCGGCGCTCGTAGGGTGAACTGTCCTCGAGCGTCGAAAGCTTGGTCGAGGATCATAGCGAGGATGGAAGCGGTCGTAGTCATGATGCTGGCTAGGACGAAAGAGATCACCACCTCAACTCATTAGCACGGTAACCACCGTGTGGAACGTCGAGGAAATCCTTACGCCAACGCCAGCAATGCCTGCATCCGCATCAGGTCCACAGTGCCCTCCAACGGACACTGTGCTATCGAACACGACCCACGGCGCTGGCATGTCCTGTAGAGCGGCGACCGGCGCTGACAATGAAGAAAGAAGAGTGCTGAGTTGACGAGACGGAGTGGTGAGCGGGAATAGAGGTAAGGTATCAGCAGGGGCACCGCGGGAGCTCGCGCCGGCTTGAGAAAGGTAAGTGTCAGTTAGGTCGGAGTCGGAGGTTGAGTAGGAAAGCGCATACCGATATGTCGTGCAAGCATGTGTGCAGGCTCAGAGTATGGCGAAAGAAGGATGTGCCATGCGGTTGACGAGTATTTGTCCGAGTGGCAGGAGTAGGAAGACGGGAGCGAAGGAGCTACTCAGACGGCCATTCTTGACATCACGTAGCCTGGCGAGTACTGTACAATATATAGTGGACAACGGTTCGTGGGTATCAACTCGACTTGACAAGGCACTACCTGAACGGCTTCACGGCCGTTTGCTCTTCGCCTTGACTCTAGCAGCCAGCTTCCTCAAATCATCCCCGTCACTTGCAACCCGTTTCGAAGCCTTCACCTGCCCAAGGTCGTCCTCATCCCTGTCACGTTTCCGCTTCTTTCGCCCTTCCTCTAGCAACGCCTTCATGCCTGAGGTGCCTTTGAAACGCGGATTGGTAGGGTCAATCGCAAACTCGTGGTTCTCGTATAGTTTGGCGAATCGTGGATCATTGGTATCCATCTGGAAGTTATCCTCAAGGACGGCGTCCTTTGCTTTCTTACTCTTCTTCCCTTTCTTCTTCGCTTTTTCAGCCTTCAGGATCTCGTTCATGTCGAAGTGCTGCACTTTGGATCCCTCGTCGTCCACCATGAGCAGTTCGAGTTTGGCGCGTTCAGCGGCAGATTCCTGCTCTTGCTTCTCTCGTTCTTCCCGCTGCTTAGCCTTCCTCGACTTCTTCGACTCCGCCTTCGTAGCGTCCGCAGCCTCGGTATCCGACCCAAAGAAGGGGTCGTTCCACGGATCCTCTTCGTGTGCGTTGGTCTTCGTTGCGCTTTTACATACAGACACCGCATCGGGGTCATTCCCTTCTTTCATAGCTACGGCTTTCTCTTTTCGTCGCGCCCTTCGCTCTTTCTGCTTTCGGATGTACTTCTCAAGTGTGTTCTCTTCAGGCTCGTTTTCAAAGACAGAACTCTTTCCACCGTTGGCAGACAGGCCAGCTGTGAATGTGATCTGCATTTCGTCATCTGGCTTCTTGAAGTCTCGATCTCTCTTATGCGACAATTTCTGCTTTGGCTGCGACTTTCCCGCGGGTTCCAGGCCTAGAGCCGCTCTGAAACTAGCAACCCTATCCGCTTTGGAAGCTTCAGCCTCGTCTTCGGAGGATGAGGAGTCTGTCCCCAGGTACGCCTTCAGCTCGTTCTCATCTATCTCTTTCCTGGAGAAAGCTCGCTTTTGGACCTCTTTTCGTGTTGTGTCCTCGGCATCCCAGGTCAATTTGACCTTGGAATGTGATAGAGCGTCGGTGATGAATTCATTCGGTTTATAGCCGTCCGGCAGCCGTTCGCATTCGTCGTGAGGATCCGCATCGAACTCAACCCCGTCGGGTATGAATCGAAGGTCAAAGAAGTTGGCGCTAGAGAGATACTCTCGTCCGTCCATGCTCTCGTATATCGCTCTGGCGACGTCGGGCGAGGAGCAAGTGATAACGGCATAGTAATAGCGTAGTCGATCGAGTTGGTAAGTCCGCAGTGCCTTTGAGTCGAAATCTTCGCCCATGTTCTCGTTTGCTAGCTCCTCTTTCAACTCCTCTTCGTCTTCCGATCCAGGTTCTTCGTTGAGGCTGCCTATTGTAGTGACATTTTTTTTCTTGTTCTTAGCTGACGAGGCGAATATCTCGCGCGGGGGCCCTTCCATCTCCTCTCGCTGTAAACGCTCTATCCCAAACTCGCTAGGGTATATGATGACACTGTGTATCCTTCCATCTGCGGGGGCGAACGAGTTGGCCACAGCCATGATATCCGAGGCTCGGATGTTGTCCCAGTCCATGTTTACCGCCGCAATTCTCGACGTGATATCCCCCATAGGCACCTCATTTCCTTGCGCTGCCAGTTCTGCCTGGTCTTCAACTTCCTCTTCCTCCTCTTCGTCTTCGCTGGAACTATCGTCCGAAGATGAAGACAGCCCACCATCTCGAATCGGATCGAAGCCCCTCTGTCGCACCTTGTCGAGCTCCTTCCGCACGGCCTCATCCCGCTTGTGCTGATTGGGCGCATCCAGATTATCCTGGCTGTCTTCATCGTCCAGCTCGTACATGCGCTCCAGCTCCTTCTTGCCGGCGTCTTTCGATATGCGGCGCCCATATCTGTCGACGGATGCCTTGTTGTGGAAGTCGGGGTCAGACTTTAATCGCGAGAATCGAGGGTCGAGCTTCGTTTTCGCATGTTTCTTGGAGGGCAGACGGAATCTGGGGTCGGTCTCGAAGCTGGCAAATCTGCTGTCGCCTGGGCTTGTCAGCTAGCGCAGTAGGCATGTCCTGCGCACGTACCTGACTTTGGCTTGGGCTTCGACGACGCGCTCTTCGGAATCGTGGGGCGTTTGGGCAGCGGCATTGTTGAGTGTCGTGCTCGAATCGCTCGCCTTGGAATTCTTTTGGCGATGCTGCAGGCGGTCAGACATTTTCTGCCGGCTGTGCAGTGCCAAGAGTTCCGTTATCGATAACGCACCTGCGTCGGCTGTTGCGACCGGGGCTCTCACCGTGTGGAAATCTCCGGATAGAACGACGCGCGCAACAGCTACCCTGGAGGCCTTCGCGAGTGCGTACAATGGACGACCTAACCTTACTTACTTGTATGGCGAGCCCTTGGATCCGGAGAATTCCCTTCCGCAAGAGGTCGGCTATTGCGACCGGGGTTGCCGACTTTCTGGAGAGCGCGTCACAGTGGGGAGAAGGTCGTGTGAGCAGCACCTGCTCCTGAACCACCCCTCCCAGACCCCTCGATAATTCCCAGCGGCCGCCCCTAGAGCCTGGCAGTATCGCAGCACTCAAGGACTGACCTCGGATGCACCCAATGGCTTATTCGAGGCTCTTCACGTAAGCTTCCCGTTTGTTGAGCTCCGGGAGAAGCTATGCTAATATCGCCACCGACAGACCTCGCAACTTCGCCATCTTCTCCTTCCTGTCTCTCGGCGGCGGATATATGATGCTCAAGTCCCGAGCCCTAGCTGCAAAGCAAAGAGAGAGAGCTGTGGGCGACTACAGCGTATCCGTTGATCGGTCGGGTATGTTCCTAAGTCGGTTACACGTATGACGGGTTGGTCCCAGAAGAGGCACCAGCGCGTTCTCACCTTTTAGGCGCCTAGAAGGACGCACCTGGCGGGCAAGAAGATTGGAATGGCAACAAGAAGCCTGGAACGAATGCTGACGACACCTTCAGGCGGCGGCATCTGAGTCCTAGGACAGGCACACGACGTTATGACCACGGCAGTACTATTCCAGCATAGCCAGGCAGGCAATGGATTTGGCGTTCAATTTCGCGAACTGGTGGCATTCTGAAGAGGCTTCGTAGGCAACGAACGACTTGACTTCCACGTCCATTTTCCTGGCTCGCCCTGCTCCGTGACTGGCCGTGAGCGAGTACTTCTCATAGTAACTACCTTTGTTCCAAGGAGCTTCAATCAGGCATGCACATCAAGCACAGATTGAATGCTAGGTGTAGGGCAAGCGGCCTTGTCTCGTTGCGCGTGGGATTTGCATCTGCTCAACGCCAATTCTCCAAACACTCGCCAACGTATCAAATCGGGCGGGTATATTCCAAACGACTAGCATCAGTTTCGAGAGGACAACCGACTTTTCCGACCCGGCTCTGCTTTTCTATGCAGACCCCGCTTTGTTGTTGGTCGGCTTACTCAGAATCCGGTGCTTCAGCCAGCCTCAGCGACCGCAGCACTAGATCCCAGCTACTAACAATAGAGAACTCAGCCTCAGCAGCGGCTCTTCCGCCCAACCCCGGTAAACACGCCCAAGGTCGCAGTTCCCGCGATTAAAAGCCTTGATTGTTAGGGGCCGAAATCTGACTTGTGGTTTCTGCGGCGCCCAGCATGATTGAACGCACCTCGCGCCTTGCGCAAATACCCCGGTTGAGGCTTGCATTTCAGCTCCTCGCTCGGGCGGTTAGCTCTCGCTTGTGTCTGCTGTTCTGGCCCAAGCCAATCGGGATAGCTTCTTTCAGCACTTATCGGGAGAACACGTCCTGACGCGGGCGTGTGTTGGCTCGAGCTTTAGCCTTATGACAATGCTGACTCTTAAAGAGGTCATCACGCCTCGGGGTTGTATTCTGATGGCGCAGCTGCGGCGAGTAGCTTATCCTTCCTCGATCACCGTCTCCCGGAACATACTTGACAAAGCCTGCGGACAATCCGACGCTGTCGTTCAATGCCAAAATCGAGCCCCGCTCATGCTTCCTTTCATCAGTCTCTCAGTGCGGCCCTTCAATTTCCGTCTCCTCGCCTCTAGTCCAGAATGGGGGATAACTGGAAGTACTACGATGTAGATGGCTTTAACAAGCGCAAGAGAGAGCAAGGAAACACGTACAGGATCCCGCCCCGGGCGAACTTTCTGCTCGCGGCAAACTACATCAAGAATTTTCTCGATGGAAAGAAGTTCAACTGGGCCGCCATGGGCGGTCTGGCAATGCTCTGCCTGGGATCGCGGCGTGAGATGCTGGATATCCACATAGTATACGATGACAGGGACTTCCAGCGCATCAGAGCAAAGTTAGAGGGGGATCAACGGTATGTCCCGCTGCAACAACACCTGGTCCTCCAAGCTTATGGTATCAGAGTGCGATTACCCAAGGGTATGAACTCGCTTTTCCCCTCGAAGCTCCTCATCGCGACCGGGCCTAAATACAACGACGCTGGTTGCACGGAGAATGCAGAAGTTGAAGTGGATCTGGTACCCCCGGGTGAGTCGTCAAAATATAGGATACAGGGAAATCTGGTCTGATGGCGCCCAGGATCACACGGTTCTCCACCGAACGATGTACTGCGCAATAACCAGGTTATGCTGCGCCTGAGCCGTGACGGCAGATCGGAGAACTTTAAGGGCTTAAACATGCTCTACCTAATGAAGACTACCGTCTATTATTGCAAGAGTCCAGATCTAGTATGGGACCCCAGGAAGGATGTGGTATTCCTATGCCAGAACTACGGAAAGGAGATCGAGTCGATCCGGACCCGTCTCAACGCTCGAGAAATCCAGGAAAACTTTCTAGGCACCTCGTTCTTTAGCAGGCTGCCATCCGACGAACAGCGTCGATGCCACCTCATCTTGCTGGGTAAAGAGCCACCGCCGACCATGTCCGTGACCCCGCCCGTACCATATCCGGGTCATCGGCCGTCTGCTTCGGCGTCTGATCCACTCACGAGACCACGCATACCCTCTCACAAATCTTCTCCCTCGCTCAACAACGCCGTGCGGCAATCCTCGGGCCTCTTAACCCCGCCGCTTCCTGGTAAAGCGAAGGCGGGTCCAGTTGTCCCTGAGAGCACGCCACCTACACAAACTACTGCGCCATCTGCTCCGACAACCCAAGATCCAGTCCCCTCCGCCACCGGCAAAGATTCTCGTTCCAGATACCGTCACGCAAGTGCTCCGAACACACCAAATGCGAGCAGGAACGGAAGCCCAGAATCGAACGTTCCCGGTGCGTCAAGGCCTAAGTCCATGGAACCTCGTGCTCCACAGCAGCAACCTGCCACTCCTTCCTACAAGATGCCGCAGACCGGAACCCAAAATGTTGCCTACGTTGGACATATCTTGAAACCGCAGATGCTTTCGGGCCTGACTGCGCCGCCCATGGGCGCGCGTCCCCAAAAATCCATGCCAGACTTGAAGGGTCGCTTTACCGGTACGGTTCCAGTCTACGCCCATGGACAACAGACAATTCCTCCCGTTCCCCGAGGCCATTCGATCCCGTCTCCACCAGACTCTTTTGCGGTGCCGCTTGCGGGTTCGGCGGCAGCCAAGCGCACACTACCCCAAGGACCGCCCCAAGGACCGCCCCAAGGACCGCCTCAAGGATCGCCTTATATATCGCAGAAGCACGGTGCATTCAGGCCAGCAGGTACAAGTGTTTCCCATATGGGTCCACAGCCAATCGCTACTCAGAATAGACCCTCGCATGGAACTCAGCAGCAATCAGGCAAAAGCCAGGGAAGGTACTACGTAAACTCCACAGAGCCTGGACCAAGACCCAACTACGCTGGTTCCGACGTTCCTTCGTCGGAAGGCTTGCGGGTTATTGGGTCAGAACATTTATACGCTGCTTCACAGAAGACTGGCCCCCAGAATCCCCGAGGCCGGCCTGTAACCTATGATCCAACGGAGAAACCGCGAGCGAGATCGGCAGAGCACAAGACCATGCCAAGCCAGAAGAATTTCGTTTTTGAACTCGATGCAAGTCCTCCAATAACAGGGTCTGCCCCTCAGGGATTTGGACCTCAAGGATTCATCGCAGAGCTACCTGCTGAAGTGGATGTGCGTGGCCCGACAAGTCAAAACCCGACCCCTCGCAGTCACTTCGAACCGAGTCCACCTCAAGCAGCAGCACAACTTGTTTCCACTCTACACAAGAGCTACGAGGATTCTCCAGTAAGCCCGCCTCTCGATTATGTTGTCCCGGCGCCGCTACAACCCAGACCACAGACGGGTCCTGTTGTTCCGCCCTCGCAGCCCGCTCCATTCGATGGACTTCCCGCTAGCTTAATGATCGGAGGACTGGGGCCTAGACGTCATTCTCCTAGCAATTCGTCCTCCCAACTACATGCGCAACCCATACAACCAGAGTCCAATGCGAAGAAGTACCAGCGATACTACTCACCTCCTGTATCAGCGCCCAGCAGCACGCATCCTTCCCCAAGGCATTCCCCAAGGCAAGCCCCAGTCTCAGAGTATGAAGCTTATTCAGGTCCGATCAGCCCCCCAACGCAGCCCGCCACAGCTCCGGCCCAGCTCCAAAACTCCTCTTCGATGGCACAAGTCCATGCTGCTCCGATGCTAGCAGCAGCACAGCCACACGCTCCTTCGCCCGCCCGCCCTGCAAACGTGTACGCTTCCCATCCCAATGTGCTAAAAGTAGCACCTGGACCGCGGGGCGAGCAACCACTACAGAAAACCATGCCTTTCCAGCTTCCAAACCCGCTTGGAGCGAACCCGCCGACGCCGCCCGTTGAATCTCTCACAAAGCACGATTCACATCAAAATCACAGAGAACATGCCATGAAGGGAGGACTTGCCGGCGTGAGCGTAGGAGTCGCGGGCGGAACAGGTTACGCAACATACTCGTACCACTCAAGTGAGCAAGCCACACAGTACCAATCCGGTGACGAAGTGCGGTATGTCCCGTTCGGGGCCGCCGCGCAAGAGCAGCAACACCCCTACGCAACCCAGATCCCATACGCACCACCACAGCCGGCTCCTCGTCCTGCACACGAAGCCAACCATCAGCGAAGCATCTCGCACGACTCGCACACCTCCACCACTTCGCAAGACTCGGCGAAGCTAGCTCAAGAGTACCAAATGGACCTTCCTGACTTCAATCGCGGCTACGGCTCCGGCTCCGACCACCACTCTCACACGGATGAATATGATTTTACATAGGGCGTTGGGTAGGTAATGAAGAGCTAAAACAGGAAAAGTGATGAGGATAATGACTGTAATACTGTATAGAAGCGTTTTAGCATACACCGCATGTCTGGGTTGGAAATTCTAGGATAGTCATGAGTATATCTGAATTTTGATCAAATAACTACGGACGTGCTATACCTGGGTCTACGTTTGTGCACGACAGCTCCCGAGGCATAGTTTCACTTCTCATCAGAGCGCACTTGTTCATGCTGACGGTGGGCATACCGGGCCGGCTACGTGGGTCGGCTGCGGGAACTGCCCATTTGTCGTTTGAGCGCACCGTTTATCTCAGGAGTAATGGTCCTGCCGTTGTCTTCACCATTCAGTGTCGTGAAGCGAAAAAAAAAATTTTTTAATGAAAAAAGGGAAAAAAGAGCGTTATTCATCACGCACAGCTCGAACGAGAGAGCGCATGGGAACCGGGGCGGATGGACAACGCTGTCCTTGCAAAGCTGTACATGTATGGCTTCATGCTTTAACGGCTACTTCAAGTAGCTTATGACTGTACACGCATGACAAAGGAAAAAGAAGGGTTGAATCTAGGTCATTCGGATGTAGAAGGAATCTTACAAGGGAACCCGACTATCGGCGTTGGGTTTTAGAAGTTCATCAAGTCTGCCACTCGTTAGTACTGCTCCGTAGTTACTTGCTGACAGGACTGAAACGTTGAACTCACCTCTCCCAAAAAGCGCCCTCTTACTCCAATCCATGGCGAGGAGACATCTCGTCCTAAAACTCACACTCTGCGCAAAATACACACTCCGCCACAGATACACCGCCAGCAGCCCACCACTCCATCCATAGCCGTCCCAATCAAAGATCGCCGCATTGCCAATGTATGCCAGACTGCCTAGGTGATGGTACTCGAAAGCCTTGTACACAGCGTCATCCAGATCGCCATAGTCCACCTCGTTCAGTTGCAAGCCTGGCGCCGACTGCGCGATCTTATTGAACTTTCTCCCGAGGTACTGACCTTGCTGGTGAGCGCGCTGGGCAGTAGCGGGGAGGGATGTGAGTTTGGAGTCGATCTGCATGAGGAGCTCTCTAAGCTCGCCGAAATCGAGGGTGCCGGACTTGTCTGCGTCGTACTGTTCAAAGAGCCGATCTAAGCGACGGAGATGGTTTGCAGCCTGCGGGAAGCGCTCTTTGACGCGCTTTGCGACGCCCCGCCAGTCCGCGTACTTTAATTGCAAGTTCTCGGGATCCTTGCCCCGCTCCCATGCTATGGTGCGTAGAAAGCTGATGATGTGGTCGCTGACATTGTTTTGCACGGTGGAGCAGTCGCCGATGGCGTAGACATCACCCAGCGGTGCACCGTTCAGGCGGAGATGGGTATCCGTTTCTAAGGCGTGTTTGTTGTTTTGACCTTCGAGTTTCTTGGCTAGACGCTTGCAGAAGTCGGTCTGTGAGACGCCCGTCGACCAGAGACAGAAGCCCATGGGGATCTCCTTGGTCACGATCTTGCCTTCGTCGTCCTTCTGCGAATACAATATCCTGTCGGCAAAGACTTCCTTCACACGAGAATTCGTCTGTACGTCGACTGCATCGTGGGCGAAACGCTTCTCGGCATATTCGGAGAGGGCCTCGTCGTACGTATTCAGGATGTGGCTCCTGGATTGGATGACATGGACGGAGATTTCGTTGCGTAGAATCTTAGGGAAGAACTTGCAGAGGTCCTCGTTCAGCATGTCGAACAGCTCGGCGGCAAACTCGACGCCAGTCGGTCCACCGCCACAGACAACGAAGGAGAGCAGCCTCCGTCGCTCTTCATCGGATGTCGTAGGTAGACAGGCAGTTTCGAGATTGCGAATGACCTGATTTCGGATCAACCGCGCATCGGTGATGTCCTTGAGGAAATGGCAATGGTTGAGGCCCTTGACGCCGTGAGGGTTTGTAACAGAGCCGACGCCGATGATTAGCTTGTCGTAGGGTACGTAGAAGTTCTGCTTCTCGCCGTTGGGACCAATGCCAGATACTTCAACAAGCTTCTCGGAGAATTCCACGTCCTCGGCCATAGCTTTCAGGAAATGACCATATACTCCTTTGACAATCCCTCTAACCGGCTCGACCAGCGACCTCAGCTCCAGGGTCCCCACCGTCGCCGAGGGCAGCATTGGCGTGAACAGGAAGTGATTCGACGGGGATATAACCGTGACGTGGTAGTCACCAGGGTTCAGCTGCTTCAGCAGCGCCACGCTTCCCCAGCCCGTGCCCAGTATGACCAGCTTCGGCTTGTGCTTGATAGCCCTCATTTCCGGGCAATCATCGTCGTCCACGAAGTAATCCACGATGGGCAGATTCTTGGGCCCACCTCTTCGCGGATTCAAAGCCAGCTCTGAAACGGGTATATCCTGCGTCTGCGGATCCTCTTTGTACGTGGTATAGTCATAGATGAAGAAAGCCACGACCAATGCGCCGCTCACAGCGACGAAGATGCCCAGGGCAGCCGCCGACCTGTAGGCGAACCGGAACAAGCGTGATCTCGGCGCGGGGAGTGGCTTTGTAGAGATTGCCCGAAGTATCGGAGACGTATGCCTGGTCAATCGCGACGTGTGGAGGGTCGCGCAGACTGCCAGCTGAGGACGCTTTGCGAAGGTCGAAGGGCCGCCATTGCTGAAGGGCGCGCGGGCCTGGGCATTGGACGCCCTGGGCAGCCTCGGGCCGAGATTTGAAGCTCTAGAGGACAGGCCAGATGCCCGCGACAGAGCGCCGGCCTGTCGGGGGAGCATCGCGAGGGTTCGGAGGAGGCGGGAGACGGAGGGACCCTCGGTCGGCAATTGTGATCAATTGGGCCGGAGAACTAGAATCGGCCGGTGGATATCATGTAGGGCAGCTATAACGAGTGTAAAAAGAGCGGGCAGGGATAAGAGGGAGGTGTTGGAAAAGAAACTGTTTATCGTCTATGCCATGTCCCACGGCTCACAGTGACGTCGCTTGGCCGGCATCCCGATCGACAGCCAGGGGCGCATCAACACCACGCTAGCCACTGATGCAACGCTGACAAGACATCCGCACGCGTCCATTTGGCAATAATGACAGGAGAGGTAGGAGAGGCAGAACCGATTTGACGTGTGCACCTGGTGCTCGTAGTAATACACACTGCGTCTATGCCAAAGCTGTAGCTGCGGACAATATATCACATATGTACAAGGGAGTGGGTCAACAAGACCAAACTCCCACCGTGCCGTTCTTCCGGCCTTCGACCATATATCCTTCCTTGATTCGTACACGCTCGATGATGGAAAGGGCGGTGGCATCGTCGTCAGCTCCAACCCCGGGTCCACAGTTCCAGTGTCGGCCATCCGTCTTGTCGTAGACTTTGACTACATCCTCACCTGCTGCCGCGACAATACGGCGCGCATCAAACATCATGCTCGCCACGGGGTGGTCATACGCGTAGGCATCGTATATCGAGCCTGTTCGCAGGTCCCAGATCTGTACGAGTTAGCTTGCATTCGGGGGTTGGGGGGCCTGAGACCAACTTACCCTTATGCTCCTGTCCATACTACCCGTGACAATATGGACATCGTCGAACTGAAGAGCAGTAACAGGACCTGTGTGACCAACGAGACTCCGGTGTACCTGCCCGCTTCGGAGATCCCATAACCGTACCATGCCATCCGCTGTGCCGCATGCCAGAGCTGCGTCAAAGACCTGAAGCGCGCCTACGAAATCGGCCGACGCGTCCGCGACTCGCCCGGTTGGTCGCCATTGTCCGCTAGTCGTGTCTGTCGCGTTGGCTTGCGCCGCAGCCCATAGGACATCGAGAGTCTGTACGCAACGTCCCTTTACCAGATCCCATTGCCTTAATGTCTTATCCGCGGACCCGGAGACCAGTGTGTCGCCTCGGAAGTGCAGCGCAGTAACCTCGTCGACATGCGATTCAAGGGCGAACAGCGGGCAGTCCTGCATGATCGTCGGCGGCGGTGGGGGAGGCGCGTCCTCGGAGTTCTCGAACGTGAGCCCGTCGTCTTCGTCCTCCTCGCCGCCCTTGTTGATCCGGTTGTCCGAAGGTGCGTATTCCGCCTTGCTCAAGTCCCATAGACGGATCGAGGCATCCATGGATCCGGTCGCAACGACGTTCTCTTCAACCTGCAAACAGCGGACCGAGGAAAGATGGCCTTCCAACATGCCGATGCAGCGCCCGGCATTCAGATCCCATACTCGTACAGTGTCATCCAGAGCTGCTGTTACCAGGGTTCCCCAAGGTGCATCAAAATCCAGAGCGGTTATTGTGTCTTCATGTGCCGGTAGCTCTCTGATCTTGGACCCAGGCTCCAAATGCTCATGCAGTATAGGCATTGATATCCGCCGCATGTTTCGTCTTCGCTTCGCCTTCGGAGACGGCAACTTCTGATATATGGATTCGGACATGAAATCGCCCGAACCCTCTTCCTGGCTTGCAGTTGTGGGGGTGTCTGGCGATTTGGGAGCCAATGCGGCGGCATCTTCGAGCTCTTCCTGCAGGTCCTCGATTTTGTTATCCACCTCTAGCAGTTCCTGTTCGATTTCCGCCTCTTCAGCCTCCAGTCCCGCCAACCTGTCCACCACCATCTTGCGCATCGTGTTGAGATTCGCGATCTTGTTGTTTATTTCGTGGATCTCGGCAGCGCACATGTGCTTCCTCACACCCATCATCTCCAGGCGGTGGCTCATGCTATGCTTCTGGTTCTTCAGCTTCGCCATCGAAGTCGGCAGGCGCGGGTCGTCCTCTTCAGTAGCTTCCCCTATCAGCCTCTGCCCTCTCGAGTTATGCCGGCCATGCCTTCTCTGAATGGTGGGCTCCTCCGGCAGGGAAGCCTGAAAGCCCTGAAAAAGCGAGTATGCATTGTTGTCCTCTGGGATATTTGCGAGAAGGTCGTCGGGCAGGTAGGATAGCGCTCGCTGCTGGATCTCGGGTACGGATATCCTCGAGCGGACGAGCTCGCGGGGGGTTGCTTGCGCGAAGGAGAAGACGGAGCGCTGCAGCATGGGTCGTCGGAGTTCTCTGTGGAGCTCTCCCAGTGCGTTTTGGTAGTGCTGGCTAACGCCGTCCGCGCCTATGAGATGTCCCGCGGTGGCTGTAACTTTTCGGCCAAAAGCTTGCAGGTTGCGGGTCTATCGCGAAATTAGTGTCACCAACACGTGAAGTCGCGAGTCAAAGGCCATTTACATCGGGGAGGTTGTCCATGATGCTGGCATCGTCGTCGTCGTCGTCGTCACGCGGTCCCAGCGGCCGCGGGCTCGTGGACCTGCCGCGTGCAGGCGAGCCATTGCGGGCGGGCGAGGAGGAGTCCATGCGGGCGGCTCTGGTAGCGAGCGAGCAGGCAGCTTCTGGTGCTGCCCTAGGACATGGCTATCATGGGCGAGCGCGAAGACGATGGCGGGAGGGGCTCCGGCGCGCAAATGGTGCGGCGGGGCGCGTCGTGACGATGAGTGTTTGGTGTTGGACGGCCAGCAGCAGTCGGCAATAATGCTAATGCAGGCCAGTTGCGCCCGGACGTCATCCGCAGCGACCAAATATGCAGGAGCCGAACATCGGGGCGTCGGAGCTGGCGGTGTTTGCAGACATCAGCAAATCCCAATGACTGCCCCCGCCGTTGCACCCACCACTCTCAGCCTCTCAGGGTGTCTGCCGCACAGGGAACGTCGGGAGCGCCATGGACGCTGCGATTGACCTTTCGGATGCCTCCAAGGCCTTGGATCTGGCCAATATCCGCTTCCAGCTCATGTAGGCCCCATTCCGACGCGTGCATCGCCCACTCGTGAAAGGCAGGCTGACCGAAGCAGACGGTTAGAGGACACAATCACCTTCCACCTGATAGAGCGCGTCCAGTTTCCTTTAAACAAAACCGTCTACGTCCCTGGCGGCGTGCATATCCCGGGCAGCGGCTTCAGCCTCCTTGACTGGATGCTGCGGGAGCAGGAACGCCTGCAGTCCCTCGTCCGCCGCTACCAGTCGCCCGACGAGTACCCCTTCTTCCCCGATGTGCTCCAGCAGCCCATCCTGAAGCCCCTCGACTACCCCAAGATCCTCCATCCGAACGACGTGAACGTGAATACAAAGCTCAAGGAGAGTTACATCGAGCATATCCTTCCAGCCGCATGCGTGCAGACAGGACACGGCGATAGAGGAGAGCGGCAGGAAAACTATGGGTCGGCAGCGACTTGTGACGTGCTGTGCCTGCAGGCTCTATCCCGGCGCATACACTTTGGGAAGTTTGTGGCGGAGGCAAAATTCGTAAAGGAGACCGAGCGCTTTGTGAAGCTAATCAAGGCGGACGACAGGAAGGGCATTGACGAGGCTATCACGGATGCAAAGGTGGAGAAGAAGGTTCTGGAGAGACTCAGGCTCAAGGCTAAGACCTATGGCACGGATCCTGAGAATGGTTCGAGCGCTCCTTCAAAGGTCAATGCCGATGCCGTTGTTGCAATGTACAAGGTGAGCTCGAAAGACTCATCTGCTGAGACAAATCATTAACATTGCTATGCAGGATTGGGTTATCCCGCTGACCAAGGAAGTTGAGGTGGACTACCTGATGCAGCGATTGAAAGGCACGGAATGGGAGTGAAAAGCGGCGCTCTTCGAACCTCGAAACTAGCCGTCTTCGATGGAGATTGATAGATCATTCGCCTTGCTATATCGCGATGCTTGGGTAAGCAAGCTGAGGATCTATTCAGCAAAATGGGAATGTTGTCTTGGATAGATAGCTTCTCTCGGAATTCTCGGAATGCCCCAGGCACCCCATCGGAGCACTCTCGGCCTCCGTAGCCAAAGCCACATATCCAAACATCACTTTCACCCCTAGCATCGTACACATCTCCCCATCCATGAAACGCATCCGGGTTTGAACCCCTTCCCCAACCACGCACACCTGAAACCCTCAATCCCCTCATGCACGTGACGCGCACCTCGCCCTATATCACTGGGCGCTAACCCCAGCCCATCAACCACAACCACAACTTTCCCCAGCCCGCCATGGAGTCAATAAAAGATCTCGCAACAAACCCAGCCCACACGCGATGGATGTACCCGCTGCTCCTCCTCGCGGACGCCGCGCTCTGCGGCGTCATAATCGAGAAATTTCCCTGTGTGTTTCGACGCGCCCAGCAATCAATACGTGGAAGGAAGCTAACGCAGCAGCAGACACAGAGATCGACTGGACGACCTACATGGAGCACATTGAAATCTATAACAAAGGCGAGCGCGACTACAAGAACATTGTTGGGTCGACGGGCCCGCTTGTGTATCCCGGCGCGCATGTTTTGATCTACAGGATTCTGTACTGGCTCACGGATAAGGGGACGAATATCCAGCTCGCGCAGTACATTTTCGGCCTCGTGTATCTGGGCACCCTTGCCGTGGTGCTTCAGTGCTACAGGAATGTTAAGGTAAGTCACATGATAACGGCGGGTTTTGATGTGGGTTCCTGAGGCGCTGACGATGGGGAATAGGTGCCGCCATATGTGTTCCCCATGCTCATACTGTCAAAGCGGCTGCATAGTATTTTTATGCTAAGATGCTTTAATGATTGCTTTGCGGCGCTGGGGCTGTGGGCGGCCATTTATTGCTATCAGACCGAGTATTGGCACTGGGGCAGCTTCTTCTACACGACCGGGCTGAATGTGAAGATGAGCTTGCTGCTGCCGTTGCCGGCTATAGGCGTTATGTTGCTGCAGGCCCTGCCATCGAGGGAGGCCGTCACTCAGGCTATGATAATCTTCCAAGTCTCGGTAGGTTCGCTCTTGTATCCATTCCGAAATAACTAGATTGTTGACCGTTGTAGATCGGCTACGGGTACCCCTTCCGCAAACGCGCACCCTCCTACTTCCCACGCGCCTTCCAACTAACCCGCCAATTCCTCTACAAATGGACCGTAAACTGGCGCTTTGTCCCTGAGTCCGTCTTCCTCAGCAAACCCTTCGCCATCAGCCTCCTCCTCATTCACTTCGCGCTCCTCTACTGGTTCTTCCGCACCCGCTGGATCAAGCCTTCCAAGCGACAGCCGCGCGAGTTCTTCCAGATGATCCGCGAAGAACCGCGCGACCAAGAGCAAATCGCCCGAAGAACCACCCCAGATTTCATCATGACGAGCATGTTGACTGCAACTGCGATCGGCATGCTTTGTGCGAGGAGTCTGCACTACCAGTTCTATGCGTATATTGCGTGGGCGACGCCGTTTCTGCTGTGGAAAGCGGGCTTTCATCCGATCGTGCAGTATGCGCTGTGGGGTGCGCAGGAATGGGCGTGGAATGTGTATCCGAGTACGCCAGCGAGCTCGGCGACTGTGGTGGGCGTCCTAGCTGTCACCGTGCTCGGCGCATGGTGGGGAACGAGGAAAGAATATGAGGGCGTGGAGAGGAGAGGGAAACTTGAAGAAGAGCAGGAGCACGAGCATGCCGAATGATTAGCTCTCATTCTTCATCCGAATCCGCTGGCGGCATTTTCCCGACGTTCGATTCCTCGTCGCTGTCCTCATCATAGGACGACTTCTTTGCGAATTCCACAGGCCTGCCCTTGTGTCAATACCACTGTACTATATATCTAAAAAGTTCTAGAGTAACGTACCAATAACCCATCTTCCTCCACGCTTTCTCGTCCCTCACCACGTTCACAATCTCTCCATCTAGCTTGTTCTCCCTCTCCGCCAGTGCCTTCATGTCCACTACCACGTAGCTACCCCGCTTTATCCATATCGTGGAGCGAAATTTCGCTTCGAGCTCGACGAGGACGGGCTTTCCGTCTGCGCATTCGGCGTTGTAGAGATTGTTGCCGGCGGCTTTGGTGATGCGCGCGATGACCTGGGTGGAGGGCAGGATGGAAAGAGGTGTGAGCGTGTCTTCGACTGTTGCGTGGAGGTTGCGCTTCGGCCGCGGCATTTTGCGTGGTTGTGGAGTGGGCAAATGCTCGAGTGATGAGATTATTTCGGAGGGGTCGGGCTGGCGAGGAGGGAAGGCGGTGCCGAGGGGCTTCTCGCTTACGGCTTCCCCGGAAAGGCGAACGATAGGGAACCCTCGAAATCATGAAGTGATTATTGTGATTCCGCTATCCCTGTTGCCCGTGTTTTCCGACGGGTTGTACGAATCAAAGGTTTCGTGCTACCTCCCAGCCTAATATCTCACCTTTCCTTCCCAGAGCGGTGCCTAACACACAGTCCTTTCACTCCACTCAACCTTCCCCTTCTCATTAACTAGTGCACCCTCGTCTGTCACTTCTACTCCATACCTCCCAAGTGACTCACGCAGTCTAGTCACTTCCCGCCGACTGATTCCCAGTCCACATCTCGCAAGCCAGATCACCGGCGGCTCCGTAGTGATGGCTGGATGGAGACACGCCTCCCTGGCATCCCCCACTGAATATGCAGGTCCTGGCAAGCGGAATCGTGCATCGAGAGAAGCGGAGAGCTCGACTGCCGATTGAGTCTGCGGCATCAATAGACGCATTAGAAGCGACTGTTTCGGTGGTCTTAAAGAACGTTGGGCGAGGTCGTTGGGCACGGCTTGCACATGGCATCCCGCTACATGGTCCGCGGCACATCCGGATACGAGGCCTCCATCCGCTCCTCTCATACCATCCATCGCCGGTCCGTTCGTCGACTCGAATCCTGGATGCATGGCTTCTCCACGCTCCGCCGTGTTGACAGCGTCCCTATCGGCGCGCTTCTCTGACTCCGCTAATAGGTTCAGTGGCAAGGTCTCAATCAACGGATTCAGCTTCCTCCTCATAGAAATGTAGAAGATGACCGTGGCCACGATAAGCACAACCTGCATTACCACAGGTCCCACAGCTGTCGCTCGGTCGTCGATCCCAATCCCGAAGAGGCCCAACAGACACAACTCTGCGAGGTAGACTCCAACCATGAGCTGCTGCACCGCGCGTCCGTAAGATGCTCCTTTTGTGTCGACCTGGGTGTTATGCACATAGATCATGTTGTAACGGTAGGCTAGATATATGAGCCCCATACCCACGGTGGCAAAGCCGAGAACAAGCGGCGCGATGACAGCATATGATATGGCTATGACACCCTTGTTCGTCCATTTGGGGTACTCAGAGCCCCAGCTAGGAGCCGTCAACTGCATCCACTTGTCGTACTTCTTCCGAGGGGTTTTGGCGAAACGATTCTGGACGAAGATCCCGACGAGGCCCATGACGTTGAAGAGGTATTTGGCCGAGTTTGCCACGCCATACAGGATAAAGTAGGCGATATAGAAGTTGCTGGCTTTAGGCAGGTTCTTAGCTAGCAGAGGAACGGCCTGTGGAAGATTACTAACGATTTGGCTGGCTACAGCTGTGGCGCCTGATGTGAATGTAGTGATGAGGAAGACTTGAACGACTTGGAACCCGAAGTACCAGACTTGTGTCTGCTGTTCGACCTCAGATAGGGTTACTGCGCCGGCGAGCTTCGCTAACACTGCCATAGTCAGTCATGTGTGAAATCCGATTCTAATATTAACGGCCACTTACAGCGACAAACGATTGGGACGAGCACCATCAGGCCAGCAAGAAGCACCGTAGGCAGCAAGCCCGTGATGACCCCGAGGATCACCTGAGGGATACCATCGATCCAGGCGAGGAACGGCACATTTTCAGTCAGATAGTTCACGTTGCTGATGATACCTACTACCGCAACTAGGATGCTCCAGAAGAGGATGAGCGCAACAATTGCCGCCGTAGCTATGCCGCAGCGGGCAGATTTGTTCCAGGAATTCATCTTCAGATTGTTCCAGATGACCTCGTTTGGTAGGACGCCAAATTGCCGAGCGATGAATGTGGCGGGTTTGTCGGACACTGTCAAGGCGTACGCGGACTGGGCTGCAGCTAGGGGCTCGAATTCGATGAAGACGGCACTGATGAGCTTTTCCTTGCCTGAAAGATGAGAGAGTTGTGCTGTTTGCACTTTTGGGATCACGTCCTTGAGATAACGTCCTTGAGATAACGTGTGCAGTAACCAATAGAGTCGACCTTCTTTCCTATTAAAGGTTGGAGTCGATGAGCGGGTCGATGTCTAGGGTCGATAGGCTGGTCCCGGAACACCCGTTCCTGATCATTGTCTGTGAGTGCATGGTTGCCCATCGTTTTGTACTTCTTGACAGCCTTTTCAATCATGTTTATTTCGGCGCCTTCCAGTTTGAGAGCAGTGTCGTTCATCTCGTCCACGTCGTCTTGCAGGTCCGAGGTGTCCGAGACAAGCCATATCTCCGCGATAGAATAGAACATGTTCTGCAATCGCACATATGACGGTAATTGCTCCGGCACATCTGTAAAGAGAACTGTCCGTTGTGAGATCCGACTCGCGTTCCAGGCCGACAGCATGTATGCTTGCCGGATTTTGATCAGGAAGAGCAATTCGCTCCAAATCAGATACAGAACGAAGCCGATGGGATTAGCCAAACTTCTACTCTTTGGCGTTATCCTGCCTTACCAAAGAAGATCCATGCAATGCCAGCATGTGCAAAGTACCTTGTGGCGTCATCCACGTTGCTGAAAGAAAGGATATCTAGCCCGGACTGGCCCCCTCCGCCAGTTGCATTCACGGGAAAGAGGACGGGCCACGTGATACAGCAACCAACAAAAGCCATGAAGACCATCATCTTGAAGAATCGGACATAAAGGTAGCCATCGAGTGAGTGGTGGCTGAGGATGTATTCATCGCTGATGTTTCGGAAATCCCCGACCCAATCGAGAAAGCCTCGTCGAGGCGGAGGCGTCTTCTCACTATACACTCAAATAGTGAAGGCACATGACATGATAGAAGCCACCACGCACTGGCGGGAAAGTCCGTCGTAGAAGGTCCGAGGCGCGTAGAGTCACTGTTGTTTCCTGCGCAAGAAGAGGACGAGTGCTACGAGAACGGCGGCGAGGGCCACGCATGGCACCAGCGTTGATACCAATGCTGAGAGCGACGATGACTGGTTTCGGTGACTGCCTGATCCTGTAGGGGCACACGCAAAAAGAAAATGCCTGGTCGGTTGTTGTCAGCTTTCGAAAAAGTGTAATTGAAGGAGACAAGACTAACCATGGGATGATCGCCGCTCAGCCATATTGACTGAGAAGAGAAGTCGATTTGTCCTGAAGTTGGTAACCGAACGGTGGGGCATCGTATATCTAGATGGGCAATACGCAGAATGCCATCATCGCGCAACTTGCCGTACTCCCAGATACAAATCCGCTGAGGGGACCAGCGTAGAGCGAAAGATTGGCGTTGTCACCAACCTTGGAAGGGCCCAGATACAGCGACCGCCCAAAACCAATGGGCACGGGTCCGTAACGTGAGGTTACTCCAAGAGTAAATGCCAAGAACATGGCGCAAAATATCTGGCGGAATGACGTTGACCATCAGGCGCGACCGCTGAGAATTGCAGCTCTGTTGAAATGCTTGCGTTGTGTAGCGTGCACTTTGGTTCTTTTGATGTCATCGTTGTGCCGACCAGCCGGACGACCAACATCAACCCTAAGCAACCAAAACGGATCCGCAAAATCGCATCTTCTGTCCTGCCGCCACATGCTAGTTTAAGCCTTCGACTTTCCCAACTTGTACCGTCACTTATACGTCCCTCTTGATACGATGGACAGGGGGGACATAGAACTTGCGCCCATAAACAGCATAGTACACTGTCGCAAAAAGGATCATTGACCCATACATGAGGCATCCCCAGTTCATACTTGTAGGCACAACCGGCACGACGGGTGGGAAGAATTGAAAGAGCGCGAGCGGTATCAAGAAGCAGAGAGCGGCAGCATTCACAAGCGGGCCAGCACGCCCTAATGACCAACGACGCGCAGGCAGCTCCTCCTTCAGCCGCCTCACGAGCACAGATCCGATACAGAGTATGTAAGAGGTAAGGATGCTAACGCCACTAAGCGAGAAGATCGCGTTCAAAGCAGCGGTGGAGCCAATGTTGACGAGCGGAAGGAGACAGTTGATGATGAGGGATATCAGGATAGCGTTGAGCGGAATGGCCCAGCGGCGATCAACCTAGACTGCCATAAATAGATGCGATGCGATGCGAGTATGAATACGCCGTACCTGCGAGATGTAGGAGGAGAATGGAACACCTCCGTCCCGAGCGAAAGACCACAGCTGACGTGAGGCAGTGGCCACTTCCGCAATCACACTTCCGATGAGTGAGATCAGTGGCACTATCGCCATTACCGTCGTCGCCGCAAGGTTGCCTGTTGCGTTCTGGAAGATCTGGAGAAAGGGAGAACCAACCACTCCAACTGGAGATGCTACAATGCCATCCACATCGACCGCGCAGAAGCACAGTGTGATGATCATGACGAATCCGAAAGAAGCATTCAAGGGGAGTGAAGACAATATCGCCAGAGGCAGAGCCCGGGAGGAGTCTTTGACTTCTTCAGCTGGACGCGGAGTCAGCGGTTAGAGAGCCCTTCGTACGAGTTATACGAGCGTAGATGACTCACCCATGTGCACAACACAATCAATACCGGCGAGGGAGCCTGAAAGCGGCATGAGGCCAACCATGAAGGACAGGGCCCCGGTGGACCATCCACCATTATTCCTAAACTCCGTAAAGACGGCGTGAGCAGGTTTCTTCGGTGAGAGCGCCCATAGTGGAATAATGATAGCGAAGAAGCCGCAGATATGAAGGAGGAATACGAGGCCTTGCACGAGCGGGAGCCTTGGACCTAAAATGGTGTTGAAGATGATTGCGAAGAGAATGATGGCGATGACTATGAGCGTGCCGTGCCACGTCTCGTACGCGTATGTTCCGGGATGATTTAGAACGACGAGGCCCTGTTTTCTATTAGGATAGTTCTCACGGATACCGAGAATGGTGTCACGGAAGAGCTACCTGAATGGTGGTTCCAATCAAGAAGGCTATGGAGCCGATAGCCGCCTGCCAGCCTGTAAAGCAGAGCCAGCCTGTGATCGAATCAGCATATGACTTCCGCTGAGCTTGCGAAGACCGACCGCTAAGATAGCTAAGGTATTTCTGGCAGAATGATGGCGAGAACTCGCTGACCCACTAGCACGCAGGTTAGTGATAAATCAAACGCTGAAGTTCCAAATACTCACATGGTATTGACCTCCTGCAGTAGGTGACCTGAACCTTGTAAATACACATGCATTGCGATCTTCGTCTCTTTGGAGACTCACATAGACGCCATCTCCGCCATGCTCGCGTACACAAATCCATAGGCCACAGTCACGATGATGAAGCCGTATATCAGGCCGGCAGTCCCGCCATTCAACAATGCTAGCCCAAACGTCCTGATTAGCACTCATCAGCAGGACGGCCTTGCTCGCAAGATGTGTAGAATATAGTACGTGATGTTGATTTCCCATGTTGAGATTAGGACGCAACCAAAACCGAGAATGGAGATGTGTCGGAAGTTCCTTCGGAGTTGCTGGGCCCGGCCAATGATGCGCATGTAATGCCGGTCAGCATCGGTGCCTTGCCATCTCTTTTCGATGTCAGGTGTCGACGGAAGCTCCTCGAGCACCGCTGTTGGTACGCCTCCCTTCTCCATTGCTAGCCAGTCTCAAGTTGTGTAAAGGTGTCGGTAAGCGCCACGCCCAGAGCAAGGTCGGGAGGGGGCTTATGAAGGTGACGAGCAGGGCCGAACGGTGAGCAGGCTGCATCGGGAGCTGGGACAACTGGTGCTGGCGTAATGATAGGCTTCTGCAGTCATTATCCACCAGCCAGACGAATATCCGCGTGCATAGGGTGTATTGCTGCGTGCATACTCATTGGTCGAGGCTTGCAGGCCACGGACGCGAGCTGCGGGGCGTTCCGTCCCATATGCATTGTGCCGTAGATAGCTTATCCGTGCGGTGAGAAAATGCGGTGGTTGCGGATTGGGGGTGCGTTGGCAGGTTCGGGTTGCCTTCTTTCGGTCTATTTCCACAAAGGGTAATTCCTCCGACAAACAGATACTGTTTCCGGAAAGTTTGCATGGCTCGTAAACGTCACGGCAGAGGGGCACCAGAACATACTAAAACTAGTACAGAGCCCTTGGTGGAGGACCTCGGGACGGTGTAGGTCACGTGAAGCCTGTGGACGGCTGGGGGCAGGTCGTGCCGAATCGAATGAGGAAATTACCGCCACAACCTTCCGACCAGACTTTTCCAGCCCTGGGGCCTTGCACCCCGCGAGGAATGGTTTCCTTGCGGAACGCAGTCAGGCCAGGCCACGGCTGGTAAACGGACGGATACGGTCTTGGACTCGGTAAAATGACGCCTCGATCGCAGAACTCTCCTCGCAAGCTGCACTTCTCTTAGACCAGCTCACCAGGTCACTTGTGCGATCACGACCATGCGGCCCGTTTCTGAATGGCCAGGAGTCGGATAGAGCTAACTCTAGCTGCGTGGTAGTGGGGGTTCTCACGATGGATCGGGCTCCCCACCGACATTATTCAGCAATGACACCCACAATAGTTGCGCCTTCCAGTCATCGCTATCGTGGGCTCCCCCCTTAAAGGTCCCACGACGAGAGCTCTCCCCGCCCGTCTTCTCTCTCTTACCTTTTTCTTCCAAGCATCCTCTCTCTAAGCTATCTGCTAAGTCCCGGTCTCAATTCGCAGCCGCCCACCATGGCTTCGGCAGCACTACATGGCTTCTTTGATATACAGCCAGCCTCGGCGGTCACGAGCCCACCAGCCGCCCACCGGAAAGACATTTCCCAGGCACGGCACGCACCGTCGGAATTTGAACTCGACAATCTCACGTTTGGAAAGTGCTACAATGGCCCTGTCGAATCTGGTGCTCAAACGCCGAAGACTCCAAACGAGCTGGAGATGAGCAGGCCACCATCACCCGTGGGGAACGATGCGGTGCCCATTATGCAAAGCTGGAACAATCCGCCCATGAATAAATGGAGGATCTTGTGTTGCTGTTTGATCTACCTCGGCAATGGGATCAATGACTCTGGTATGCTCGGTTCATGTCCGCATTTGAGCTGGTATCGGGAGGCTGCTAACACGCGTGCAGTCATTGGTGCCCTTATTCCATACATGGAGGTTTACTATCGGATTGGCTACGCGGTCATGTCCATGGTCTTCGTAGGCAATGCCGCAGGTTTCATTGTCGCCGCTTTCTTCACAAACACGACCTTGGGCCGTCTGGGAAGAGCAAAGACACTTATGCTAGCCGAGGTGATAATGATGTCTGCCTACATCATGCTTGTCGCGACACCGCCATACCCCGTCGTTGTTATTGCGTAAGGCCAGAGCACACGCACCCAACGTCACACAAGCTAACTTCGTAACAGCTTCTTCATACTCGGGTATGGTGCCGCGACGAACCTCGCTTTGA
The DNA here is from genome assembly GCF_010094035.1 of Trematosphaeria pertusa. Taxonomy (NCBI): domain Eukaryota; kingdom Fungi; phylum Ascomycota; class Dothideomycetes; order Pleosporales; family Trematosphaeriaceae; genus Trematosphaeria; species Trematosphaeria pertusa. The sequence goes on along the minus strand of NW_022987237.1, from coordinate 441,753 downwards.
ACAACGTCTTCTGTGCCAATCTCCACCCTCCAAATGCCATACTTGGAGCCGCTCACGGTAGCTATGGTGTTGGAGGAATCATCGCTCCGATCATTGGAACAGCCATGGTTTCCCACGGTATCTTATGGTCCCGCTTTTACTTCATCAGCCTTGGGCTCCGTCTATGTTGCATCGTCTTCGCGGCGTGGTCTTTCTGGTCCTACAAGGAAGATGCCTCCCAAACACTCTTGACTGCCGTCGAAAGGACTGCGAGTCGACCGGCGCAAGCTGACGAGCGCAATTCGAGCCTGAAAGAATTGAAGCTAGCGCTGAGGAACCGGGCCACGATCTTCGGCGCACTGTTCATTTTCGCATACCAGGGCGCCGAGGTGTCCATCTCCGGATGGGTCATTTCTTTCCTAATCAATTATCGTGACGGGGATCCGGCGCGCGTTGGTTATGTGACTGCTGGTTTTTGGGTAGGCCGCCAGCGTTCGGATGCTGCATTCGACCACCAGCTAATTTCGAAATAGGGCGGCATCACAATTGGCCGTTTCGTCCTCACGCATCTCGCTCCCAAGGTCGGCGAGAAGAACTTCGTCACCATTTTAACTCTCGGTACCCTGGGTCTCCAACTCATGGCCTGGTTGATTCCTAACATAATCGGTAACGCCATCGCAGTTGCCGCCCTAGGTCTTCTCTTAGGCCCAGTTTATCCGTGCGCCCAAACCGTTTTCTCCCGCCTCATGCCTCGTCACGTCCAGACGACCGCGATTGGATTTATTGGCGGAGCGGGCAGTTCAGGTGGTGCGGTCGCCCCATTCACCACGGGTCTCCTAGCTCAAGCTGCTGGGACGTGGGTCCTACATCCGATTTGTATCGGGCTGTATATGGTCATGCTAGCTTGCTGGTTCAGCTTGCCGAAGACGAAGAAGAGGACGGTGTAGATGAGGTCTAGTAAAAATAGGTGCGCGTCCATCCAAATAAAGCTCAAAAAAATAGCGCAAAATAAAGAGCAGTAAAGAATAAAGAAAGAAATAGCAAAAAGAAACCCAAAGGCCCAGAAAACCCCTATAGAGTTTTGCTGTACTATGGTTACGACCATACTCGAACTCCGAACTAGGTCAATCCTAAAGGTTTGGCGCTCTATGGGCTGCGGCTTAAACGGAAGGGCAGTCAGACTTCCCAATCCGCGGCGCTGTCCCGGCGAGTCCAACAGCTGCTGACGTAGTTCGTTTGTTGAAGGATGTGCTCTTTTGTTTAATATATATACGACAATTAATTCGGATTGCGTGCTCCAAGCGTTCCTGTGGTGAAGCGAGGTGGCCAAACTGTGATATTCGATCCGCCGAGGGTAATCACGATACGTAGAACATGTGGAGTCTAGACATGTGTTGTCAGCAAAATTGACATGAAATATCACAAGAGATTTCATTACCCGTCCTGAAGTGCGTCAATGTCGTAACCGCAACCAGCGACTCTTTCAGCCTGTTGAAACTTCGACTCCCGTCCGAGATACCGCAACTGCTCCACGGCATACTGACGTGCGGGCTCAGGAGCCAAGGAAGCGCCTCTGACTGCAGAGAGCGGCCAGAGCAGCGAAGCGACAGTGGCCTTTGTGGGAGCTGACGAGGTAAATTGCGGTACGCTCGCACAGATATCCAACGCTGCATCTTGGATATTCTTCGCTGCCTGGTGCTGGAGTGATGACTGGCTATCCTCCAAGGAGCTGGCTGTGCCATCGAGGAATGCCGCTTGAGCGTAGATAATCTCATTCAAGAGGACGCGAGTCATCCTGCATGAGTTCCACAGCTGGGCGACGCGATGCCAAGGGTACAGGTGGATGGTATTCCCCAGAACCTCAGAAGTCTGGTCGTGGTTCTGGCGAGAGAGCTCCGTGTATTGCCAAGCGCGTGGCAGTTCTTTTGTAAAGACCACATACCGCTGATCGAGCGTCGTAGCCGCGCGAACCATCTCAAGAGCGCCATGTCTCCCTTCCTTTACGGCGGCCAAAAACTCTATCGCGTCCGCCGTAAGAAAGGTAAACGCTAACTGGGGATCGTCCTTTTCGAACGCTTTGGCGGCTGCCGAGACGAGCTCTACTAAATGTGGCGGCAAGCAAGTATTCCGCCGAATGCAGTTGACGTATACAATGTTCACCACTTGCAAGAACAAGCGACGACCAAGGTCCGTGTGGAATTGCTGTGTTCCACGAAGTCGGAGAAGTGTGAGAGCGCCGTCTGTGTGTGTCGTCCAGTTGTTCGGGGTGCGGAGGCCGGGCCATACGATAGCTTCGAATAGGCTAAGTAGGAGGACTGACACCAGTGTGGAGTCTTGTACGGCCGTGGTGGGACTAGCGAGAGCGAGATTCGTTTCTGAGAGAGCAGTAGAGTACAATCTACGTGCTCCACTTATGAGGCTAGGCTCACCGAGCTCGTGTGATAGGAGAGCTATCGATACGGAATGAAGAGTGACGAAAAAGGGAGAACTAAGACCGGTTTGCGCATAGAGACTTGGAAGGTATGCGAAGTGGCTTCCGGGGACGTAGGAGGACATGAAAAGGGAGAACGCAACATGCTCGACGGGCTGAGAAGGATTGCACCGTACTGCGAAGCTCGACACGGCCGTATCCGCTGCGTGCCCATTCCGACTTCGTTTCATCAAGGACGCCTTATAACCCGCCTCCGCCTTTTTCATTACGTTGTCGCTTTCGTCCCGAAAGAGCACGTCCAGCGGGTCGCGGTACCCGGGACAAGGGGTCGACATGCGTAGGCATTGCGTACAACCCGGACTTTTCCTGTCACACTGATACCTCATTAGCCAAAGGTGTCCCGGAGGAGGTGTATAGGCCGGAGGATGCTAAAGAAACCTACCTTGATTCGCCGGTTGCGGCACAGAAAGCATGCTCGCGACGGTCTGCCTCGGTACACCATAGTTCTGAGCTGGATGAACGAAATGATTCGCTGCACTGCCACACGTCCTCGACTTCCTGGACGGGGGGAGATGTCCGAAGCTTAAATGCCACGACTGTCAATGTGGAGCAAAAGCTTGCAGAGGCTTAGCCATGCTTACTGAGGTCCTAGAGATGCGATTGGTTCAAAGCTTCGGAGAATTGAGTGAACAAGTAAGCGGAGCTGAGGTGGAACCGCGCAACAGGGCGCGTGGATGACTAGGAGGCTGAGTAAACAGTTCAGCTCCCCCGCTGGCTGACAGGGTTGGTATATTAACAGCGTTCGAGGATGCGCTAACGAAATGCATGCCGGATACGGTAACTCCAGCTGCGACAACACCAGCGTCTTGAACTATGTCCATAGCCGTATAAAGAGGGAGCAGAACTAGCGATGTGTGGATTATTCTATCATTTGGTCTTTGCACTGACTCTTTACCCTATTTCCCCATTCGCAGTCATGTTCCACGCCCGGGAATGGGTCTCCGTCGTCGAGCTCGTCTTCTACATACCGACTCTCATCCTTGCCCTCATAGTATGCAGCCGCCATGGTTTCCGTCGCAGCTCCGGTTGGGTGTACACGCTTGTTCTATGCATCGTTCGCATAGTGGGCGCCATCTGCCAGCTTGTGTCCTATCATGACCATTCCTCCGGCGTGATCACGGCGACTGCCGTCATCGATTCAATTGGTCTCTCTCCGTTGCTCCTGGCTACTCTCGGAGTGCTATCGCGATTGTAAGTATGGATTTGACCGGTGCTCCAGCGCTTGTTAACGTAGCGCTCAGTGTCGACTTCATCAACGCCAAGTCCGGCGCCACCTTCACCGTCAAGCATTTCCGTCTTCTTCAAGTACTCATTACGGTCGGCCTCGTCCTCAACATCGTAGGTGGTACAAGCGGAAATGTCCAGCCGGACGGCAAAATCGAGGTTCAGACTACTAGCAAAGTCGGAATCATCCTCTTCATCGTCTCCCACGTTGGCTTGGTCCTCGTCTATGCCGCATCCGTCCCTCGAACGGCCTGTGTTCCGCCAAAAGAACGCCGCGTACCCGTCGCTCTTCTCCTCGCTTTGCCATTTGTCCTCGTGCGCCTCGTATACTCGGCCTGTGCTGTCTTCCTGCATAACCATCTGTTCAACATCATTACTGGATCCGTACCGGTTTACGTCGTCATGGCCGTTGTGGAAGAGTTCATCGTCGTGGCGATATACCTTCTTCTTGGCTTTGCGGTGGATAAGCTGGATGACACCCAGCAGGGGCCACTCGCGTCCAGGCCTTGGAAAGGGAAGTGTGATCGAAGGGGTCGGAGCATACCACGGGTGCAAGTGCACGCTGAACACCTTAGAGAATTACGGGGCGTCCCACCTCCTGTATAAGATCATACAGGACGAGGACGTGTAATGTTAGGAGCGGGCTTGCCCTGCACCTCAAGACCGATCGAAACATATTAGGAAGCGCGAGAGGAAGATCGCTGGCGGGCTCTAGCTGTGATGGGGATGGTTGCGGAGCTGGTGCAGACGGCGTTTGAAGGCCCTCCTGCTGTTCGCGTTTATAGACCAATAGATCTCATGTCTTTTTCCTTTCCCTAACTCTTTGGTGTGCTACACATTTCCCTATCGATGTACATGAGTAAGATGACGAATGGCCGCCCAGCTGCCTAGAAGACAGAAAGCAGAAAGCAGACTTTCGCATTGCTCGGACTGGTTTTGGCTCACTCCTGCTGGCCAGACGGAGCTGGTGGTGTTTTAGGAGAGCGGCCCAGCATCTTCCTGAGTCATCGCTGTAGGGCAGTCCTACAACTTCAGCTCGGTTTTTGCTTTGGAAGGGGTCAATCCATATACGCGCGCGGCCCGTTCGGCGGTGATAGAGGACTTACCGGACTGGTATGGAATGATGAACAGGAATACCTTACTGCCGATACGGACGAAACCGAGAGTGAGCTGAGGTCTTTCCGGCTCTCCGTTCCCAAGGAGCGTTTCTTCATACCAGCAGGCAATCGGGGTTGATTAGTGAAGTGGATGCTCTCACCAGGCATGTCGGCCGATGAGAGACGTGCATAAATCTGCAACTGGCTTACCATTCGGATGCCCGCGGACCCACATCGTACCTGTCCATCCTTGCCAAATGGCTCATGGACGAATGCGGCGTGTGCGGAGGGTCCCCTAGCGGGGTTGAAAACCACCTAGGCAGGAAAAGCTTCATCGGAGCTAAACGGAGTTAGCCCTCCGACATTCTTCGGTAGCGTTATCCCTCCTCCTGAAGTCTCTTTCATCCCAATTACCGAAAAGTCCCCCCACCACAACGGACGACGGCCCTGCATTAAGTTTCGAAGACATCATGGGTAGCTCTGGAGCCACAACATATTTAAGAGAGGGGCATGCCTTCACTGAGCTCATCCCCAAACCCAAACACAGCTCAGCACTCTGGCTTCAATAGCTCACATAGAACCCTTCTCTCGATCAATTGACATCAGCCATCGAACATGTCCATCTTCGGCGAGCCCCCGAGAGCGAAATCGCTCCTCGACTTCCACCGCGTCCTCGCCCCCTCTGCAGGCGTCCGTGTCTCACCGCTATGCCTCGGTGCTATGAACTTCGGTGAGGCCTGGGAACCAGTGATGGGCAAATGCGACAAGAAGACGACATTTGAGATCCTGGACTTCTTCCACGAGCAGGGCGGCAACTTCATCGATACGTGAGTACCCCATTGCCCAGGCAGAAACTCGATGCATGTGGGGTAGTCTGGCCCCACACGTTCAGCGTTCAACTCTTCGGCCTCAAAGTCAGGAAGCAACGGACAAGAAGCTGACTTAGGTCGTCACAGCGCCAACAACTATCAGAACGAGGAATCTGAGACATGGATTGGCGAATGGATTGCTAGCAAGAAGGTTCGCGACGAAATCGTCCTCGCCACAAAGTTCACCACCTTCTATCCAGACCCACGCAACGCGCCCCGCCAGCGCATCAACTTCGCTGGAAACAGCTCCAAGTCGCTCCGTGTCTCGCTTGAGGCTTCTCTCAAGAAGCTCCAGACCGACTACATTGACCTGCTGTACGTGCATTGGTGGGACTTCACCACTGGCATCCCCGAGCTCATGCAGAGCTTGAACCACATGGTGCAGCGAGGCACGGTGCTGTATCTAGGCGTGAGCGACACACCTGCCTGGGTGGTCAGCAAAGCCAATCAATGTACGTGCTCGTCCTCCCACGGCTTGTGCGGACATTGCTAACACTTTTTACCAGATGCCCGCGATCATGGTCTCCGACCCTTCAGCGTCTACCAGGGTCAATGGTCCGCCGCTATGCGAGATTTTGAGCGCGAAATCATCCCCATGGCCCGTGACGAGGGCATGGCGCTCGCCCCGTGGGGTTCCCTCGGCGCCGGCAACTTCACGACCGAAGAGAAGCGTAAGAACAACGAACAAGGTCGCAGTATGCGGCCGGCAACCGATGCACAGATCAAAGTGTCCAAGAAGCTTGAAAACATCGCCAACAAGAAGAACACCCTGATAACGAGCGTGGCCCTAGCCTACGTCATGCACAAGGCGCCATATGTGTTCCCGATTGTAGGTGGACGCAAGGTGGACCACCTCAAGGGAAATATTGAGGCACTAGGTCTGGAGCTGAGCGATGAGGAAATCGACGACATTGATTCGGCCGTCGACTTTGAGGTTGGCTTCCCGATGAACTTCCTGTTTGAGTTCGGCGGGTCGAAGTACAACACGCGCATGACTAGCTCGGACGTAGCATTGCTCAGGTTCTCGGGCAATCTCGACGCTATGCCGCACCAGAGGAATATCAAGCCTCATGGTATGTAAGGAGGATATGATCAAGGCGAGATTGGAACTATAGCAGTGTAGACGGAGGAATAGACTGTAATAAAATCTACTTTGTATTCGAATGATTTGAAGAAGGGTATGCCGGTGCCTACAATGAACAGCAAAAACGCTGTCTGCCTCAGTTCACCTAGCATTATTGACCTCAATCAGCATCGTTCACAGACGGTGGTGCTCCAAAACTTTTCAACAGGGTATCTGTATCATACGCCAAAAAGGAATTGCGCGGCCGAGCCTCAAACCAAGCACACCACCCAGAGACCTGCCCTCTCAATGCTTCTTCTTTTTCTTCTTCTTCCTGTTCCTGTTCTTCCTCTTCACCTGCTCCCCGCCTCCAACATCCACCTCGGCAGCGGGCGCATCCACCCTAATATGTCCATACCTTTTAATAACCTCCGCATCAAACCCCTCCTTCTCCAGCCGAAACAGCGCCATAGTCGCCCTAGCATCTTCCACCGAGCTATGCGCCCCAACCTGGATATCCACACCTAGCAGCCTCTCCGCCAAATGCTTCAAGCTCGGCGTGCGGCCGGGTATTGACGCCAACTCTCTGAACTTGGAGTACTTCGACGTGTCCCTTATATATCGCTTGTCGTGCTTGAGCACTAGCACGTCGAGATCGTTCTTCACAGCGTGACCGACGAGTATGCGTCCTTCGAGAAGGATCTTCAAGTCGTTGTGGACTTCTTTGAAGGGGCGTGCGACGTCTCTTCGGAGGTGCTTCGGTTCGATGCCAGATACGGCGGTGCGGTAGTCTGTCACTGGGACTTTGACCTGCACGTAGGAATCGTAGACTTGGTGGCCCTTGTAGTTCACCACGGAGACTCGTGCCAGTGCAGAGTCCCTGTCAGGCATTGGCCCCGTCCCCACCATTTCGCAGTCTAGTGCTATGTATTTTCCTGGCAGTGCGGTGTCGGAGATTCCGCCGTTCTCGATGTCGGGGAAGTCGGCGGAGGGCGTCAGGACGGAGATGGATTCGGCAGCCTTCTTGGAAGAGGATAGAAGTGGTGCCTGCTTGAGCGAGGGCATCGAAACGCTCCGGGAGAGCGTCTTCTGGCCATGGTGCTTGATCGAGGCTCCGATTGAAGCTGGTTCCTCCATTTTTTGCCTCTTCCGCGATGATGGTTGCCTATATGGTATGTTCTTCCCTGACTGGTTCAGAGACTTCGAAGCATGCTCTCCGTCGACCTTAACAGGCCTTTTTCGCTTCAGTGAGTTCTGCTTCTCCGGTTGCGAAGCCTTCGGGGATGCGATGGGTTTTGAAGCCTGAAGAGTCTGCTGCAGCTTCTTCCAATTGCTGGACAGATTGCTGAGCTCGACTGGCGCCATTTCGTTGTCACCTGAGTGGCATAGCGGTGTATGACCCTCCGTTCATCGGGCGTGGTGCGAATGCTGCGTTTGACGTCTCCACCGCCTGCACCGCTTTCCCCGCCGATGAAGTCCGCAACACAAGGTCCAGCCTTATGTAAGCGGAAGCTGATCACGTGCTCAACCGAGCTCGCGAGCAGGCGGCAACTTACCTCACCGGCGCATCACGACAAAGGTCTTACCAACTCCTTGCGACGACAACAATCCACAACACGACTCAAAATTCGCGATAATTCAACTGAGGGTTGGGAGCAGGTATGGCTCCTCGGGAAAATTCTCACGAGCCCTCTGGAACGCCTGTTCCGGTAGAAACGGGATTTGCCACTCTGGCGCAGTTGAGGTATGTGCGACATCGCTGCGCGACTTTCTGTGATGGCTGCTGATGCATGGTGTGTAGGGTTGGAGTAAAGGCTTTCGTTGAGAAGGTGAGTACCGCGACATGTTACCACGAGATGGTCTTTCCTTTTCCTTTCCGCTTAGGATTACCACATTCCGTTTACTTTAGTCCTTTTCACGTTTGGTTTTCTGTTTGCATCGTATATGCGACTTGACCTTTCTGACACAATCCAGGATGGCGAGAAACGCAAGGCCGAGATCTTAATGACCCAGATCCGTGGCGGAAAGCCCAAGTTCTACGTCCACTATGAAGACTTCAACAAACGCCTGGATGAATGGATCGGCGCTGAGCGCATCGACCTCTCCAAGGAGGTCGAGTGGCCCGCGCCCGAGAAGCCCGAAAAGAAGAAGGCCGGATCGTCCTCCAAGACTGACAAGGCGTCCCAGTCAAAGCAGTCAAAATCCGATCAGAAGAACCCCAAGCGGTCGCGCAGCAAGCTAGATCGCGAGATCTCAGCGACCCCTGAAGCCACGAGTGTCAATCTTCCTGGCAAAGCTCCCCGACCGTCAAAAGCTAGCGGCAAGGAAAACAACGAGCTGTTAGTGACGAGCGAGGTCACCGACGGCACGACGCCCAAGCCCGAAGATGAAGACATGGACGTAGTAGACATCCAGGATGCCGCAGCGGCAGCCAAAGCCATCCCCGCCCACGAGTACTCGCGCGAAGACGAAATCGAGAAACTGCGCACCTCCGGCTCCATGACGCAGAACCAGACCGAAATCTCGCGCGTCCGCAACCTCGAGAAAGTCCAAATGGGCAAATACGAAATCGAGCCATGGTACTTCTCACCTTATCCCATCGACTTCGTCGATAGCGAAATGGTCTACATCTGCGAATTCTGCCTCTCCTACTATCCCGAAGTCACGCAGTTCGAGCGCCACCGCTCAAAGTGCACACTCCTCCACCCGCCAGGCAACGAGATCTACCGCGACGACTACGTTTCCTTCTTCGAGATCGACGGGCGCCGGCAGCGCACGTGGTGCAGGAATCTCTGCCTGCTGTCAAAACTCTTCCTAGACCACAAGACGCTGTACTACGACGTCGACCCCTTCCTCTTCTACTGCATGTGCACGCGCGACGAACACGGCTGCCACCTCGTCGGCTACTTCTCCAAGGAAAAAGAATCCGCCGAAGGCTACAACGTCGCCTGCATCCTCACGCTTCCGCAATATCAACGCAAAGGCTTCGGAAAGCTGCTCATCGACTTCTCCTACCTGCTCTCCAAGCGCGAAGGCAAGCTCGGGTCCCCCGAGAAGCCGCTCTCCGATCTCGGCCTCCTGGGCTACCGCGCCTACTGGCAGGAAATCATCGTGGACTTGCTTATCGACGGCCGTGTTGAAGCGAACATCGAGGACCTGGGCGCTGCTACCGCGATGACAACGAACGATGTGTTGCATACACTGCAGAATCTAAATATGCTGCGGTACAGCAAGAACCAGCATGTTATTGTGCTGACGGATGCGGTGATCGAGCAGAGGGAACGGCAGAAAGCGAAGGAGAAGATCAAGGGGAAGAGGAGCATCGATCCGGATAGGTTGATATGGAAGCCGCCGGTGTTTTCGGCTGCTAGCCGCACCTGGAATTGGTAATTGGCTTTGTACTATGAGTTCTTTGCCCGGCAAGAATCGTATCGCACCTTTTGGTATGGTCTTACGTATTTGATTGCGCCCTGGGTGGGGAGCAGACTGAGGACTTGGAGTTAAAGGCTGGGATAGATACCCTTGGGTAGGCGTCCTTTGCATTTGTAAATCGATGGTATCACACGCTGTCTTTGTTCCTGTTTCAGTTGCGTTGGACTTTGCTTGTCCGTACGCCAAATATCATACGTGGTGGATGAAACTTTTACCGCGTCGCGTCTCACATCAGAGGGAGCTCAATGCTTGGAAGAAGTTGCTCGTAATTGTACCGGATTTCTCCAGCGTACCAAAACATATCCGGGTATCCTACCAATCCATTCGCATCCAGTACCCTATCTCCATTCCTGAATCTTCACACAAAGTACTCCGCTCCCTTCCTGTCAACGGTCTGCCTCTTCTAGTTGTCTGACATCGTAGCGTACCTGCGTTTCTTCCCGTGCTAGAGGAAGTAATCCGCAACGGGCTTCTTCGCCGGCATGCCCCTCGAGTCCTGCGGCGCCGCCTCAAAAACTCTGTATCTCCTGCCCGGTCCATCTCTCGTCCGCTGCATGCTATCTCCCAGAACAGAGCTCAACCTCCTGTTCTCGCCGGTGCCGTTCGGCCCCGCATTAGAACCTAGCACCCAGCCTCCGCCACCGCCGCCCCGGTCGCCGTTGCTTCTCCGCACGAAGCCCCCGTTCGAGCCGTCTTCGCCAAGTTCCAGAATGGCCGCTACGTTGCCGCAGCGGTAACAGTAGTTCGGCGCTGACCAGACTGTTACTATGGTTGATTCGAACATTTCTTTGAAGCCTTCCATGACCAGTTGGTGCGCTCGCGCGATGAGACTCAGGTCGTTCTTGTGGTTGAAGCACTTCACGATATCCGCGCCGAACAGGAAGCCCGCACCACGGGGCGAGAGGCCCCAGCCATCGATCTCATCGGGATCGGACCAGAGGAGGTCGCACATTGCGCCTTCGTGGGGCACCTCTTGTTTTCGGTCGAGTAATCGGATCTTATCAATTGTGTCGATCAGAGGGGAGAGGCCGCCGTGGACGCAGAGGATGGCGCCGGTGTCATTCCTAGTCGACCCGTTGGCGGAGGATGTTGCGCCTGTGCCGGTAACGCCTGCCAGAGAGGGTGTGGGTGGTGCTATGGGGGAGGAAGAGGCCGGGTTGGAGTTTGCCTGTGAAGCTGCACTGGATTGCGAATCCGAATTTCGTGCGTAGCGGTACATGATCTCGCCTTGGGCATTCAGCGTCTCGATCTCGATGTCGCAGTCGACGTCGGGGATATCTATGTTGATGTTTTCCGCGATCGGGCCGTCAGTGGGGGTGAGAGATGTTGCGGCGCCGGTGACGAGGGCACCTAGTGCAAGGTAGTCGAATACTTCGCAGCAATACCTCCACACGTTCGCACTGCCGTATTTCCGCAAGCATTCATCGTAGAAGCCGTATACGGTTGTGATCTGTCGCGACTCGTGGTTTCCCCGAATGAGTGTGATGCGGTCTGGATATCGAACTTTGAGACAGAGAAGCAGCAGAAAGGATTCGAGCGAGTAGAAGCCTCGGTCCACGAAGTCGCCTGAACCGCGTTAGTCTTGTGCATTCCCATGCCGCGGAAGATGGATACGGCATACCCATGAACAAATAGTTGGTGTCCGGCACGTCACCACCCACGCGGAATAGCTCCATCAAGTCGTGGAACTGTCCATGTATGTCGCCGCATATCTACCCACACAGCTCTGTCAGCATTTGTACCAATTTATCATATGGAGCGACGTACCGTCACCGGCGCATCCACACCCACCACGTTCCCCTCTTCTATCAGCAGCTCGCGTGCCTTGTAACATAACTCCCGCACTTGGTTCTCTGGTATAGGACGGCATGCACGAAGCTGTGTGATCGCTCTGGTAGCAGTGTCAGACCCGACTCTACGTCGCGAACAGGTGGGTGGGAGGCCTACCTATCGAGGTCGCTGCCGCCGATACTCATGGTTGCAGCTGCGCCACAGGTTATGCCCACGAGGGGCTAGATACGTCGTGTGTTCGTAACAGGCGAATCTGAATGCTCAATGGTCTTGTACCGCGAAACGTCCGATGTACGAGAGGATGTGGCGGGCGTGAAGGACAGGCGCGAGCGGCGTGACGCGTCGAGCGGCGGGAAGATGCAACGGCGGAGGAGTTGGTGGGTTTTCGGCGAGACTAGGACCAGCAGGCGTTATGCGGATAGCGATTGCGGGGAAAGCAGGCGGCAACAACGGCGGAGGCTGAAGATAGGAAAAGATGGGTGTTGAAGTTCGAGACCTGGTTCCGACTGCTGCAGGGATCATCCGCTAGCGTCTCCTTGGCGGCGGAGCTCATGCCGCTGAACCTCGCACCACCGAAAAGCTCCCTCCACCTCCCTCCCCGCGTTTCCTGGTCCCTCCGGTCTGCGCTCGCTCGAGGCATCTCAATTGGTTTGGTACGGGGCCTTCCTATTCCCATGGGGCGTCCAGCAGCCGCTTACACGCATCAGGCCTCGGTAATGCCGCCGCAACGTCCTCTCTAGCTCTCGAACCACTGCCATGCCGCCGCATCTCCACCCCCGGTCGCGCATGACGACCTCCCTTTTCACGACCACGCTCGCGGTATCGTTTCTGGTTGTAGCGACGCCCCATCTTCTCCCCTGTCCGGTTGACCCGCGTACGCTCGCCGACTCTTCGAACCCAGACGCATTATCCGGAGAACCGAGGAGAAGACGGAGGAGGATCCCGCGAGAGGAGACATGCAATGATGTGATGAGCGAGGAGCGGAGGCGGAGGAAGGAAGCAGATGAGTGGGCGCCGCCGAAGAGAGAGTGTCCCGTGCCGAAACCTGGTGGGCTAATCGGGCAGGTGCTGGGCATTAAGGAGGAAGCGGACGATGCTGAAGATCAGCCGTCGGTCACAAGACAGGTTGATAGGGCAAGGTGGAAGAGGCGGACGCAGGATGAGGATCAGTCATAACTACCAAGAACACTCTTAGGCGGAACGGGGTTGGAACACGCACCATCGGGACGACTATGAGGGCGCAGGAGCAGGAAAGCGTGTATCATATGTATCAAGATGGTGACATAGAAAGGGAATCACCTCAAAGTCTATATGGCAATACCCCAGATCCTTCAGCTTTGGCAGGGCCGTCGTCCAGTCATGCGAAATGTGCCACTTCGTCGCTCCTCTCAATCGCTCATGTCCGGAAGCTGAAACTCGATCTAGGCTTAAAGCTTAACGACACAGACGACAAAGAATGATGGTAGCTGAATGCATTCTGCTCCTCCAAGTTGTAATATCAGCTACGAGCACAGCATTCAACAGTTAGGACCCCTCTTCGAGATTTGCGGCTGGTCTTTTTTTCGATTCTTTCATCTATTCTAGTTGCAAATACAGATTTGATCTCTCCCAGCTCGAGGCTAGGTAGATGCTACACGGATCAAACGCACCAGAAGTGCGCCTGATGGGTTGGTTCCCTTTACAATGCACAGACGACAAAACCGCTCATCAAACTGCAAAATATCAACCCCTTCATCAGGCGCTACTGGATCAAAGATACGTAGGTTGTAGTACACTCTAGCATGTCTTGGTCTTTACCTGCTAAAGGGCTTTAGGGAGGGCTTTCCGTAGGTAAAGCCAAACATCCTCGAGAGAGATTTTCCTTCCCCTTTTCTCGAATCTACGTGCTCTGCTAAGTGCATCGCCACCTTTGCAGACAAAGAGCTTCCGATGCTGCTGTGCAAAGTTGGTGAGCACTCTTTGGTCGTAAGGTAACCATGCACGGTGAACAACTTTCACCTCGCAACGGAGCGCGGCGAGAAACTCGAGGGCATCGCGGTTCGTCGACGGTACGTCATTTCTTTGAGTTTCACCACAGAGCTCTCTCTCGCCCGCGTACATAAACCTCGCTCACGGGCCCAATCCTCGCTCTACCTACACGTCAACTACTTTCAATTCCGGTAAAGACCGCTGTGATACTCAACCAAACAACCGTTACCATACCTTCGGTACATCGCTCCCAGCATCTACCTTCTACGATGGCGCTTGCGAAGTCAAGCTCGCCGCCCACAACTCATGCCACTGCGGTCGCAGTTTCAACTGAAGACTCAACCATCCGTCACTCCGAAACCCAATACAAGGCTGTGTGCGGGCTTGCAACGGTGCTGGAAGCCATCACGCCTAGCCAGACACCAGTCGACAGCACGTTCATTCGGGAAGCGTGGGTCCGCAACGGATCGCGTCCACAAACACCCGCCGACCAGAAAACTAGAAGCCTCGGGGTTCTTGCAGGGGTTGTCAAAACACGGCTGCGGGTAAAGAACAACGAAATTGCTGGCTGTCAGAAGACGCTGGCCGAGACCAGCGACGCGAACGCCCTCCTCCGCAAACAGCATCAACAGGGCCAGAACCGCGTCGAGTACCTAGAGCAAGAATGCTCTAAGTATCAGCAAGATATCACATTCACCAAGAACGAAAATTCCGCACTGCAGAGCGAGCTAGACAAGGAAAAACAACACAGTGCGGACCTCGCTGAATCTTTGAGCCAGGAAGCCGCTGCCTTAAAGAGTCAGGAGCTGGAGGCTAAGCTTGCGGCGGCCTTGAACATGGTCAGCATCCTACAAGAACAGAATGATTCGCTTGGGGCATCGCTGAGCGAGAGGGAGCTGGCAGCAAAGGTCGCCGAAACGAGGAACCAGGATCTGAGCGAGAAGGTCACAGAGCTCGCAGGCAAGCTAGCCACCGAGCAGCAGCACAAGCGCGAACTTACAGAAAGCGATACGGCAGAGAACGCGGAGATTCAACGGGTGCAAGAGCTGGAAGAGAAACTAGCTTCTTCAGAGCGGCGCAACCAAGACCTCGAGGGTCAGCGGAAAGAGGACAAGAGGAAATGGGGAAAGAATCAGCAAGGTCTACTCAAGCAGAAAAGAGATCTCGCCCGAGAGGTTAAGACGCTCAACGAGAGCAACCAAGTCCTACGCGATAAGAACGAAGAACTCCAGCACGAGGTTGCTGGCTGGTCTGGCGAGCGTCAGCTCTTGCAGGAGAAGAACGCTGCTCTTGCGTGTAAACTGGAAAACTGCAACCGCGAGTACGACTCGCTCGACAACAACTGGCGGAAGTTTATCGAGGATACCGAACAGATACGTAAAAAGTTCGACGCGAATGTACACAAGGAGCTCACGAGCCAGATCGCGGCTCAGACTGCTCAGATAGAGACTTTGGAGTATTCACTCACTGAAGTCATTCGAGACTTCAACGAGAAGGACAGGGAAAACGAATTCCTCATAGAAGGATGCAAGCGTCTGGAGGGCACCAGGCTGAAGGACGTTGGCAAGTTTGGTTTGCACTTCTGGAGCATTGGCGTCACCCGCATCCGCAAGATCAAGGACTTGCAGGAGCAGCTTACCGCTTTGAAGAACGAGCTTTCCGCTAGCCTTGCCCGGGAAGAGGAACACAAGTCGAAGATCATGAACTCACGAAAGCGCGAGAAGGAACTCGGCGCGGACAACACTGCACTGCGGAGTGACAACTCCGATCTAAAGGACAATCTACGCCAGCTCAAGACCCAGCTCCAGCGACTTCGCAAGCCTGACGCCGGGAACTTTGCGGCAGAGGCCGTTGCTTTCGGTGCGGCCGTCGCCGAGAAGCTCTCGTCCGTTCTCAAACAGCTTGCAGCCAGCAAAGTTGAAATCCACTCGCTCAAGCAGAAACTTGTAGTGCATGACATGGAGAAGCACTCCCGCGAAGCCGAAGTCGTGCGGTTGCGAACCTGCATGCAGGAGATGAACAAGATTCTCCGTCTGCGAGAAGATGAACTTCAGACAGCCAAGTCCGCAATCAACGCCTTCAAATTACAGCTGCGAGACACACATATGAACTCGCGAGTCAAATTCGCAACCTTCGATGGACATCACTGCGCCGTTGAAGAGGCCAAATCTCTCAGCAGCAAGGTTATAGGCTTGAACATGCAACTAACCAAATACGAGACCATCCTCGGCGACCTAGGGGCCTAGTACTACGACCAGACATGCAACGTCGTCCCCGCCCTACACGCTCAGCTTGCCGAGCTCTCGGCTGAGAAAGGCGTGGAGTACACCGTCGAGCATCATCCGCATCCAAACCCCGAAGTCGAAACCCGGAAGTTGCTGCGCATGGCAGCGGCGTACGGAAAGTGGGAACTGAAGGGCTTCGAGCCTCACGCGTATGATCCGAATGAAAATCCGGGCTGCATCCCGGCGACATTCGAGGCGATGAAGAAGCTGCTCCCAAAGGGATGGAAGGTGCTCTACGACTTGGACAAGGCCTGGCTGCGGCCGATGTTCAAGGCTTTCACCCTGTCAGATGCGCAGGAGCGTGCTGATGCAGAGAAGGAGATGGTGCAAAAGCAGCTCTGCCGTGAGCTGGGACTTCCAGAGAGCGAGTTTGGCCGCGTGCGTGTCAGTTCAGTGGTGGAGGAGACTCGGGAGATACTTGCGGAGATCGATGGGGATGTGCTTGAGGCTAGCATGAATGCGACTCGGGTGTTCCAGGTCGATACGCCGGTGGGTGTGCATCCTGATTATATTCAGGATCCCATGACGGATGGCGACTTTGATGAGCGAGAGGGCTTCGTTCACGGACGCTTCGACGACGCCCGCGTTTAGGAGAATGGCGCGAGGGCATGCTCGGCCTGAGGATGATCGACATGTGCGAGGGACGAAAAAAAAGACAAAGCGGCGTGTTTCTCTAGTTTTTGGGATCGGCGCTTGGGACTTTAGGAATAGGGTACGGGATGGCAGGTCATGATACATGCTAGGTTTTTGACAATGTCACGAGGTTTCCTGCATGTAGAACGTAAGGCCAGTAGTCCAGGAGCTAGAAATATGTGCTGGAAACCTAAATACAAGGATTTCTAGAGTCATATGCCATTCTAATTGCGTTAAACATTTAATTGCTGCTGAAGCTGTAGTCATTTACGAGCGGTGGCTTCGAAGGCTGCACACTGCGTCATAGATCGCTGACACCCGTGGACCTTAACGCACCAGCAGAGTCGCGTCGCACCACAACGTCCTGACTTCTCAATCAAGATATGTCCTCCCACACACTATCAAAGCCCCAACAAATGAACTACCGCATCGGCCGCGGCGAACAAGGTGTCCTGACATTCGAGCCCTACAAATCCGAAATTCTCCCGCTATGGCGCTTCAAACGCCCGCCATCGCGCGTCAAAGCTCAAAGCAAATCTACGCTAAATTCGAAGATTACGATAGAGACGGCGACTTCGTGGGTATGGATATGTGTCGTAAATTTCTGCAGATGGTAATTTGGCATGCCATGCGATTCGATCGAACCGGCGGTATGTGTGGAAAGCTTATGAGAGCGATATCAGGGCATGACTAGAGCGAAGAGATATGCGAACCACAAAGGTGGGAGGAAATATGATAGAGACACGGGGGAAGAGTTGGAGAAGAGTGCGGAGCATAAAGATGCAAAGGAGAAGCTAGAGGCGGCGTTGATTTTTCGGGAGGTTTGGGAAAGGGCGAGGGCGTTTGAGGGGTATCGCGAGAAGAAGGAGAAGTTTCTTGCGGAGCAGAAGGAGTGGGTTAAACAGGAGAAGAGGAAGGCAAAGAAGTAATATCATTTGATAATGATATTGCCCCGTGAGGATGTCTTCAGGGTTCCGACTTTCTATGACCCCTCTGCTGCGTACAGTCATGCAGGAACCCGCCCCGCCGCCATCCCCTGCACGTCTCCACACCAGCAAACATCTCAAACGGGCCCCAATCTTCCATCAAGGCATCAAAAACAAAAAAGATGGAGATACGCTGCGATTCGAACGCAGATTTCTCGCAATCGTGACTAACGAGGAGGCACAGGCCAGGGGTACGAATACTGTTATTGGCGGCACTAAGCAAAGAATCTTGTCGTTTTGGTTTGCTTGGTGATGTGGGCACCGCACCGTAATGCGGATCAGAAGAGGGCAGAAGGGGAAAGTGCAAAGGCCCTTGGCGCACGTAAGAGTCATCGTCGGTTGCGAGCGTCATACCGTTAGACCACGTATCCGAGATATCTTTTGAGGACTGATGGATTATGCGGTATATGTGGGATGAAAGGGGGAGCGGAGGCAAACGCTGTTCTGACGGGAAAGGGCATGCTGGGATGGCTGAGGAGCAAACACTGCCCTGTATGCCGCCGCCAACATCTACGGTTCTATCTCCATGCCATGCAAAAGATAGACTGGCGTGTAAGAACGGTTTTGACGAAAGAATCTGAAGGCTACCAGGCTCGGCGTTGCATAGTTCCCGGATAGGAGTCCCTTTCGACACGAGCGCAATACCTCTAGTGCATGATACGTACTTCTATCACTATCATTCGATAGACCTCTACCTTAACAGCACGGCCGTTGCGGTTCCGCAGTAGCCCTCCGACACTGCAGTCTCAGAATCCGCTAAAGCAGCGGCGCTATAATGTAAGGCTGAGGCACAGACAGACCGCAAGGCTCGAGTCTCACCCCAACCATCCATCCATCCATCGGATGCGGGCTAAGCGCCTGCGGCGTAGTTTCCAAATAGATGAAGCCGGGGCCATACACATACACGACGTAGTCAGTCAGGCTTATGACCGGACAACATCACCTGAGGGCATCAATTGCAAACACAGTATACTCGCCTGACTGGGTACTCGTCTCCATCCCTCGAAAAAATTCCCTCAGCACAGTTGTCTAAGCGAAGAAGCCCCAAGAATCTTCCCGCCAAACTCTCCTTTAGGAAAATCGCCCTTCATCCCAGCGTCCTTATTGGCTCAGTACCATGTATTTTCCATCCGACAAACGCACGCGCATGCGTGCATCCTTCGCACGCACATAAGCAACCTCATCCTCTCTCCCCTTCTCTCCACTCGACCCCAACAAAAGGAAGCCCGTCCCGCATCTCCGCAGCACCCATCCTCTCTCTCTCCTTCCCTTCACAGCGCCGCGAATCCACCCACCATGCGAGAACACACCCCAAGTCTTACCTCATCAGCCACCACCACCCAGAACAGCAATCGCTCCCCCGGTCCCGTGCCAGTCCAAGAACGCCCCGTTTAGCAACAGGGGTTTAGCCACAAGACGAGCCGAGCCGGCCCCGTCCTTCCGTGTGTGCGGCACAGACAGTGTGTTTTGCGTTGCGTTGGCGGTTTGTGGTTGTTCCCCGTTCCCCCCGCTTACGTTGGACGGGAAGCGAGGTGGCGAGGCGAGGCGTGCCCGGGCGCGTGGCTACCATGTGACTTGGGGATGCAAGCTTAAATTCTTGAGTTATAGGTTCGTTTTGGGGGTTCCTGCGAGTCTTGGAGTCTCAGATCAAAACGGTGGGGGAGTAAGGTTTACGTCATTGGATATGTTGTGTAGCAAGAATGAAGAGTTAAGTTCTTAACCGATAAGAGGCAGTTTGGGCAGAATTTTTTTTTTTGGAGAAATTTGATGCATGCAGCTAAATGAAATGGCTTCATATCATGTGATTAAGATGCCTCGTAGAAAGAGCATCGGGTGTTCGGCTTCTAAGCCCTTTGTGAGTGTATCGAGTCCCAGAACATCGACGAACAAAGCCGCGCTTCCTCCGCCCACGCGTCACCAGACTAAGGTCATCGCCGGAAGCGGAACAAAGACCTAAATCACCTCCCAACGACTACATGAAGGCCCTCAAGACCAACAATACTCACAATCTCCGAAACGTACCACCAGCTTCCTCACATTATCTACCATGGATCGCGCAAGCAGCCGCCGTTCACGCTCGAACTCCACCTCCCAAGCCCGCGTACCAGTCGACTTTCGCGCCGTTACCAAAGCAATGGACCGAGAGCTGCGCGACCTCAAAGCCCAGAATGGAACCCAGCAGAACTGGATCAAAGCGCTCATCGGCGCCCTCATCGTCCTGATCCTCTTCATCCTCACCCGCCCCACAACCACGTACTCCCCCGATTTGAAACCCAACTACCGCAAGCGCTCCTCTATTATTTGGCCCCTCAACCAAACAACAGCGGGGCCATGTCTTTCGCGCGTACAAGAGCCTCTTTTCACGAGCTTTGAGCCGCCATTGCAGGACCTGACGCCTGCTCACCTGGGCTTCATCCATGCGGATGATCCATGGAAGACGCTGAGCCTCGACGAAACGTACATCCAAAGGGAGTGCACGATTGAGCGCTTCAATGAATATGTGAATGGGTATTTGAAGGAAAAGTGGCAGACCGGAAGAGGGACCTTGTGTGGGACTTGGTGGGAACCGGGCAAGTTTGACAGAAGGGTTTGCAGCGAGGCGAGGAAGCGCTTTGATGAGGCTGCTATGGAAGTGCGGGCGGAACTTAAGGCGAAGGCTAAGATAGCGAGACGTGATGAGGAGGAGTATAGAAAAAGACAAGCCGAGATTTAAAGATCGGAGGGATGATCTCAATGGAGGAGTGCGAAATCGTGTTCTTTCTGCAGTTGGTTGGCTACGGTAGATGTATTTTTTCATATTGTTTCCGCAGTTGGTTTAATGCTTAGAAGGAATGAGGAGGTAAAGCGCTTACGGTAGAATATGTCTGTCGGACGCCCGTTGTCAATGATTGGTATATGTGTAACATGCCATTGCGCCTCCGGAAATACTTTAGTATCGAATATGGAGCGGGTATACTTGGCCGCTGAATCTAGCCTGCGTGAAGAATATCGAACGCTGTGTTCAAGATGTTCTCGTCTCGGGATCCGGAGATGCAAGGCTTCAATGCGCATACTTGTCGGAACGCTGACGAGAGCATGTGACAACTGCATAACTCTATAACCATGGTCAACACTATCGATCTCTGCAAGATATAGGGGGACGTTCTGTATCGCCGCTCTCGGGATGGCGAAGCAATAGCGATGTTCGATATTCGCGAGCCTCAGGGGTCCGTTTTCGTCTCGAGCTCATGATGATGTCCGTGGAGAAGGAAGCTGCTCGAATCAACGATATCGACGAACATGGACGAAAATATACCCCCTGCATCGCTGCACGTCATATCTTATCGTTCTGCGAACGACGAACATGTTCATCTGTAGATCGTCAGCTGCACCGCTTCAGCCTTCCCCAGCTGAGTACTTTTCTCAGCCTGACTCCGGATCCCGCTGGCTGACACAACATGCGAAGCTTCAGCTTCTGCAGGCACATTTTAGCCTTCGGAAGAGGCTGCCACGTTGACCTGCAGTGCCCACTTCTTACCAGCCACTCCCACACCGATGGGGCCGGGATCCAGGTTTGAACTAACCTGGGACCTGCAACTCTGTCTGGTTGTCTCCGCAAAATCCTAGCGTAGTCAAAGTTTGATGTGCGGATATCTGTTGGGATGAGGTCGTATGATTGAGCCAAGGGAGAGGCGGCAGTTCGAACGCTCTATGCACGCTTCGTGCCGAGCCTTGACAATCACCGTACGCCGTCCTTTCCTGATCTGCCCTGCTGTTATTCTTGATGTCGGGGGAGAATGGACGGGGTGGAGTGCACTTATGCAGCTTGTGCATATCTCATCGGCCCGACGTACACGCAGGAGACGTCATCTCAAAATTACTATTCTCGCAAACCAGCTGCGGCTGCTCAGTGTGCTCAGTCAAACATATCGTCCGAACAGGAAATGCAGTTCATCGCAATTCAAAACACCCGAGGTGTGCCCAGGTCCGCGGCGCGGGCGATCAAACATCCAGATCAGGCTGCTGCTGCGCACGGATGGGGAAGCCCACGGCATGTGCCTCTGGACTCTTCCCAAACCTCCATGCGCCTCAATTGCACTTCAGCCTTTTCAACCGCCTGCAGTTTTGTCATTGGCGGAGGGGCAGAGGCGAGCAAGGCTGTAATTCTGGCCAATTATTGCGCGTACCCGGCTGGATGGGTGGGGCCATGAAGGC
Organism: Trematosphaeria pertusa; assembly: GCF_010094035.1. Taxonomy (NCBI): domain Eukaryota; kingdom Fungi; phylum Ascomycota; class Dothideomycetes; order Pleosporales; family Trematosphaeriaceae; genus Trematosphaeria; species Trematosphaeria pertusa. The sequence continues at coordinate 419,741 of NW_022987237.1, read as the reverse complement.
GGCCGCAGAAGAGGCCTCCTATACATGGATGTTTTAATATATTGCCGGAGTCCGATAGAAGCTGGGAGGGGAGCGCACAACGGTATGCAGGGTAACGCGATGCACATGTCCTTTGTCGAGGAGGGCAGGCGCGATTGCAGCCCTTTCCTAAAATAGCCTAAAGTCAGGCGGAGAAATAGATGGTCGGGGTTCCAAGAGAACGGTGTGGCAGGCTCGCAGATACGATTGGGCGGAGTCGCTGGAGAGGAGGGACGGATCTGGTGGGCAGAGATAGAGGTGGTGGTGAAGAGGGCTGGTAGGTCGAGAGGAAGAGCGCAGAGGAGCATCCTGGATGGGCCGTGCACATGTTGGACACGATCTGGAAGGCGCGAAAGGCTGAATAATTAGCTCCGCGCTATCCCCATCGATACGAAGATCTCCAGCCGGCTCGTACCATCGGAATGCGGAGTCTCGTCGAAGACCGCGGTTGCCATCTCTCATGTGTTACAGAAGAAGACGGAGCCCTAGGAGATGATAGTTCCCCTCTTTGGCTGTTTGCATCTTCAGACGGCCGTGCATGCATAGCGTGCCATTCCAGGCGCTCCTCCAATTGGGATCGTCGGAAGCTCAGAGAGGCCTAGGCATGTCGAAGCACGCGGTGTGGCCTCATATCGGCAGTAGTCGCCTGCGGGTTGTGTGTGGCCGGATTGAAGGGTGGCGGAATTCGCATTGGAGGAAACGGGCTTTGTGCCGTGGAGCAATCTGGATTGAAGGAAAGCGGGGCGGCGAGGCCCTCGGCGCAGCCTGGAACTCTGCCGCAGTACAGACCAGATAAACGGTACGTGCCGTGGTCGTGAGTGAAGATGAATTATGTGCATAGAAGTCGAAGCAACTTCTGCAGAGGCAGTAAGTAGAGAAGAGTAGAAGCAGTTAAACGGAACATTTTCGGATTCAGGGACCATGCCGCCCTACCCCCATGGCACCCTGTGACTGCTTGGACAAGGAAATACAATTTACCAATTGCCATGAAAAAAAAATGAGTCTAGAGAGGCGGGCTGGCGGCAGCGCTGCCAGCACAAAAGAATCAGTCCAGGAAATAGAACTCTTCGAGCACAGCACCGTGTCTGGAAACGCGCCCGCAGAATACCCGTGTCAACACCAAGTCCCAAAAAGCGAACCCAAAGAGTAGTAGTCGAAGGGAAGGATGGCCGAAGATAGACCACGACGAGTTAAACTGAGAGTACGTGCTAAAGGTATCAATGTTTTCCTCTTGTGCCCAACAAGCCTCAACATGTGACGGCGAGGGCCACCGGCTCGGATCGGTGACAGGTATCTTTCTCCCACTCAAGCTGCGCGTCAATAGCCCAGCTCCTACATGACCACGCACCCACAGCAGCCCTTCTTCTCGTGGTCCTCTTCTACGCCCATCTTGGACATGCCGTTTTGCTGGCCGCCTGCGGGTGCGCCTGTGTACGATGACATCTCCTTGTTGTACCTGCGGATTTCCCGTACGATGTCGTAGAAGGCGTTGTCGACGTTGATGCGTGACTTGGCCGACGTCTCGATGAACTTGCAGCCGAATTGCCGTGCCAGATTCTGGCCCTCTGTGGCCCAAGGGATTAGCATGCCAATGCAACGAAAGGGGCGTGGGGTGAGACATGGGACGCACCTTGTGTTGACACCTGCCTCTCGCCGTCGAGATCGCACTTGTTGCCGACGACAATCATGGGGAAGTAGTCCTTGTCCTTTACCCGGAGTATCTGCTGCTGGAAGGTCATGATCTCCTCGAAGCTCTGCCGGTCGGTTATCGAGTAGACGAGCAGGAAGCCCTCGCCGGTCCGCATATACTGCTCCCGCATCGCTGAGTATTCCTCCTGGCCGGCTGTGTCGAGCACATCGAGCAGGGCGACCTCGTCGTCGATGACACACTGCTTGCGGTACGAGTCTGCTGGGTGTTACCAATGCTCTCCCGCACTCGGCGCTTCGCGGCGACTCACCCTCGATCGTCGGATCATACTCGTCTACGAAGTGGCTCTGGATGAGCTGGATGGTTAAGCACGACTTTCCCACACCACCGCCGCCGACTACCACGAGCTTGTACTCTCGGAGGAACTGGGCGCAGGTTAGCGGGCCGCAGGCAGACGGCGGCGAGCAGCACGCACCTTTGAAGCCATTGTGGATGGGGGATGCTAGACCGAGGGGGATCGCGAGGCAAACGCGATGGGCAGCGTTGCTCTGGTGCAGCGGCCAGGAAGCCGAGCGCTGCTCAAATGAGGAGGCGGGAACGGGGCCCTGCTCGTGTTGGTCGATCGAGGCAGAGAGGAAGGTCCGCGGCGGCGCAGGGCAGGCGTGCAGGGCAGAAGGAGCAATTGGGGCGGGCGTTGGGATGGGCGCGGCAGGGAGAAGATGGGCAGAATTAACGGTGTTGGAGGCGGACTCTCTAGAGAGGATGGGAGCAGGTTCGCAGAGGGCAGCAAAAACGACCAGAAGCTGTCTGGGGTGCTGCGGGCGCTGATTCGCAGCAGCGCGCCGGCTTAGCGCTGTGCAGTATTTGGCACCTGCGTGCCTGCTTGAACGAAAAAGGACGCCCACGAACAGCAGCGCGCAGCACAGTCCCCACGATGGCGGTTTGGGGTTTGGGAGCACCCACTCGGCCGCCTGTCCGGGCGGCGAGTGGACGCAGCGGGCGGCGAGGGATGCCTGGCTCCCTCGCCGCAGGCCTCACGCATCGCGAGAGGACGCTGTGCCCGCGCGATCAGCGCCCGCCGCTGCCTGAGGCCGACGTGAGGGAACGCCCACGCCCGCGCAGCCGACCCTGGCAGCGGTTAAAGCGGCGCTTCAGCGACGACTCCAGCCTCCGAGCGCTGCAATCCCGGCTCCAGCATGTGGCACGGTTTGCAGCCTGGTGCTGGTGGTGCTGGTGCTGGTGCTGCAGTGCGGCCAGCGAACCCTTTCCCCTTCGGCACCGGCTACCGCGCACACGCACACGCCCGCGTGCCGACGTCGCCGCCGTGAACACTGCCAGAGCACCGTACGAGGACATGTCTTCAGGTCTTCGGGTCTCTGCGCCCTTTTCGGTGCTGTCCCTCGCCCGCCGGCCTGCATTTCACATGACTGGCCACCACTGCGGGCGCGAAAACGCAGCGCGGATGGCACACGGCAGCGCTGTTGCACAGGCGGGGTTCTGCCGGTACGGACTGTGTGTATGCCTGCAGCCTCTGCGATGTGCTGCCGCCCACTCGATGCCACGCGAGAAGCGCACGCGAGAGTTTCTTCTTGCGCCGCCCGCCTCTGAGTGGTGACAGGCCGCTATTGAAAAACAATCACCCTGCATCTTATCGTCACTGTCACCTATCGCGCCGTTATCGTGCCTGGCTGATATTGGCTCGGCGCCCCCCCCTCCAGGCGAGCGAGGCACGTCAGGCCTTCCACAGTCCTTCGAGAAGCCCCTAGCAGCACGCGGGCGTCTATTATTGTAGCCCCTCGAGATCCCCTCGATTTCTGTTTCGACCGCATGTCGTCGTCTGATCACGACCCCTATATTTACAGGTGAAGACTCTAAGACAGGGCGCACTTCAGCCCGACTTGAGCGTGCCCGCGTCTGGATCTGGGTTCGCTGAGTCGTCCTCCCCTTCGACAGCTACGCGCCGCCCCTGAACAGCCTCTTCCACCTCAGGCACCAGCGACTCCATGAACTCGACATCGCGGCCCACGAGTGTCACCGTATTACGGTCCTTCCCCCAGCGTGGATAGCTGCCCACCTTGACCCCTTTCGCCTCCGTCCGCGCCGCCAGCTGAGTGAGGTATTCAGCAATGGCACTCTCCGCCATCGGCGTGGACACCAGTATCCGGGTCACGCCTTTTCCTTCTGGATCTGTCAAGCGTGGTAGAATGCGGGGTCTCAGCCCGTCTAGCATGCTTTCGAATAGTCTTGGCACTCCAGGCAGGATATGGACGTTGCCATTGACGCAGCTGATGGGAACCCACAGATTGTCGCTCACGAATATTACCTGGTCCTCGTCTGGTATGGAGTCGTCTGTGGGCAGCTCGATCATGCGCTTCTTCGCCGTGAGCGCTGCAGACGGCGTGTTCCAGTCAAAGTTCGGCTGCGAGGGGTGCGGCTTAGACAGGCGCTTCATGCGCTCAAAGGCGGCTTCGTGCAGCTTCAGGGGCAGGCCGAACGCTTTGGCTATCGATTGGTATGTGATATCGTCGTGTCTGGCAGGCATTCAGCTGGAGTCTGAGTACCGCATACGAGCGCTGTGCTCACGTAGGACCGATTCCTCCTGAGGTGACCACCAAGTCATAGTTCTTCGACATGCGGCGGACTGCTTCCACAATCTCGCCTTCGTCGTCGGCAATGACTTCTATTCGTCGCAGGTTGATCCCCAGAGCGAAGCAAAACTTAGCAAAGTACGCCTAGACGCATTAGCTGCGTCCCAGTGGTTTGGCGCTGAAGGTCTTACCGAGTTCGTATCATTTGTCTTTCAACGCGACGCGTTAGCAACCCATCCAATGTATCCAACACGAGCACGTGTCGCGCGTACCTTGCCTCCTAGCACTTCGTCTCCGATGATCAAACAAGCCGCCGTGTGTATAAGCCCCTTGCCTTGGGAGCTTGTTGCGTCCGCCATGACCGATGACGTTATTGAGGAAGCCCGGAGATTTGCTGCAGATAGGTGCGCGTAATTGGGGAGCGGTGGCGAGAGGTGCCTGGCTACTTGGCTGAGCCTGCTAAACATGAAGGTTTCAGGGGTACGTGAATTGGGGCTTGCGGAGCAGCTAGTTGCATGGAGGGAGGAGCTCTGGAATGGACGAAGAAATGCAGTAGCGACGGCGAGTAAGGCCGGGGGTTTCGGAAGGTGCCCCGCACCGACGAATGACTCAGGGGCCCACCTTCGCGCCGCTCACGCTTTCTCAGCCCTACACTGTCACCACCCGACATACGAAACAGCCGACTGAACCTTAACCTCTACTGCTCTCCCGCTCTCCTGAAATTCTCAGCGGCATGGCAAGTCTCGATAGTCCCCGCTCCGCCGCCGAGCTGACAACCCCGCAGTCCTCCGAAGCCCGGCTGTACACCTTCTCCGATGAGACGAAGCAGAAGCTGCGCAAGTTCCGCCTGGGCACGTCGCGCGCCAACGACCCCCAGGCCATCCTCTGTACGCCCTGATCTCGTTCTCGATTCCCCCGTAGCAATGCAGACTCGACCCGAAATGGCGGCTCCACAACCTGTAATCGGGGCTGATGCCTATGCGCGCCAGACGAGATCGACAAGAAGACATTGGAAATACGGCCAGTAGATGGGGAAGTCTTCTCAGACGTTCAGAGCCTTGCGGACGAGCTCCCAGACCACGCCCCGAGATTTGTCCTGCTCAGCTACCCCCTCACACTCGTACGCGTAGGAGACTCTCCACATGCGAGCCCGATACTGAGAGGTTCTAGGATTCGGGAAGGTTATCCGTGCCTTACGTAATGCTATTTTACCTGCCTGTCACTTGCAACAACGAAGTGAAGATGCTGTATGCCGGTGCGAAGGAGCTGATGCGAAATACCGCCGAGGTGGGAAGGATCATTGAGATTGACAGCGCGGAGGACCTGGACGACATTGAGACGAAGCTGAAGGAACACGCATGATGCTGCGGGGTGCTGATTACAAAGGGGAGAGCGTGGGGATGTGACGAGAACAAGGCAAGCAACAAGTCCTTCCAAGGCGTGAATGAGGCGACACATGGGTAGCTCATTAAAGAGAGACGCGAGGCGAAGTCTCCACGGATCCTATAGGCTCAGAAACGCAGCCTTATCATGCAAGATCCATCTTACCTAAGGAGATATCTGTTCGGGCTACTTCTTTCCAGGTCTTGTCATCTCGCCTCCACACACGTCCATGTTCGAGATCTCTTAAGATCGCTTTTTATGTTTCACCTTTCGTCAAATTCATCAAACTGTCTGCCGAGCATGGTCCCCACGCGATAACTTCCTGTTATAGCTCTTTCCTGTTCCCCTAGCCAATACTTTCGCAGTGATCTTCACGTTTTGAAGTCATCGGGGATCAGGGATCCAGTCGCGGCAAAGTCGTTGCAATTTCTTCGCAAGACCCACGCCATGCTCCAGCACGATGGAGCCTCCAGGACAGCCGGGTGATATTCTCCCTCTCTGGGCCTGCCATGTTTAGAAGATGCTCCGAATGCCTTGATTTTTTTGCGTGGCAAGTGCAGTGATATTTTGCAGTTATGTAAAGGTTCGTCCAGCCAATTATGTGCTCCACGTGCTTACGCTTGTCTGCCTATGAACGAGATACAGCGACATCGATGCACGCTTTCCTTCCACCGCCAAGGTACCCAAGGCTTTCGAATGCTTTCCTAGAATTAGCTCCCGAGTGACATGCGTGCGACGTCGGGTTCTGATTTCTAAAGTATGATTTGACCTTGCCTAGGAGGGCTTGACTGGCTTGGGGGTATAATGGGTCATGAACATAGAGGGAATTCTAACGCCCTGATTGGCCAGATGAGCGATACTAGGTTATAATTGGTTGATATGCTGATATAGCCCACTAGCCACCTGCGCTACTGTCCTATTTTCTGTGCGGGCATGACCCTTCACGTGCCTTTGTACCAGGAGTGCCTCCGGAGAGGATCGGCAGCACTCGAATGATGATGCACAACGAAGATTTACTTTCTCAATATGCTTTTCGCTCTGCACAATGGAATTCTTAGAGCGATATCCTGGAAGCCTAACGACTGATAGAACTATGATGCTATTCAAGAAGCCTACCGCAACTCGGTCTCCCTTCTTGTTCTGCTGCAGAACTCTTGAAAAAGAGTCGTAACAGTTAGACTAGTCAACGGTGTACGGTGATAGTGTCAGAGTGTATTGGAGACGAAGCGCCATGGCTGATAGGGTTTCTGAAGCACATCGGGAAGACGTATCCCAACTCGCTCTTCCCATAGATATGATAGAACTCTGTAACTCAGAGAACGCTATGCCATCAATCCATGGAAAGGATAGCTAGTCGGCAGGAGGTGAGGGTATTGCGACACGCCGTTCAGGTTTCACCACAATAAAGAGACATGGGTGACTGAGACGGCGACTAGCAGGTAGAATAGGATTTCTATTGAATATCTTAAGCTGTTACAGTAGCCACATGAAGCCAGCTCGATGGACCAAGTCCTCAAAAGATCGAGTTCAACGTGGAGGAGCAGTGCCGCAGTGACTCGGTACAGCTCACCCCTCGGTTCGGTGCGCACCACCCCAACGCCGCAGAACAAACAGAGACCACGTAGACTAGCAAAAAGAACAGCTCAGAGGTCGTGCCCGGGCTCGAACCGGGGTTGCCGGAATGCTTTGACATCATAGATCAAAATCCGGAGTGATGACCACTACACTACACAACCCTCCCTGATGGATGTGTGCCAGCAGTACACAACAGAACATGTGGAATTTTTGCCAAAATTTTGGCTTAGAAAACTTATATATTGAGTTGGTTAGCACACATGGCGGAACAGCGGCTATAAACCAGGAGCCTTTTCTTTGTGCGGGCGGTGCCTTAGCTCCGTTTCGGAAGCGTGACGGACCAGTGAGGGGTGCAGGACGGTGAGGGGCGATTCGTACCGAGTCACTGTGACACTAAGGCTGAGGCTACTGGGTACCAAACGTCGAATTACTTCAAAAAGGCAAAGATGACGTGTCAGCTTAGGGATCTTCAATATACTTTCTACACTCTGTGTTACATTATGCTCGCCGCATGTGCTTGCTTCATGGCAAACCACATGCTCCAGGCAGCCAATCCACCCATCAGCGCAACCGCCAGTGCCACCGCGGCAAAGGGGATCACCGGCGGGCGCGGCTTGTTCGCCATGCCCTGAATCTCTGCCTCCAGCGTCTGCGCCATCTTCTCTTTTGAGAATTCGGAAACCACCCTCTCCTGGCCCCACTTGCCCATCTCCTTAAGCCTCTCCTCGCCATCACCATCTTCTAGCGCGATGCGCATGACCTCCGTCCAGTCTTGCACCTTGGTTACGTCCCTTAGCCAGCCGGTTTGGCCGCTGATGACTGTCTCCGTTGGCCCGCCTTCATTGGCCGCCAACACTGGTGTACCAGCCAACATAGCCTCGAGTGGGACGATGCCGAAGTGCTCGTTGCGCGGAGTATACACCAGCAGACGCGATGTAGATAGCAGTGTAGCTTTGAAGGCATTCGGCACGGAATGGAGGAAGAGGATTGAAATGTCGTCGGGGATGCGCTGCGCGGTTATGACGGTTTTTGCGGTCGCGTGCCTGAGGCCGAGGGAGTCTGCGAGCTCGCAGAGCGCAGTATATGTCGCAAGGTTCTCAGCTACTCGCGGATCGTAGCCGCCTGCTATCACGAGCCTTGTATACTTGCGCTCTTCCCCAGATAGGCCGGCATACGCCTTAATGGCCAAACCCACGTCCTTCTTCTTCTCGAAGCGGTTGATGCTCAGCAGGACCTTCTTATCCTTCCATAGTGGCCTAGTCTCCTCGACAGGATCTTCAGCATTGGTATCTACGCACGGGTATACGACGCCCGGCTTTCGGTGTCTCAGGCTCGGAAATGCCTCAGCGAAGACACTTTTCGTGAAGTTGCTGTTCACCACGATCGTGTCGCTGCATCCCGTACTCCAGCTCTCAAGCCAATCAAATGGCCCTCGGTATAGAGTCTTCAATATGCCTCCTGTCTTCGCGAGAAGTTTATCTGGAAAGTGGCAGTAGAATATGATGCGCACATTTGGCTGCAGTACTCGGAGAAGTGGTATGCCCGCGCTGAGTTGATCCACGAAGAACGAGGTAGGCTTGAGATCGGGCAGCTCCCTCGTAAGCAGCGCTATGCGTAGTATCAAGTGCACCTGGCGAAGGATAGCGCAGAGGATAGCGAATCGGCCGAAAATACTGGGAGGAACGATTGAGTTTCCGCGTACTCGCACGTCGAGGGTCCCTTTGCGTCAAGGTGGTGTCTCAGCTACCTCCGTCCATAAATGAGCGGTGGGAGGTCGTAAGGCGCAGCAAGGAGCTTACCGTCACGCGCTTCGTCGAAGCAATGGCGAGGATCACAGTGCGATGTGAAGATGGTGACCTTGTGGCCGCGGTTCTGGAGTCCGACGGCAGCGTCAATCACCAAACGCTCGGCTCCGCCGATGCCCAGGTCCGGGTGGAAGAAGACAATGTGCGGCTTCTTGTCGGCCATGGTATGTGTTGAACGCAGGTTCGCATACGTGTTGCGTCGAGATGAAGCCGCCCAAACACGCACGCCCTTGCCGCTTCGGGCATGGTTGCCGAAGGACCCTGGACGCGGTGAAAGATGACCTCGAGCTCTGCCTGCCACTGCACATGATCCATATCTCATTCATCGTCATCTCGCAAACACAGGATCTGCTTCCGAGTTCTCCAGGCAGATAAGGATATGGTGCGGTGAATACAAATCCCGTACCTGAGCCTGCCAACAGATACAACTCCGCCATGCGGGCTGGGAGGCATCTACCTCGTCGCTCTTCCTAACGCGTATCGCCGTCCATCCCAAACATGGGGCAAGGATTCTCCCTCACGACGCTGTCGGCGGGCTCGGCCAACATCGACGTGCCGGAGCTGGCGGATCTGCAGTACGAAAAGTCTCTCGGAGCAGCCCGGTTTATGAAATCAGTAAGAGCGCGGCATAAAGATGGCCTGGTCGTTGCAAGAGTGGTTATGAAGCCATATGCCCAGTTCAACCTCGATATCTATGTAAAGCGCCTGCTGGAGGAAAGGAAGCTTCTGGCGGACGTTCCTAATGCTTTGGGCTATCATCGCATCCTCGAAACCGCCGTGGGCGGCTATCTAGTCCGGCAGTACATCCACAGCTCCCTGTACGATCGGCTCAGCACGCGTCCATTTCTCGAAGAAATCGAAAAGAAGTGGCTCTCGTTTCAGCTTCTCTGCGCTGTTCGAGATTGCCATGCCAGAAATCTTTACCATGGCGATATCAAAACCGAGAACGTGCTCGTCACGTCCTGGAATTGGCTGTATCTCACAGACTTCTCTGCCTCCTATAAACCGGCCTTTCTACCAGAAGACAATCCTGCCGACTTTTCCTTCTACTTCGACATGTCCGGCCGTCGAACGTGTTACCTAGCTCCCGAACGGTTTCTGGGTCCCGGCGCTCAGCCAGAGGGCGAGGGTGTGGTCACCTGGGCAATGGACATCTTCAGCGTCGGATGCGTCATCGCTGAGCTCTTCCTTGAATCGCCCATCTTCTCACTCAGTCAACTTTTCAAGTACCGGCAGGGCGAGTACGATCCTGCCCATTCGCATATTAGCAAAATCCAAGACAAGGATGTCCGGGAACTTATTTTGCACATGATTCAACTGGGTCCAAACTCGAGAATGGCTGCGGAGGACTATCTCCAGCACTGGCGAGGCAAAGTCTTCCCTCACTACTTTTATGGATTTCTCCAGCAATACATGCACTCCATTACCGACCCATCCTCAGGCCGCAAGCCTGTGACCACGGCTAGCGAACATCTTGGAGAACCGGACGACCGGATAGAGCAGATCTACAGCGATTTTGACAAGATCTCCCACCTGCTTTCGAACAATGAAGGGAATGTACCTGCGAAACCGCAACATTCGCCGCCCAAGCCAAACGCCAGACTTTTCCCGTTGTGCATCGATATCCCTAATTACCAGCATCAAGCGACCCCTGCGCCAAGCCTCGCGGTCGATGATGGAAACCTCATCTTCCTCACCATAGTTGTCTCCTGTCTACGAGGCACAGCTAGGGCGTCTGCTCGTCTTCGAGGCCTAGAGCTACTTTTAGCCTTCGCGGAAAGATTGACCGACGAGGCTAAGCTCGACCGTGTCGTGCCCTATGTCGCAACGCTCCTGATGGACAAATCAGAGCAAGTCAAAATCGCAGCCTTGCGGACCATGACACAGATCCTCGCCATGGTCCATGTTGTCTCACCAATCAATGCGTACGTCTTTCCGGAGTACGTTCTGCCTCGGCTAGAGCCGTACCTTCCGGACTCCTCCACCGCAGTCAGCCCTCTCGTTCGGATGCATTATGCATGGTGTATTGGCACATTGGCGACGACCGCGGCAAGATACCTTGACATGATCCAAGCACTCCGTGCTGAAGGATCCCTCCCAGCCGCAGACCCCGAAACGGAAGATGATTTGACATCGTCCTATCATCGAAACCAGTTCGATTCGGATCGCCAGAACCTCCTGGAAGCCTTCGAAAAGCATACCAAAGCGCTTCTCACAGACTCTGATGCTTCTGTTCGCCGCGCTATGCTTCGCTCCGTATCAGACTTGTGCGTCTTCTTCGGCAGCCCCAGAGCTAATGACGTCGTTCTAAGTCACCTGAATACCTATCTGAACGATCCGGACTGGATGCTGAAATGTACATTTTTCGAGGCCATCGTTGGCGTCGCTGTCTTTGTAGGCGGCGCAAGCTTGGAGGGCTACATCCTTCCTTTGATGGTCCAAGCATTGACAGACCCTGAGGAGTTTGTGGTAGAGAAGGTCATTCGGGCCTTCTCCTCGATCGCTGAGCTTGGCTTATTCCAAAGATCCAAAACGTGGGAACTCGTGGATATTGTAGCCCGACTCACCATGCACCCAAATATCTGGATTCGAGAAGCAGCTGCTCAGTTCATATCGGCCGCGTCAAAGTACCTATCCGTGGCCGACACGCACAGCATCTTGGTCAATCTCATCAGGCCATACCTCAAGGTTGTGCCTTCCGGGTTCTCCGAGATACGAATACTTGATTCCCTGAAGAAACCTTTACCAAGGCTGCTCATTGATATGGCCTCGAATTGGGCCATGTCCGCGCAGAAAGGAATGTTCTGGGTTCCAGCACGGCAGCAGCAAACATTCACGTTTGGATCTACCGAAGACACTCTTCCGACTATTTCAGGTCGGGAATTAGACCACAGAGTACTGCAGAGAATGCCAAAGAATGAAGAGGACGAGCAGTGGATACGGAAGCTGCGACAGGCTGGCATGGCAACAGAAGACGATTTCAAGCTTGTCGCGCTTCGAGAATTCATCTGGAGGGTAACCCATCGCCGACGATCAGATGCTGTGGGATTAACTCCTTCTAAATTCAATAGCATCGTTGCTTTGAAAGACCTCGGCATCAAGCCATTGACAGTTCTGTTCGAGAATGCGCAAGAGACGGTCGACCGGGCGCGCGACACGGGTGCACTGGATGAAGGATATCGACCTCGGACGATCAGAGATGCTTTGCTGGATGCATCCACCACTGAAGCTGATGCCCAGGCTGCTCGAAGGATCGATGGCACGCAACCGGAACGGAGGGAACGCGAGGAAGGTGATGGCAAACGAATCACTATTCCTTCCCGGCCTAAATTTGTGTCATCTCCAAGCGATCTGCGCTCCGCCCTGGATTCGCCGTCGGACGTTGACAGCATCCGGCGAAACTCACTTCAGGTACCTAGGGGCTCTCCCAGCACGCAATCTCCGATAGGCTCGGTTGGTGCTGGCGAGCATATGCATCCTCTCCGTCATAGGAACAGCGCAATGAGTCTCTTGAACAGGGGGGATAAGGCACATGCCGAGACTGGTACCACGTCTACAAATGCCTTTGGTAAGGTCGACACCGCACCTCCGCGAGAAGGCTCTCGGACTCGCCAGCCTGCTTCACCACTTGCCTTGGAGCAGAGGCACCGAAGTCCATCCTGGGTCCATTTCCGAGAAGCGCATAACTATACTGGAAACGATCCTGCGGTATTGAAACTCCTGGATTCAATGCTCCTTGAAAGGTTCCCGTCTGGCGAAACGGAATTTGGCAACAGGATCCAGCTAAGCTCTCGACCACAGCTCATCAAGTACAAAGATGCTCATCACTCACCGACAGGCATTCCTTGGAGACCAGAAGGCACTCTGGTAGCTACTTTCGGCGAGCATACGGCTGCTGTCAACAGAGTCCTAGTTTCGTCGGATCAAAGCTTCTTCATATCTGCATCCGATGATGGCACCGTCAAAATCTGGGATGTCTCCCGTCTTGAACGGAATATTAGCCGTCGGTCGCGGCAGACATACAGGCTCAGCGATGGGGTCAAAGTCATCAGTCTGGTATTCGTGGAGCAGACACACTGCTTCGTAGCCACGGGGGATGATGGCAGCGTCCATGTCGTCCGGATCGACTATGAAGGAACCGGCGGTAGCGCGAAGTTTGGGAGACCTAGACTACTTCGAGAGTATCAGCTTCCGGATGGCGATCATGCGGTATGGTCAGAACACTACAATGAGGATAACAAGTCCGTTCTCGTCTTAGCCACCAACACATCCAGAATCATTGCGCTCGAGTTAAGAACCATGACGGAGCTTTTCACACTCCGGAATCCTCTCAACCACGGCACTCCGACCTGCTTCTGCGTCGACAGGAGGGCTCACTGGCTACTGCTTGGGACCTCGCATGGTGTGTTGGATCTATGGGATCTCCGCTTCAAGCTCCGACTGAAAGCCTGGGTCTTCCATGGGGCAGCGCCGATCCACAGACTCTATCTTCCGAGGGTCAGGAATCCAAGGCTCTACATCACAGGAGGAACCGGACAGGGTGAAGTCACCGTGTGGGATTTCGCTCGATTAGTCTGCAAAGAAGTATACCGAACTGGAAACAGTAGGGATATTGGATCCAAGAGCACAACCCTTATTGACCTGGACGAGGAAAAGTCTGGTGGTATGCTCGGACGATTCGCTACGTCGCTCGAGCCGACCGCAAGCTCCACTGCCGATCGCGGTATCCGCGGACTCGTAGTCAACACCCAGGCTATAGATGAACGGGGCGACTCAAAAGGCCACACATTCCTCCTCACGGCAGGCCCAGACTGGAAAGTCCGGTACTGGGATACTAGCCGCCCGGAATCATCCATCGTCATCAGCGGGCTGGAGGCAGACGAGGCAAAGCCACAGTACGGCGTCAGCCAACCTAGTCCCGACACGGTAGTCATCAGCGAGCGGCTAATGCAGCCTCAGAGCCAGAGTACCTCAGTCGGAAGGGAGAGTAGAAGCTCGAGCGGTTCGACAAAAAGGCCGCCGCAGAAGTCGTCGAGGTCGGGGTTGATTTCGTTGCAGCAGCAGCATTTGTTAAAGAGCCATCTGGATACGATTCTGGATGTGGCGTTGCTGGAGCAGCCGTATGGGATGGTGATCTCGGCGGATAGGTCGGGCGTTATTTATATGTTTATGTAGTTTTCATGGATCGAGAGGTTGCAGCGCAATATATTACTGTCACGACTTCCATCGTATCGTGTTGTATGTTCAGCCTTACGTTCTACGGTGTTAAAGTGCATCGGGCTAGCGAAGTCGCTCAACCGATCTCCTCCATGCCACGCCAACTCCTGTTCTCCGCCTCTCATTTTGCGTCCTCTTCCAATCTGCTTGCCATACGTGTCAGTTCCCTTTTTGGAATGTACATGCGCCTGTGTGATATCATGCACTATGTTTATAGCTGTCTTCCACCGGAGGCTGCGGCAGTTCGACCGGTGAACGTACCAAGCCTGCAGGACTATCTCCGCCATGCAGCCTTGCGTGTTTTGCAGCAGCATATCTCAGCAGCGCAACGCCCTTTCAGGAATTTTTTCTCTACTTCATTGTTCCAGCTGCTCAGCCTTGTGTCTTAGGCATCACCCGAGTTCGCCTCCGTCCTGACGTTCCCTTACGTTCTCTTACGTTCCACACAATCCACTATCACTGCGAGAGCATTCAAAGCCGAGATCCAAGCCTATTTGAATTCCGAGCAGGGTCAGCTCTAATCGTCCAAAGTCGGTGACCAAAGACATCATCATAGCCTCAGCAGACCTTCCGCTAACCCATCTCCAGGCCCATCTTCGCCCTCCCCTAAGATGCCGTTCTGCACAACCTGCGGCTCCTACTTCGATGGCCGAGGCTCACACTGCGCGCTCCATAATCCCTACCTACAAACTCACTACGCCGACACATCCTCCCCAATCAACATAAGTTACCGTACTGGCACAGGCGGCCGCTATGCCACCCCTATCCGGCGCAAGGCCAAGCTGTACGACGACTACGATGGCATGCTCGACACCTACAACGACCGCAACGCCGTCGCCCGCTACAGCCCCCGAAATTCACTAGCCAGCTTGCCTGATCCTATCACGTCGCCGTCGCACCTCCGGCCCCTGGCGACGACGTTCGCACACCTGACAACGCACCACGCTATCACGTCGCTGACGTATAGCGTCTCGCCCACGGGGACGCGCAGTATCACTGCGACTGCGAATCCGGATCGCGAGCAATGCTCTACCTGCAGGCAGTGGTTTCCGGATCGAAGAAGGCTGGAGCTTCATCAATGGGAGTTTCCCGTGGGATGTGAGATGCATAGTGTGTGTTTGAGGGAGGAGGATATTGGGTGGCATGCTGTGAGTGAGAGGCATGAGAGGTGTTTTGTTAGGGGGTGTGGGAGTATCTACAGGAGGGAGGGGGCATGGAAGAGGGGTGTTGTGGAAGGGCATGTTCGGGGACGGCATGGGGTGTACGGGTGATTGAGGCGAGTTTACTTTGAGTGATGCGTTCGATGTGGCTGTGGGATAGGATAGTGGGGGCAAATGGTGTGTACGTGGACGCTAAGGGGAGGGCGGCATACAGCAGGAAATCATCCATCTTGGATTTAGTTTGACATAAGAATATACAGTGTGTCCATTGTGTACATCGGTAGGGCCAGTGGCATTAGGGTTCCGGACCGGGCGAGATAAGCCCGGTGGGTCATTGTGTTTGGGCCAGTAAAAGTGGAAGAAATACTTGGGTAAGTGTCGTTGCCGGGCTTCCTTTCCGTCTGCATCCAGAGCCCGCTGCGATGTCTAGTAGGTAGATGTGGTGTTGCTAGCATTGTGATCACGGTAAATGTGCTGCAATGGAAGGGAAGTGAACGGCGATGGTGGAGAACGAAGCATGTAGGGCTGAAGGACGCTGATTAGTAAGCAAGGTCTTGGCACGAAGCCCGAATTTCGTAAAACGCGTGCTCAGGCTCCATCCTCACCCCACGAATACCCAATACCGCCGTTGCCAGACTTGCTACCTCTCCAAGACGCCCGACGAACAGTCCACTCGAGATCTAGACATCCAAAATGAGGTTAACAACAGACCTGATCAACAACTCCCTCTCCTTCATCAACTGTCTCACGGAGCGCGAACTCGATCTACGAGGTGCGTGTGAAAAGGACAGATACTACACTTGAAGAGCTGAATTAATATCAATCCGTGTAAACTCTAGGCCACAAGATCTCCGCCATTGAGAACATGGGCGCTGCACGCGTACGTTGCACTTCCCCCTCCTTCTCTAGAACTTGTCATATTAACATGCGAGGACAGGACAACGACGCAATCGACCTCACCGACAACGACATCGCGCTACTCGGCAACTTCCCGCTCCAGCCCCGCCTGCGGACGCTCTTCCTCGCCCAGAACCGCATCTCGAATATCCAGGCGAATCTCTCGTCGAGCATACCAAACCTCACAACGCTGGTCCTGACTAAAAACCGGCTGACAGAGCTGGCGGACCTGGATCCCCTGGGCGGATTCAAGAAGCTGGTGTATCTGACATTGATGGGGAATCCGGTGACGAGCAAGGAGGTACGTACAACTGCTTTTCATGGTATGGGAGAGGTACCTAATTTGGTCAGCGGCCTTGAGCATCGCATGAAGCCTAGCAGGAGAGAGCCTATGCACTGCAGCGGGCGGATTTGAAGAAATAGAAGAGACTGACATGTCGCAGAACTACCGGTACTGGGTCATCTGGCGTTGCCCCTCGGTGCGCTACCTCGACTTCGCCAAAGTGCGCGACGCTGAGCGCAAGAAGGCGAAGGAGCTCTTCGGCACAGCCGAGGACCCTACGGAGCTCGCGAGCAAGATCATGGGCATGAAGTCCAAAGGATTTGTCGTCTCGACCTTCACGAACGGCGGCGATACCCCGACTAAAGAGCGCATTTGGACGGAGGAGGAGAAGAGCCGGATGCGCGCTGCTATCAAAGCGGCAGGCAGCCTTGCGGAGATGGCGAAGCTGGAGAAGGACTTCGCGGAGGGACGAATACCGGCGCATATTCTGGAGGGGGGAGACGCGATGGAAACATGAGAGAATGAAGAGCACGGCTTGTGGTTTGGTAAGATGGAGTCCTGGCGTTTGAAACCCGAAAGGTCGAGCCTTTGCTTGTGATAGCGCAGGATGATCTGAGAGGTCTTTAGTAACAGACCTTCAGCGAAGCTCCCGTTGCGAACGCAAATGACAGTTTATCGAAGGGTAGCTCTGGAAAAGGCGCCATTTGGTCCTACTTTTGAAGTATCGGAAGCCCCATGCGGCAATATCCGCCCGTGATCCATGGTATCGTACATAGAACGCCAGAAATGCATGATCCCAAATCCACCGAAATCCGTCTTAGAAGTGATGAAATCCTCTCACCAACCTCTCCCTCTCCCTCCCCTTCCTCTGCCGCCTCCACCCCCACCCCCACCACCGCTACCACTTGGTTGGCCGCCTCCCCCTCCTCCGCCATAGCCACCACCTGGCTGCCCCCCGGCTCCCCCGAAGCCGCCCATACCCTGCCCCGCCATCTGCATGAATGTACCGAAGTCTATGTTGTTAGGATCCATGCCGGACTGGATCATTTGCTGGAACATCATGCCCATCTGCTCCTCGCTTATTCCACCTGGCGGCATACCACCCATTCCGGCACCTGCAGCTGCACTAGCACCTCCTCCACCGCCGCCGCCGCCACCACCACCACTAGCAGGAGGCCCGGCCGGTGCGCTAGGCACAGCAGCATTTCCGGCGCCAGACGACGGTGCACCGCCCATGCCAAAGAACTGCTGGAACTGCGCGGTCTCGGCTTTCTGTGCGGCTAGCTGGTCCACCATGTTTTGTTGGCGCTGCCGATACATTTCCCAGGTGAACTCATCAAAGCCATAGTTGAAGTAGTCGGACTGATCGGCACCGGGCAGACGCCATGGCTTCGTGGTCTCAGCGAGGTCGGCGTCCATGTCGATTTGCGAGAGGGGTTTGCCGAGGGGCGGGTAGACGGGGTCGGCGTTGACGTCAACGTTGGAGGTGTGGACAATGGGGTAGGCGGTTCCTGGCTGCGAGGGCAGATGCGGTACTATTGACTTGGGAGCTTGCGAGGGTGTGGAGGACGGCTGGGGCGGCGCTTCGATCTTGATGGCCTTGGATTCTTGGGGCTGGGCTGGTCTTTGGCGGACTGTTAGCGAGCTGGAGGGCTCGTCTGCATCGTCATGGAGTACCCACTGGACTGGCTTTGGTGCGGTTTGCGGCTTGTCGATGATGATTTCGAGGTCCTGAGCCTTGTTAGCCTTGATTGAGTGTTTACTGCGGGGGCGAATCCCACAGAATCGCTGGATTCCTCGTCTTCCTCCTCGCCAGACTCTAGACCCTCGTCCATGGGCTCATCGCCGCCCTCGTCGTCGCTCTCCTTCTTCGGTTCCTCCTTCTTCTGCTCGGCGGGCGCCGTCGTCTCGGAGGGCCCGTAGAGATCGTCGTCCTCCTCGTCCATTGTTCCACGCTCCCAGAATTTCGGCGGCTTGCCCTTCTTGAAGTCCCAGGGGACGAGGCTGTAGCCGGCCTGCTCGAGCGACTCCTTGATGAAGCGCGCGCGGGTGATGACGTTGCGGTGCTTGTCGCGCTCGACGTCGTGGGCGGGATACTTGAAGACGTAGAGCAGCTTCCCGCGCTTCAGGCCAAAGCGCACGGTGCTCTCACCCCTAGCGGAAGGATTAGCCGAGCGACTGGAGAGGTGCGGCTCTGCGGTGGATGGCCTTGGCGCGCGTCGGCGCTTGGCTGCTGGCTCGCCAAAACACCCAAACACCATCGCCGCGGCAGTTGCACAAGGAACTCACGCGCTGACTCTCTCGATCCTGCATAGCGGCAGGTCCACCGCCTCGCCCCTCTCCAGCTTCTCCTTGATCAGCCCGATCTCCCACTCGCGACGCGCCTCGACCGCGCTGTAGCTGGGGAACAGCTCCGCGCCATAGGCACTCATCTCCGCAGGCGCCGGCCGGAACTGCATCGACGTCCGTTTTGCGATTCTTGCTCGACTCCGCTGCCCTTGTACACACCCAGCGTGCGCTCCCTATTTCGGACTGTGCATACAGCTCTATCCCTGTGGATGATTGGCTGCGAACGGCTGCGTATACTGTAAAGCAAGGGCGGGCTTCTGCAGAACGACAGAATGACGGGCTTTGGGCGCTCCAACTCGCTGAGCATCAATACCAGCGGAGGCCTCTTGTAAGTATATATATACCGTACTGCACATGACACCTAAGAGCCACCTCGAGTTAAGCTACATCGCCGCATCCTTCAGGAACCGCGCCATCCACCTCCGACCGTAGGGCTTGGGGCCGGCTTTCTCATCACGTCCCGCACACATGCATATGACGGCGCATGCTAACGGGCAAGCAGCGGAAATAATACCAGCCAGGGCCAGCAGAGCGCAGGCCTCTTCGGCTCGTCGACCAATGCATCGCAGCCCCAGAGCACCGGCGCCCTCTTTGGGTCGACGTCACAGTCTCAGCCAGGAGGATTGTTCGGCGCTACATCACAGCCACCCCAGTCCGGGTCGCTCTTCGGGGGGCAAGCCACTACCTCGCAGCCGCAATCAGCGGGTCTCTTTGGCAATCTAAACAAGCCTGCAGCGAGCGGCGGCGCTGGCGGGGGGCTGTTCGGCTCGTCCACGGCACAGTCGCAGCCCCAGCAGAGTGGCGGACTGTTTGGGGGCGCTCTGGGAGGCAACGCGCAGACAGCGGCTTCCCAATCGGGAGGACTATTCGGCGGGCTTGGCCAGACACAGCAGAAGCCCTCGCTGTTGTAAGTAAGGGCGCCCGTTTGCGGTTGCACAAAGGCTAACCGCATTCTCTAGCGGCTCGTCAACACAACAAACCACCACACCTTCTTTGTTTGGACACACGACCGCACAGCAGCCGACTCAGACACCCTCGCTCTTTGGCTCGATCCAGCAGACGCAGCCCCAGCAGCAGAGCTCGCAATTTGGCGGCATGTCTACCCAAAACAGGCCCTTCACACTTGGCAGTCACACTGTGACAGGCCCCAATCTGGGCGCCTCCCAGGCAGTCCAGATGTCCGCGATCGAATCGATAAAGGGCACCACCCGCTTTAGCGATCTGCATCCCGACATCCAGAATGAGATCATACAGCTCGACGAGGTGCTCCAAAAGAAGATCGATACCGCGAACAAGACGCGTGAAACACTACCAGGACATATGGAGATGGTCGCTACAGTAACGCCCGACGTCACCTACATTGAGAATTTCCTTTCCACCATCGAACTCAGCCTCGACAACGACTCCGCCAACATCGCCTACCTGAAGGGCTTGGTCAAGAAGGACGCAGAAGACGCATCGCTCAGCTTCCGTGCAATCGAGAACCAGGGGCTTCCGCCGCAATTCCGCTACGGCAACACTGCGAATTTGAGCACTTCGACTTCGAAACCAGCACCGTCCACGTCCCTTGACGAGGACGATCCCACCAAGCCAGTGGACCTCCTTGGCTACTTCAACAGGCGCGCGGATGACCTTGGTCGCACCCTTGACCTATATCAACGGCAGATCCGTGAGATCGAAGCACATCTGCGGACCATGGAGGCTGGCACCGTGGAGAAGGCGCAGCAGTTGACAGGCAGCAGGAGCAGGCCCCAGGATCAGAGACGCGAGCTGGTCGAGGCGCTCAAGGCGATTGAGATGGCTATCTTGGACTCAGCCAAGCGGGTAGGCAAGGTGCGGGACGAGGTTACGAAACAGACGTTGGGGGATGTTGGGGGTGCTTTGCTGTGAGTGGGTGGGGTGGCATATGGGGGAGCTGTGGCGGTGTACGAGTGCGAGGATTTCGCCCCACACGAGTACGGATGAAGCATGCATTGGCGCAGCGATGTCTATGGTATAGTTTGGAAGTAAAAGCAACAGATACCCTTGAAGAAGATCAAACAAGCTTGATCGATTGATTCATTTGATCCGGTTGCCTACCATGATGGATGGAGTGATGCCCCAATGCGGAAGGATCTTGATGCCTTGGATGTGGCGGCGGGGAATACTTCCCCAAGCCTGGAGTGCCCGAGGACTCGAAACGGAAGGCCAAAGGCTTCTTACCGTATACGTGGTAGTCAAGCCAAGTAACTTCTCCGATGCGTGGGCTTGATATTTTGTCTCGGTTGCGCCCGCGAAAGTGCAGCTTACAGGCGCGGACCGGATATTCACGCTTGTCAACTTCCCGTTTAGTCAGAACAAAGAGGATTCTCCTGCAGAAGTAAGGGACTTGGACTATGTCATAAAGTCTCCATCCTGTAGTGGCTCGGCTAGGCGTTTGCCGGCGTGGCGGCAGATGCCGTAGGGAGATGGGGTCGGGGGTCGGATGCACGCACACTTGTAGGAGGGGAAGGAAGGGCGACTAGGCCAGTTAGCTCCTTCAGGATCAGGAAGCTCAAGCGTGACAAGCTAGCTAGCTCGAGATATGTATGCGGCAACGGTGCAGGTTCTCGGGTCCCTGCCCTGCTGAGCTGAGATCCTACCTATCCCGCTGCACCGCCATGAAACCCCATAAGGAAGGATCGCACGTCTTGCGCCGATCGAAGGGGGAGCCTCCGAGATGCGGCATGTCGTCTTGGCCATGGGCGGCGCATATGTCATTAACTGGTACCGCGTGTGGAGCGACTTCCTGGATTGGAACTATGGCAATGGATAAGCGGACATTAGCAGTCTGGAGGGTCGCAGCGGACTTCGCGAGAGCCGCTAGAATTAGTCCATGTTGGGTAGGAGCAGATGGTACGGAGAGGAGCCCGCACTCGAGCTATTGCGTGAATGAGCAAGCAAGTCATCGCATGACTTCGTGGCGTGGCTGTGGTGGCTGTACTTTGTGTGTCTGATCGTCTAGCGGAAGGAGACAATACTTGCATGGCCGGCGGGTCAGCTGTTGTTGGATCCTCTTCCCGGACGAGCTGGTGAGGCGCAATGCGGACAAGCGAATCAGGCGAAGGTGTCAAACGTGACAAGTTGCGGAAAAGCGGCAGAGTGCGAAAAGGACTGAGTGTGCGTGCAAGAATAGAAGCGTTAGGCTCCGGCAGTGGGCAGTGGGCAATGGACGATGGTCAATAACACAGGAAGGAATGGATAGTGACTGGCTTCTGCGCGGTGGATTCTTGGTTGTGAATGCTGGATGCAATCAAAGTTCGGGAACCGGAGGATATCCCTGTCAGCGGCCGTCAGTCGAGAGACGGGCGGATGGATTTGAGAATCGCGGCCCCTGCTGCTTGGAGGAATCATGTTGGAAGGCATCAGCGTTTGTCGTTTCCAGATGGCATGAAGTGAGGTTTGGCTCTAAGTGGCGCGAAGGATGGTTGAAGCCTGACGGTAGGCCGAGACAGGCATAGGGCTGACAGGGGTCGGTACCGAAAATAAGCTTAAGGTAGTCGCAGGGCAAGGTCAGCCGGGCCGACGATGACGCTCGCTTACCACCCCCATCGCTGGATTCTCGGCCACGCAGATGCCGCACGAGATCCGTCGTTATTGGTTGTAGGAAGTCCGGCAAACCCCCAATGTTTCCACATCGCATGCGAATCTTGGGTTTCATGCTGGGCGTGATGTGTGGCGCCCATAATGTCAGGCAATATAGGCTGGATGTCGGCGGTCCAGGCAAGACGAAGCGAAGCGAGAAAGTAAGCAGGGGCGAGGCGAATCTCAAGGCAGTCTCTCTTGTTTATTTCAAGAGCACCTATTCTGACGGGGAGATGACACTCAGCAGAAAAACTTGTGCGCGTCGTATGTGTGTGTAGATGCAAACCAGGCGACCGAAGACTCCGTATGGGGCCTTCGAATTCCGATTTCCTCGGCGGCGGAGTGTAGCTGCTCCTTGAAGGTAAGGAACCGATCCTTTGCGAACCAACACGACGGATCCACTAGACGTCATCTGGGGACGACAGCATCGAATCGGTGTCCCCGCTCACCGATCATGCAAGGCAACGGCAACTGACAACGGGCGGCCGTGGTGAGACATCGTGAGCACAGAGCGTAACGTCGATCTTAGACCCAGAAGAACGCGCATGTTCAGCGATGTGGACAGAACGGGCGGGCAGCGCGTTTGGCCATGGGCATACTCCTGTTCTTGGAAGCTCCGGTAAGCTCCATGAGATATATCGGAAGGTCAAGAGTAGGGTCCTAGGGTAAGGCCGTTGTTTCTCAGCCATGATGCTGATACTCCAGACAGCTTGCTGCTTTCTCTTGGTAGATCGGAAGGCGGCGATAACCGCCGTTGTAGCGTCGGATATCGCCCTTGTCAATATTGCTCTTTGATTGCACACAATCGATATTGCTGTGTGATCGAGACTGTTGCAGTGCATAGTGCGAAGATTGGCGTGCGGACTGTGGTCCATGTCCGGACTCCGAGCCCAATCGCAGTCCGGCTCCGAATTATGGCCATGGGCGAAACGAGACTCACAATAGGCGCCTGTTAAGCCTAGGCACACTGCTGTCGTGGATTTGGGGGTGGTGGAATGAGTAGGTCGCTGAGTGTGTGGACGCTGTCAGACAGGGTGTGGTATTTCTGGCAAGGCGGCCTCATCGATTAATATCTCCTTTTTTGCCTAGCTCGCATTAGCCCACTTCTCTTGGTAGAGAAACGAGTGGGTCTCACGAAGCGATGGCGGACGAAGAGAAGCGAGGTCTGGTTGGAAACATAGTGTGGTGTTGGGGGAGATGAGGGTGCAAGTCGCATCCGGCACCTTGGAACCTTCTAATCCTGCAACGCCAGGTTTGTGGCTCTTTTAGCAAAATTATTAGGTTTCAGTTTCTAACTATCTACGCGTAACTGTTACTCGTATAAGAGTTTGCCGTGAGCTTGCTTAAAGGGCCACAGCAGCACGGGCTCTTGGCCGTCCTAACGAAGCCAGTCCAGGTATCTCAACCCATTCGCCTTGGGTCCTGCTATCGATACCGTCGGCTTTATTCCATCTGTCTCTAATAATTCCAGGCCTGTATTCTAGCGGAAACGCCGTTCGTGGTTCTTCTATCGTCAGGGTTGTCATAGCACGCCAGCTCCAGTCAAACGGCGATCTACAGTCCCCAAGCTGGCGATAAATAGATACTTTTATGATATAACCCTTCTTTCTGCCGCGCCAGGATATGTCGATGCAATAGTCTGTTGGACAGAAGGTGCAGGATCCGAATGATTGCTCGCAAGGTGCGAAACGGCCAGGCGTAGTTTTGTTCTTGGCTAGCTCAGGAAGCTGCTTGGGAGCGTAATTAGGGCATCCTCTTCCTAGGGTGAGATGTTGACAGGCTTGGGTTGCCCAGCAATCGATATAGTCCCTAAGTAGCCCCGAGTCACCTCGTGGATGATACATGGTTCTAACTGATAACACTAGAAGTTTATCATCGACGATGCGTGCATGCAGGGACGCAGAATACGTGACCGTGTTTCGAAGACTGTGCAACCAGATCCGCTTCTCGAGTTTGTGGAGAGGCAGCCCGTGGGAGGGACCGTAAAAATGTCGATTCATCACCAAGCGCGCATGGTGATATGAGATGTCGCCAGGTGCGAAGCTAATGGAGCTGAATAGAAGGTGTTTATCGCATGGCAAATCCTCCTCGGAGATGGAATTGGCCCAGCGTGTGTGCCATCGATGGAGCTTCGCGCAATAATGGCAGAAATATAGAGTGGCTGTGTCCTTCTCCAGCCAGAGCAACAGCTCTTCCTTCTCTGCCGTGTTTAGACGCGGGTGTCGGGGAAAGCAAAGGCTGTGAAGAGTTCGGCAGGTCAAAGCGAGAGATATGACGGACGGATCGGTGAGATATGTAGTGACCATCAAGATAATCTCAGGAGGAAGGGCGAACGCACCCAAGCGTGGTCGAGGACGCTGCCGAAGGAGCGTCGCTAGGCGCCGGGAAAGCCACTGGACAGCACCCGCGACCATCCTCGTTGACTAGGTAGGGTGGTTAGTGTTGAAGCAGAAAGTTGAGTGTAACATTGTGAAGCTCGGGCTATATACCCGTGGACACTAGTACTAGCGCGATCACGTGACCCTCACCCAGTTCACCATCTCACGTGGGAAGAAGTCAGTGGTCTTGGCGCACTAACGCGATGAGCCGGCGATATTTCGGCCCGACCTCAGCCCCAAGATTGCTGGTGGCTGCCTTTGTTGAGTCTACGAAGCCTCATCGTTATCCTACGTACCTTGGTACCCGAACATACAGTCCCGTCCGTAAGTAATGGATAGCAACTGAGTTCTGATTTTGACAAGTCCGGGTCCCACAACTGCCATTTTGGAACGTCGCTCTTTCTTATCACATTGTCTAATTCGAGTTTCCCATGGCCACTACCTAGGTACCGGATGGCTTGCACCCAGGAGGCTCCAGGATACACGGTTGTTTCAGTTGATATTCCGCATCTCACCCAAATTTTTGCAAATCCTTCCGTCAGAAGTGAGAAATCATGCTTCATATCGTCCCAAATTCATGACACTCTTGCCTCGTGGCTTCCCTTACATACAAAGACGTCCCTGCCCAGTTGGTATTTGCCTCTTACCCTACACACGCTTTCCTCGTCTATCAATTGTTTGGTCTCAAGACTTGGATGAAAGAGTAACTATTTGCCATGGCTGCTTCAAAACGTTCGTCTGTCCCGTCATTTGGTTTCTTCTCTTTCTCTCCTCAGGACTGGCACCTTTGGCACTTTGTTCACTTTGTTTCTTGATTCTGTGCCAAATTCTGCTTCTCTTTACGACCATCATGGATGCGTCTTTTGCTTTCTGGTTTCCGACAGTCTGGACGATGTTCGGGGCCATTTTCACCATTTTGTCTTTTGCCTTTTCCTTTTACGTCGCGGTTGTCAGATACGATCCCTCTGTTGATCGGCTTCGGTGGATGCACGAACGCCTAGAGAAAATTTATCTGCGCCTGGGAAGCCTGGAGGCGTTGATGATGGCATTCACTCCTCATGGGGGGTCGACTGCCGAGACGCTTCGGGACGCTCTTCGTGGGTTGACGACAGAGTTGCAGGCGTCGGCTGCTGCGACTCACGAGACCCACGCAGTGCTCACAAGATTGACGACGGACTCACAGGAGCCAACACCCGTGCTTCTCGAGATCTTGGCTGAACCCCGACAGCTGAGAAAGGGTGACTTGAAGATCCAGAGGAGGCTACCTGCTTTCTCCCTTTCCAATTTTGTTAGAGGGGCTCATGCCGAAGGCCTGGCACGAGAACGGATACAGGCGACTCCCAGTCCATTCCATGAATTGGACTGATGACATCACCAGCGTCCGGGGTGGTGGGGGCTGTGCTCCTTCGGGCGTCGCCCTCCCCCAGCGATGAGCTCGCACCTTACCGCGATGCCGGGGTTCAGTATCCTTGCGAAAGGAGAAGCCAAGACGAGCTCAATGTACGTAGCCTTCTTACTCAATGTCAACTCTTGCTAAACTGCGTAATGAACGATACAAATTCACATCTGACATGCTCTATTTTTGCCATTCTTGAGTACGCTGAAGCTGTCGTAACCAAGATAGAGAAGGGCAAGTCGGGTAAGCAACTATTTCCCGTTGGTCTCCCATCCAGAGTGAGCTCGGTTTGCCTCTGAACGAGCTTCTCCTCCGCTCTGCCGCATCCGAAGTTTCTGATCCATGAGACGGAGCATATGGACTTCTAGAGCCATTAACTACCGAGAGTAGACCACTTTTCGCTCGAAGTTGATTATAAAGAAGCTACTGAATCTACGCTATCTCTCAACGCCACCAAGTCTACACCGATTGATCAACGAGTCAGTCTTCCTTTCGTCTACTCGAACTAGCAGGAATTACCTACCCATCCCGCGCCGTCTCTAACCCGGTTAACAAACCGTCATGGGCGGCTACCGCAATAGGGTCAATACCACATCGATTACACAAAGACGCTGGTCTCTTAGAGCAATTTTTTTTGCCAAACTGCCACTTATGCTCCGGCCGTCATTACCACTCGAGAAGACGACACAAGCGGCGTACGCGGAAACCCAGACACCAACGGAATCATCGTCGTCACATAGATCACCGTCGCTAAGCAAACCCTCGATGCGCTTGGGCCCTTCACAACGAGTGCATTGAGCAAGACTTCTCATATAAGAGGCGACATTTCGTATTCGTTCGTTAACTGCAAACTTTTCGGTTCAACTCGACTAGAGATACATTACAGCAACAAAGAGATCCAATCATTCCTAATCTGTTTCCCCTCCCTAACTTCCCTCAAATCTTCCCTACTTCTTCCCCACCGCAGCCGCAAACCGCACCGCCAGCACCTCCTCCTCCTTCCCCAGCACATCCGGCACCGGACCGACCGGCGTAATCGCAAACCGATTAATCTGCGCATGGCTCTTCGTATAATGCTTCTTGATATGCTCGAACTGCGTGGTCTGCTTGAATGCCGGAAAATCCCAGTACAGATGCCTGAGCCAACGGTGCAGGTACGGATATCCCGAGCGAATGTCGCGGATATTGCACTTGAAGTGCTGCACGTAGACGGGGTCGAAGCGGACGATGGTGGTGTAGAGGCGGATGTCAGCTTCGGTGAGGTGCGGGGCGGAGAGCAGATAGGGGGTTGAGGAGGTGGAGAGGTGGGATTCGAGGCGGTCGAGGGAGGCGAAGAGTTGGGTGACGGCGCGGGTGTACGCTTCTTCGGTGCTGGGGGGATTGTGTTAGCGTTGGTATTTTCTTCTGCTGGGAGGATAGGGGGAGAGACTTACGTAGCAAAGCCCGACTTATACACTCCGTTATTAACGTCATTATACACCCACTCATTCATCTCCTCAATGTCCTTCCTCAACTCCTCGGGGAACAAATCAAGCCCCTTGTGCTCCTCATCCAGCAGATCATCAAACGCGTAATAGAACATCCTGATGATCTCGCTGCTCTCATTATTCACAATCTTCTTCTGCTTCTTGTCGTACAGCGTCGGCACCGTGAAGCGCCCCTCATACTGCGGATTCTGCTCAAAGTAGATGTCGCGGAGGTGCGTGTAGCCCTCGTGGAGCGGATCGGGCGTGACGTCCTCGCCCGGCACGTTCTCGTCGGGGGTTGTGAACCGCCAGCCCCTTTCCCCCATGTGCCAGTGCACACTAGTCACCCCCACTATCCCCTCTAACCCTTTCAGCCGCCGCACAATCAAGGTCCTATGCGCCCACGGACACGCATAGCTGACGTACAAGTGATACCTGTCCTTTTCCGGTGGGAACTCCGCGCCGGGCTTGTTTTCAATCCAGTTCCTGAAGACGCTTGTCTGGCGCTTGAATTCGCCGCTCTTGTCGCCGGGTTTGACCCAGTCGGTGATGCTAGGAGCTTTATCCATGGCGAAAGTGCGCGAAGTGGAAGCTGTGAGGGGGTGAGTGAAGGTGGAAGACGAGGGGAAGTGTGAGCTTAGGGTCCGCAGACGGGAGAGGAACGTGGTCATAAAAGAGATGGGGTTGAAGAGGGAGAGGAGCAAAACTACTACTGCAATTCGAACGAGAACAGGCTTCGACTTTATATCCATGAAAGAATAGAGCTCGAAGTTGGAGCTATGGCGTCGAAAGCTCCCCGCGCTAATCTCGTACCGCTTTCGTCATGACCGTCTCGCTTCGGTAGGGCGTTCCAAGTTCCGAGCCGGCTTTACTCAGCATTGCAGAAGCTTGACAAACGACCTCGGCCAAGCAAACATTTGACAAACCTTAGATAATGCACGCGGAAGCGAAGCCGCATGCAAAGAGAATAGAGAGTGATGAACGGTGTGCTTACTGAGCGTGCCTGGAACTGAGAAGTGCGGGGTTTGGACGCCATGGCGGCGTGGGGAGGGTTGCACGGCGTCGGAATGCTTCTGATAGGCTGACGCAGCATCGTGAGCGTCGCGCGAGTATTGCAATAGTGGAATTATCAGTAAATCCAAATGGCAGATGTTGTATTCCTAGATACCCAGGGCCTCCCGTGAATCCTCTCAGGAAGGCCCCATGCCTGCGCAGGCGAACATGTTGAAAGCGCAATCATACCCATTAATATGGCCGTAGCGCCGCCGTAAACCACCCATAAAAGTGAGGCCGTCCAGCCTCCGCAGTAGTGCGATCAGATGTCCGCCCATGGATATCGACCCGAAGTCCGTGTATAGTAAAAAGACCTGATTCCCAAGATAACGCCCGCTAAAACGCAGTGACAGATCAGAAATTGAAATGTGAGCGACGCGCCGCACCGGACGCGGCTCGCCTCGCGATACCGAGGTTGAACTTGTAAAGAAGAACGAAGAAAGGAACGCAAGATGGTAGTATAATACAATGTTATCAAAGGGGGGCAAAGGATGATGTAGGATGAGACACGGTTGACGTGCTCGAAGGATCGCCGTGGCAGCAGCACGTAAGAAGGCGTGCTCGGCTCCGGGAACATAAAAGGTAGGAGCTCGACTCAACTTTGAAGACTGTCGAGAGGAGGAAGTTCCCTCACTCGACTTCGGTAAGCCAGCGGCGGATCCCCTCCCGTAAAGAAGAATCCGTCGCGGGTTTTGCAACTTCTTGGATCGCTTTATTCTCGCCCCTGGTCTCTTCTTTCGACTCGTCTTTACGGTTGCGCTCCGCCGTCACGTTCTTGACGACCGACTCCAACGCGTCAAAGATAACGGCCTTACAGTCGGTTTGCGCGACTTCCATATGGTGACCAGCGTCAGACCCAGAGCGGGTGTCGCGCCTTCCCCGCCTAGAGCTGGATCGTGACGAGCTGGCGGATTGAACACGAGAAGCTTGGCCAGACTGCGCCAGCACGCGATCCACAGCATCGATCAAAGTCGCATCGAAGTCCATGATCTGCTCTTCATAGAACTTCTCGTCGAGATGCACTTCGGTCATCATCGGGGCGACCGACCCAGCCGTATACGGATTGCCATACTGCGAGCGCCCAGGAGGCATCCCAGCGATTCCTGGGGTCATGGCCGACGCCTGGTATGTCGGTATCGGAATGAGTCTCACGAGCCGCCGCAAGCGGAGGCGCTTGATGCTGAAAGTGCGTGTGTCTGCAACCAGAGCTGAGCAGACATCAACCCAACGCTCGAGCGGACCTTGTTCAAGTGTTGGTGTCGCAGCGGAGGTTATGGGCGTTGGTTCGGCGCTCATGGCCCACTTAATGTCACGCTCAAGCTCAGCGTAAGGTTTGATGGCTTGCACTGCGAAGTCTGGGTGGAACTGCTTCAACCAGCCAGCAGCATTGACAGGTTGCTCAGGTTCGACGCAAGGCATCGATAACACAGACGACTCGCCGTAGCTAGAGCCATGCTGGCTGGAAGCCGAAGCATAGCCTCCAAGCAACGGGGACTGCAGAGGCGAGCCAAAGTCGGGGAGCGAAATATCGACGTCGATGACGCCGTCCTTCTCGTTCACCGAGAGCTTTAGGGTAGAGTCGAACGTCTTCGGCCGTTCGGGTATTGGCCGTGCAGCGGACGGTGTGACCCCGCTGGTACCCAGCGGAAAAGTCTCAGGAGAGTTCTCCGTAGCGGTACTTGCATTACTTGTAGAAGGTTCATATACATCGGCATCGCCGAATACCCCATCCATGGAGAGATCCTGCACCATCTGCTCCAGTTGGGAGCGTGGACGGTCTGTGCCTCGATAGGCTGAGCCAGCGATGCCCAGACCGTCGTCTGTGCTCTGCAAGTAGTCACTGTGGTCGGTTGAAGACCCACGGCGTCCGCTCCAGAAGTTCATGAAGCCACTCCAGCGGCTTGAGTTCCCTGAATCTGTACTAGGATTGCTGGTGTGGCCAGTACCGCTCCGTTGCAGAGTGTGCATTAAGTTCGCGGATGCTAAGCTATCACTGCTCTCAGGCCTATCCTCGGGCGATGGCCCGGAGGATTTGGTTCGAGGGAGAGTGAAGTGCGCAACCGGGACGGCGTTTTGAGGGGTAGCAGTTGCCACAGTAGCAGTGCTGCCCTTCGAGGTAGCAACACTATCGGACATGGACGGGATTACCAAGCTAGTGCGTATAGAGTGAGCAGACGAGCGCCGTGAGTGTCTGGGTGCTTCATGGAATTCAGCAACGCCAGAGTCGGAGCGCGTGTTTGCTGACTCTAGCGTGGAGAGGCTGGCACCATTCGTTGCCGGAGGCTGTAGACGCATGTTTGTCATACTCTGCTTGCCTCGGGGACGTCGATTGATGTGACGGCGCAGGGAATGCCTCCTTGACGGCGGCATATTAGTTGGAGGGGACTGCGAGTATGCGCGGAGAGACGCAGAAGTGCTCGGCCGCATGGGAGAAGCTCCGTCGTATACAGTAGAAGTGTTTGGTGGCAAGAATGCAGCCAGCAGGAAGATCAACCGTCGTGCCGCCATCTTGTCTGGGGACACAATGACAGTGCGGTTGGAGATGATCAGGTTCTCGCCAGCACTGGACTTCTGCTGTTCTCGGTGGCGCTTGCGATGCCATTTTGGACCGAGCAGGTTGAGCCATTCAGTGTGGTTTCCCAGAAAGGCCGTGAGTAGGTTGAAGAAGAAGAAATTCTCCTCTCGCCTGCCGGCCCATCTGCCGAGCCATCTTGCTTCTTCGCGCCACACGCCCCATTTGCCTTGGCCCGTCAGTACCCGAGGAATCCGCATGCCGCTCACGATGCGGTTTCCTGCAAGCTCCACCGCCTTCTTGATTTCTTGGTCGAACATGAGGGCGTGCGGCTGCAGCCTCAGCGCTCGGCGTATTGGCGGGAGGGGAGTCTCTCTCATGCTCGAGCGAGACGGTTGTGTGCGGGGTTGCGGCAGCACCGGTGGAGAAGCTATCTCTGCCTTCTTGAAAGAAGCCAGAATACGTTCCTGGACGACGAACTGAAGGCTGGTCAGAGCCCGCATGATGACATCCCAGTGCTGGCCGACTACATCTACGCGGTCGTCGACGTCGCTGCTTAGCGAGGTGGAGAGGAGTGACTCGACACCAAAGTTGGAATCAATAAAAGCCCATCCGGCGCGCCTGTCTGAGTCCAGGGATGATCCTAGGGAGTCATGGCCCGTAGCGGAGGTGGACACGTGACTGGTCCTCGGATTGCCCGGTCGGGATGGCGGGCGGAGGGTCGACGAGGCTGCAGCTATTGGCAGGTGGAGGATAACTGTGATAGCATACATGGGACTTTTGCGAGAAGGCGGCATTCTCGGGGCTCCGCCTTTGGCGCCGGTACGAGGGAAGGGGAATCCATTGCCGTTCCCGAGGGAGTTCTGGGGCGTAGGTGTGGGGACGTTTGATGTGTCCTGGTCATCGTCTGGGATCGTGACGGAGAACATGCGTGTAATGAAGATGGTACGTCTGCGGGGCTCCTTTGAAGTACTGCTGCCAGCATCGGGGGGCGGTAGCTCGGGTGGTGGGTTCCCTGGAGTGTAGGATTTGGCTAGATGGCTCCTTCTTCGCAGACCGTCCGCTCTGCCTAGGGAGTTGGTAGCGTCTTGCAGATTTGGTGACAAGACAGCAGACTCGGCTGGTTTAGGGTCCAGCGGCACAATGTGGATCTTGTTGGAGTTGCCCCTGTAGTTCATGGGCGTGTTTCCGAACATGCAGTCCAAGCATATGTTGAGCAGGTCGGTTGAATCCCTTGCTTTAGACTGGCCCTTGGCCAGAGCCTGCGAGTGCTCGTCGATGTTCGGCATGGAGGAGATGGAGTTGCCGCGGGTGCGGGAGCGCGCAAAGCCGCCCACGGTGGGAGAGCGTGGTGTTGTCGACTCGGTGACGAGGGACGAGCGGCGGGCATGCAGGCCTCCGAAGGTAGGGCCCGCCGTGCTGGCGCTGGCGACACCGCCAAAGGCCCTCGCCCGCGTGCTCTGCGTGGGCGACTCTGCGCGCGGCGGGCCCGGCTTCGAGTCGAAGAGTATGGTCTTGGGCATCGAGGCGGTCTCGTCCTGGGCGATGATGATGCGGCAGTCCCGGGGGAACTCGAGGTCGATCTCCGGCAGAGGCCCGTCATGGCCGCTCCCCAGCAGGAGCGAGGCGCCATGCAGCGGGTATGGCTGTCCTTCGGGGTGGTAGAGGGTGTTCGATTCGGGATAGAGCAGGTGTCGCGTGTGGGACTCTTCGGTGGCAGAATCGAGCGTGGTGGCCGGTGACGGGTGGGCGGCGGCGGCTTTGCGGCCGCTGAAGAACTGGCCGAGCATGTCTGTCACCGGGCGCATGCCGCCATCCAGGGAGCCCGTCTCAGCAGGAGGTGGAGCGGCCGTGGGAGCAGGCCTGTCGGACGCGCACTCGGGGGACGGCAGGGCGTGAGCAGCCCATGGCAGACGCACGGAGGGGCCTCTTCTGGTGGATGCTGGACGGTGCCAGGCGGCAGCTCGCGGCGCACTGAGGGTGCGAATTGGCCCGTCGCCCGAGGGTGGCTGACGGCGGTGATGTCGTCACAAGACGGCTCGTGCGGCGGGACCGAGGTGAGGTTGGGCAGGGCGCGCAGGCTCCAGGGCGAATTGGCGCTGTGTGTCGCGTGCGGCGTGCGGTGCGAGGGAGATGGGGAGCTGTGTGGAGTCGCGAGGGCGCGGGCGGGGGTGAATCCAGCGACGGTTGCGCGGTGCGGCTTAGCAGTTATCTATACAATGGCGGTGAAGCGGCGGCGTGAGGCGAGCCGGCCGACGTGCATGCTAGCTAGCCTAGCCGGTATTCCTTCTGCGACGGCACCGCGACGAGACGAGAAAGCCACTCAGACAATCGTCAGCGGCGGGCGGCCGGGCTCTCCCTTTCCTCCCGCTGCGATCCACAGGAGCGATGGCGCGCTGCCCACTGATCGGTGAGGGTTGCTCAGCAGCGTCTCTGCTCGTCACATCACCCGTGATAGTCACCTCTGCACACCCGCCTGCCAGCCCTCCAGCCCTCCAGCCCTCCAGCCCTCTGCATCCCTACATCCACGCGCAGATCAGCCGCCCAGGATCCCCCGGACGCGCTCCTCCAGCCCTCCAGATAGGCCCTCACCGGCAGGCACAACGGGACTAGGCTGCCCTCCGCCCGCCAATGCGCTGCTGCTCAGGCCGGCAGACGCCCGCAATCATGAACGCGACGGCACCATATCAACACCAACGGCTATTTGCAGCTCCCACGTCAGCCCGACATTCCCAAGCAAGCAGCTCCTCGCCGTTTCGTGCGACAGCAGCCTCGCATCATTGGCGCAGATTCCGTTTGAACCCTGCGGGCTTTGTTGTCCTCCGCCGCTCAACACCTGTACTCCCGTTGACCAGGACATGCATTCCCAAACCTGGATCCCATGCATAGCGGGAGTTACACGCCCGGAACCATTCGCTCGACTGGCTTACAGCTCCTTACTCAGGCGCAGTCTGGTCCTCCAGCATTACAAACGGCCAGTGTAGGAACTGCTGCACGTCCAACGGGAGCAAGATACGCCTTTGACGCGTCGTTCGTGGACACCTGGGCAGCCTTCTGTTCCGCTAACATCTGCTTCCAAGAGCTGGGTACATGAGCCTTGCGCGGTCATGCTGCATCCAGTTGCAACCCAACCGTCACAATTAAATGACCCCATCTCCAGTTATCTTCCAGATGCCAGAGTCCGAACCATCAGATCCTTCCTTGCATTTTATCCAGAACGGGAAACTCGACAGTAATTCAAGACGTCGTGTCGGACTGACCGAGCCGAAATGACGAGTACATTGCTACCAAGCATTGTTGAAAGTAGCGTTGAAAGTAGCTCTCACATTTGCCAATGGAGGTGCATGTTTCTCAGCCTTCTTCATCCTGTCTGCGCTCGCCGACCATTTGAGAGAGAACAGCGCACACTGGTCAGTTTCGAGTAATCCGAGGACGCCCCAATGCTGGGGCCTCCTGAGTCCTGCATCCCGATGACCTCTCCACATCCCGTCAATCGAGATCCTAGAGAAATCCTCGCATTCTCTAACATCACGTTGCATATTTCTGCAGTTTAGGGAATTTGACATTCCGCTTCGGGACCCCGATACCGGAGACATGACGAAGGCGCATAAACTCGCCCGTCGAGACCGCCCTGTGAGTGGTGGCAATTATCCCGAAGTCGCGACAACAACCTACCGAATAGTGAACTTGAAGGCACGACGCACAAACCGTGAAGCTTTTCAACTTCGCGAGTGTGCTTCACCACAGTTTGAAACCCACAGTTTGGACACCATCAAACTCTGTGCATGCCCTGGTTCCGGCTGCTGGCTCTTTTCGATGCACCCCGCTCCACGTCGCGCTGCTGCGCTGGGTTCTATTCGCCTATGTACCCCAGAATCCGAATTTTCCCTGGTGTGCAGTGCAGCTCGACAGGCTCTGGTTGTTCGGTGTCTTAACGCCCGTGTTAAGCCTGAATTCGAATATCCCTCACGAGGCCGCCGTCGAAAGCTCCAACAACAACATGATGAGTGTGCAGAAGAGCGCAGGCCACGCTGCGGTCACTATCCTGGAGTGACGTACGCAATTCGGTAGATCTACCCTTTTACCAGGTGCGACCTCCGGTAAGTAAATTGAAGCTAACGGGTCTCGAACCGTTCATCGCCCTTCTTGAGCCTCAATTCGTGTTCAATTTCTCTTTCCCAGCACGAGCTTCTGCCGCTGCAGCTGGTTTTTCCCAAGCGAGAACGAGCACCACGCTCTTTATACATCCGGAGCCGCAAAGTCCTTATTACTCTGCAGTAATGCCGGCTGCTTTTCCGAATCGCATCCAATGGCAAGAGCAGCATTTCGGAGGTCGAATAGAAGGGGTGCAGAGGGGCATGTGAAAGTTCGCAGATGGCTTGCGTCTCACGCGCGAGGCGTTCGCATCTATGCTCATGCGGTACGAAGTGTTCACGCCACGTTCCTCAACAAACTCCTAGAGGTTGCAACACTTCCGCTCTCCTGGTTTCCAATTTCCGCAGTCATACGAGTCCCAGACGCCTGAGACGCGCTGCACAATCTTGCACGTTTCGCTTTTCGGCGACCTGCCGTGGAGACCGGCGACCAGCGACACACGACCACACCGTTCCATTCCATTCCATTCCGGCTGATTTGATGTCCCAGACCCCGGAATTCGCCTCGTGCTCACCTGCCACAAAGAGTACGTACCCAACTGTACCCCAGAGCTTCTACGCGCGGCGATCTCAGCGCATCTCGATTGATTCATCTGTACAGTACTAGTATTCCACTGTATTGTAGATCAAATAGCGGGCCCCGGGCCCCCTCCTAAACGGGCAACATGCACGGCGAAAATCTGGACAAGATGCACGGATCGGCACATGGCTTAATTTATCACCGATCGCATGGGCTCGATCGACGGCTGTATCGCATGGCAGGTGAGTGACGTGGAGCGTGGATTGAGCAGAACCCTCTCTTCGGACGAGGGCTGGCTGTTTGTGCTACCGGCTACTAGGTAGACTATGCTGTGTCTACCGCGGTGGGTTGAGACTGCGTATAGGGCTTGCAACATGGCTGGCGTTGGCATGGCGTGGCGTGCATATGTCTTGGACTGTTTGTGTTGCGAAGGGCGAATGTGTGTTTGTGCGTGTGATACTTCTCGGTTACTCTGTTGGACTATGTTAGAGTGGATAGCGTGCAAGGGGGGGGTGGAGGAAGGGAAGCAAAGCAAAGCATGCATTAACCATGTCTATTGTAGGAAGAGGAGACTTGGGATTCGGAGATATGGACGGCAATTGAACTGAATCAAATTAAAGTATATCTCCGCTTCGCGCGTGGAGATCCTACCTTACATTAATAGAAAGTAACTAAACTAACTAATCGGGGAGTCAACGTGTACCAAGCAAGCAATCTAGACAGTTGAAGAAATCTCAATGCCTGAAACGCCATGATATTTCAACCATTCCCCCACCAATTCCAACTCAACATCAACTCCCCGTCCCCGCACTCCCCGTACTATCCTGCCTCTTAGGCACCCCTACTACTTCCCCAGGAACAACACTCCCCCTCCTTCCCCCACTACCCTGACTCCCACTCCCACTGCCCTCACTCCCCTGCCTCCTTCCCGCAATTCCACTCCCCATTAACCCGCCGCTTAAGCTCCAACCACCACTGCTCCCCGGACTCGCCCCCTGGATGCTAATCGCGGGCGGCAGGCCCAAACTAGGGATATTGCTGTCCAGCACGGGTGTTATGCGCGGCGAGGGCGAGGGCGTTTGCTTGAAGGCTTCGGCGTAGAAGGCCGACAGGAGCGAGGCGGAGGAGCAGAAGGCTTCGAGTTCGTCTTTTATGGCTTCGGGGGTTTTGCCGTCGGTGGGGCCGAGTTGCTGCGACGTAAGGGGGCCTGGTGTTGGAGTGGGTGTGACAGCGGTGGAAGGCTTATCGCTGAGCGCAGAGTGCAGGAGGGAGGAGTCTTGGACGGGGCGGGCGAGCGGGGAAGAGAAAGGCGAGCGGTGTGGATTTGCGCGCTCGACGGCGGGCGTGGTGGGCTGCTTGTCTGTTGTGGGGCGTTTGTGGTCGTAGGGATCTGTGGGACGGAAGCGTGTCGTGTCCTTTGCGCGATTATGCGCGAGGCGGTTCGCGAGGAGGAGGAAGTTGCCTTCGGAGGTGATTTGGGCGAGCAGCGTGCCGGAGCGGTGGATGAACTGCGTGTATTTGTAGTCTGGACTGCCCCAGGAGTACGTCACTTCGACGTCGGCGGGGAAGGAGGCGGCGGATTCCATGTCCAGGATGAAGTTTAGCTTTCGGAGTAAGGCCTTGTGGTAGGCGAATTTGTCGGTTTTGGCGAATTGAGGGGAGAAATGCGAGGCGTCCCAGACGGCCTCGGGTTGAGCCTGCGGAGGCTGAACAGCGAGTTTGATAATGTAGGGTGAGCGGAAAGGATGGTGATCGATGATGTTGGATGCTTCAGCAATGGGTACTTCGACGAGCTTCAACCCGTACTTCTCCACGTTGGTGGCCCAGGAGACGATTGCGTCTTCAATCAACTTAGCGGTGACATTCATCCAGTCGATGCGAATGTGGTAGCAGTTATCCGGGTTATGCAAGCGATCATAGTGCAGCGAGATGATTTCTGGGCGGTAGGAGCGCTTGCGAGGGTCGACGTCGTAGCGCATCACCCGAGACAGCAAAACCTTCCGCTTGGGTGTCCCTGCGCGCGTGGGTGTCTTCTCCCCATCTTTCTCGGAGCCGGATGTACTCGATGAGTCGCTGGTGCTAGGGCGAGATCTGCTACCCCGTGAGGCAAGAGGCGACGTTCGCGGTCCTTCTGATAGGGGTGTTGAGGGCACGGAACGGTCAGTTCTTCGCATGCCAAACCAGCCCGTGCGAGACTCTGGTCGGGGTGCCCTGTACTCAGCAGCGATCTGATAGAAGAAGTTCCCGTCGCGGAATGCGTGGCGCTTCTGAACGTGTTGGAAAAGGCCCTTGTTCATGAGCTGGTTCCCAAGGTCGACCGCCTCATCACGTGTCTCGATGTCCTTGAAGTTCGAAAGTAGCCAGCTAGTCAAGTCAAAGCCAATGAAACAGTTGTAGTGCAGTCGCCAATGCCATCGTCGGTCTAGCATCGGGATTCCCTTCTCGCCTTGTAAGTCTTCGGCAAGCTTCTTGATGTCGATGTTGGATGTATTGTATTGCTCTGTTTCGGAGAATAGCGAGGTCTGAAACTCGCTTTCCGTGTCGTTAAGTAAAGCACTATCCGTACCGGCAGCCACAATGGCAGAGGGATCGCGCGTATGATACTCAATGGCGAGAGGATTAGGATCTTTCTGCTTCTTGCTTGTGGTAGCCTGGAAGTGGCGCTCCTCTGGCGGAATGTAACAGTACTTCTGCCATATCTGCGTTAGCTTCCTGATACCCTCCAGCCGGATCTCCTCTTCGGAATCTTCGGTCAACATGGGCAAGGGCCGACGGTTGACTGTCGGTATATCCACTGGAATAAGGACGAACCGTGCCCTCCAAAAGCGTAGAATTTCCGAGAACTCATCATGATAGCCAGCCAGGAATGTGTCGATGAAGTTCCAGTTGTACTCTTTCCGCAGTGGTCGAAGGATAACATCTCGTGATGAATAACTTTTCTCTAAAGCCGTCCGAATGTAGGGCTTATAGGGGAATGGCGTGTCAATCCCGGCTGACCACTGCAATGCTGTCATAGGCTTCCGACTGTACCGCTTCACTTCCACCTCGCCTCCCGCGACGCAGACGAGTTGATGGATGGTACTACCCACGCTCATGAATACGCTGTCACCATCATGAGACATGTACTCTGTGTGGAAGATGTTGGACAGATCATGCTCGCGGCAGCCAGAAAATTCTGCCACAGAAGAGCCAACGATGATTTGAAACCCGTGTGACAATCTGAATGCGATGAGCTCCCGGATCAGAGATTCCCGCGACTTAGGTGCTTCTACCATGTCTTCATCGTCGTTCTGGGTGATCTTATACGGGCTCTCGTTATACTCTGTGGCAAGCTGTGCGGCGGTGGGAAAGTACTCGTTCGTCAGAGGAACCGCCGCTGGCGAGCACAGGGACTTCCATTTAACCGATGATGTTCTCAGTTGCTTTGGGAAGACATGTTGCCACCGTCGGAACTGATTCGCAACGTTGATCGTGTTCTTTCTAGGATTGCATGGGTTCACTAACACCGCCCAAGGTGCAATAGCGCTAGTAGGGGAGAGGGTCCGTCGAACTTCCTTTCCGCCGCCACTTGATGAAAGCATATCGATTTTGGGACCGATGGACTCTCCTAATGCTCGCGAGCCTGCAAGCAAGAAAGTTGATCCGGGATCCTTTGCGACTGAACCAGACTGCGAAGGAATCGTGGTCTTGACAGAGGATGGGCCTTTCACAGTTTCCACTGATCGGCCAGCACGATCTGACGTAGGGGAGTCCGCCGATGAAGCACCAGCTCGACAAGCACTTCTAATATTGATCGGTTGTGACGGCTTCTCAATTGAGGTGACCCTAGTGCTCGCCAGCTTTGCAGCAATTGCTCCTTGTTGATTGTTCTCTACCGTTAGCTTCGCCGGTTTCACCCTGCCTTGAGTAATATCGATTGTCGCTTCACCAATCGTCGGCTTGGCGGTTACTCCGCCTTTTCCTCCAAAGCTGATTTGTCTGAGAAACCAGCCCGCGGGCCGGCTTTTGCTATCCACCTTTGCAGGCGTTGCAGTGAGAGAGGTCGGAAGGGGCGGCAATCTGCTATCTTTCGGTGGTGTATTCCCTCTGCTTACGGCTGGTGAATCGCGCGGGGTTGAATGTACGGACCGATGCGGATCATTTGAATCCCCAGAGTCAGCTCTCCGATGCGGACTCGGCCGCTGGAGATTGTTTGACTTCTTCATCGCCATTTGCCTTGCTAGCACATCTGCTCGAGGCACGCCTGGCCCCGTGTATTGGGGCATTTGGACATCGCCTCCCCGCGGAGACTGGTTTTCCACTTCCTTTGACCTCTCCCGCATCAACTGGTGAAAGGTTGCCTCGGGCGGCGGTCGAGCGGTCTTGCCAAAGGACGGGCCCACGCTTCGAAAAGAGGAGGATAAAAATGAGCCTTTTGCCAGATGCTCCGGTGGTTGGTTTTGTGTCTGCATGTTTGATGCCTGCCGACCGAGCTGATGGCTGTCGGTACGCGAGCCTATATCCATCAATGGAGCGAATACGCTGTCGTCATAAGCCTCCATCCAAGCTCGATAGAGTGTTTTACTCTGATCTAGTGACTCGTCTGTGCTGTCCTTCTCGTCCTTCGATGGGTAGGAGCCGTTTGTGGTCGCCATACTTCCCATCGTTCGACATCTGTCAACGATCTTCCTTGCCGAAATTATTAGTTCCTCGCGAAGGCGTTGG
Organism: Trematosphaeria pertusa; assembly: GCF_010094035.1. NCBI lineage: Eukaryota > Fungi > Ascomycota > Dothideomycetes > Pleosporales > Trematosphaeriaceae > Trematosphaeria > Trematosphaeria pertusa. Next base: position 379,032 of record NW_022987237.1, on the reverse strand, counting down.
GGATAGAGCGGATCCTCTTCCAGATACGGGATCGATATGTCGCCAATCTCGTTTTCCATAACACCCATCATCTGAAGCTCGTACATGCGGCACCTGAGTGCAAAAGTGCCGCCCTTCTTCTGAGTCTTCTTGACGATCTTCTCTGGTTTCTTTGGTTTCAGAAGCTCGATGATCTCCTCAGAAGGACCTGACCAAAAGGAAACATCGACCCAATGCGGCATTGCGTACCTCCACTCTGATTCGTCCTTAGCCGCGATCAAAGGACCCTCTAAAAAGATCGGCGGAGGTAGCGCCGGAGATGCGCGCACCACGGAGCCAAAGATAGGCTGGTGTTGCCGGGGCGTTTTCTCATCGTGCTCATCGAAAGCTTCCATAGAACCGCGCTTTGCCTGGCTATCGGAGCACGTGCCTTTCATGCTCGATACCACTCGAGGGCTGCGGTATTTGAATAGAGGGACGGAGTGCAGCGGCATCGGTGACAGGCACACGAGATCAATGCCTATTCCCGATCCTATGAGCGTATCCGTGGTCAACTTGAGCATGTTGTAGTCGACTTCAAAGACACCGGTGCCAGCAGTAACGACGACAACCGAGATTCCTGTTCGTACCAAGTCGCGATCGATATAGTCCTTGGCAAACTGAGCTGCGGCGAGGTTGATTGCCTCCAAAATGTTGCCCTGGGCTGCGGTAGACGGTTTCCCAGCAATGACGAGATCCGGTTCACACTTCTCCGGATCTTTGTCCTCAGTTCTCGAGGGCTGGCTTTCTGATTTGGGAACTAAGGAGACGTCCCGAAGAAAAGCCCTGAATTCCTTCTTCAGCTGGTACAGGATGTTGATCCAGTCGCCGCTCGCCATGTCACTGACAACCACGCGGTAATAGTCCCTAAAGCGGCCCGACCGGCTATCGAAGTCCCCGCTACTTGTCGTCTCGTGGGGATAATCCAGCGAAGATCCTTCATCGTACTGCACCCGGGTGAACAGGATAATGGTCACAACGTGTCGTGCGCTGATTTTCATCCACCGCTTGAAGAGATCGGGTAGGAAGCCATTCACGACCTTACTGAACATAATTTCTCCGGCGCCTTCGGCATCGAAATCCCACATCTCTTTAGACATCTGGATGAAAAGCACGTAGCGCGCAGACTCGCTGCGGAAGACGGGCTTAGTCATAGAAGAAAAATAACCGGAATGCGTGGACTGCCCATTGATGTATACATTCTTCACTGTCGCTTTTATGGTGCCCATGAACAGCAGCTTCTGGCCGCGGTAGACCGTACGATTGCTGAGTTCGGCTACTGACATGCGCCACATGTCGGCTCGTGCGAGATACTCATCGCGGAAGGTAACCTCCACATGAGAAGCCGAATGTTGTTCTTCATCAGCCTGGACACGATTAGCCAGTGTACCAAACGAAACTCTCCATGAAGGCTGACCAGAGTTACTACGACCTGCATGCGATTTCGCAGACCGAACACTTTGGCGATTTTCTCAGCAATCGAGACTTGCAACTGGGGATACTTGGCCTTCAGCTCGGCAGGGAAAGGCTTTGCAACGAAGACGTATGACTTTTCGAGGTCCACTTCACGCCCTTCTTGAATGACTGAACCGTTCTCATCAAGAGTAATCTTCACGGATCCTCGGCGACTCCTCCTAGAGTGAGGTTCCGGGGTTGCGGTTCGGGTAGAGTCATCGGCTTTAACTTGGCTGGCATCCTTCGGCGGGGCTTTTGCGGAAGATTGAAAGTCTCGGACTGCGGTACCATATTTGAACGCCACGACCTGGATCAAGGACCCGGGCGTTGCTGGAAGCTCTGGGAATTTGTCCCCGCTGAAAACGACGTCGTCTCTCGAGAAGTTGTCATCATGCGTCCAAAGGGTGCATATCTTCTGCACTCGCGTGCGCCTGGCGCTCAGGACAGATTTCGACATTCCGATGCTCGATCATCGACGACGGCAAAATGGACGATCTCGAGGCGGCGCTTCATTTCGATCTGGCTCGGAGGGGCAACGTGAGGGGCAACGTTCAAGCGGACGTTGAGTGCATGCGCTCTGTGGCGTGGCACTAATGCTCAGACGCACGATGGCGCTGACGGCTGGTGATGGGTGAGCAACGGGGTTGGATGATTGGGGACGGCCAGGGGTCGCGTCGGAGCGGGCTTTGACGCACGCCAAGATGCCCAGGCCGTCGGAGAATTGAACCGCCGCCGCCGACCTCGACCTCATCCCTTGTCTTTGTACTACCATCGTACAACCAAAGACCAACCAAAGCAACCTCTTAATTTATGAAGGCAAGTGGACGCGTGGATCCAGATTTGCTTCAATTTCGGTCTCGCTTTCGCACCGAATTCCAGGCGCCCTGGGTTCCGTTTCCACGCCCATGGCACCTTCGAAAGGCCGGAAAATTGTGCTCGGATCTTGCATGTGGCCCAATCTTGGTAGATGTAAGTAAGTCACGTTAGATCTCCGTTTCTGTCACTATACGGATCGACGCGCCTGTTCCTGGGTGTACATCTAGTAAGCTCAAAGGAAATGTCTCCTTGACGCGTAAGACCATCATTCAAGTGTGCCTCTGCCTTGAGCAATCTAGGGATATGGATTGGAAGGACCTACCGCTTGTCTGGGCGATAACGTCCCGTCCTGTCCAAGCCCCAGCAGCTAGGCACTAGAGGTCTTGGAAGCTGCGAAATCCGGCTAGCGGTCGTTTACTGCCCGGGAGAAAGCCTGTCACGGACTTGGAGCAAGGAAGCTTTCGCACATTAAGAGCCTGGAGATCGATTTCTAGCCGTCCTGATAGGCCCAAGTAAGATTTCGTCGGATGCTAGCCAAGCTGCCACGTACGGATGAAGTACCGCGAGGCGCGGTATAAAGGCCAGGAAGAACATTGTTTCTTCTTCACGGAACGAGCACACGGGGCCAAAACATGCGTTTTTCAATTCTCCTCACAGCCGGATTTGCCTCCGTACTCACACTCGCCAACTATGTCGCGCTACAAAATAGCTTCGACACGGCGCTAGACGCTCATCAGGCTCGAAGTCTTGGTCAACGTGCCCCAGGCAAGAAGGGCGTCTTCTTGATGAATCGCATCGGACCGTCTACCTCGGAACTGTACATCGCAGACGCGGACGGCAGCAATGAGCGCAAGTTCCTATCTAACTCCTCGCGGTTCGAATACCACGCATCTTTCTCTCCGGACGGGCAGTGGATCACCTTCACTACTGAGCGCAACGGTGACGGTAACTCAGACCTATATCGCTGTCGCCAAGACGGCTCGGGGCTCGAGAAACTGGTAGCCACTCCATCATTCGAAGATGCCGCAGCACTGTCGCCCGACGGCAGCAAAATTGCTTTCGTATCCACGGCGAACGGCTACAAGGCCAACATCTGGATCAAGGACATCACCACTGGCAAACAGCTGAACCTCACCAACACAAACTTGGTCGCCGGAAACACTAGTCTACCAGATGGGTATTTCAGGCCAAGCTGGTCGCCCGATGGAGAGTGTAAGTCAGGACTGGGATCCAAATATCGAACCCTTTCTAATCGTGCCGGTATTTTAGGGATCGCCTTCGCGTCCGATCGCAACACCGCGTGGCGCGGGCATGGAAACGGAACCGGCTGGGAACATACGCAGGAGCTTTCCATCTATGCGATCCGCCCCGATGGAACTGGATTTCGCAAACTAGTGTCGAAGGCGGGCTACTGCCTGGGCTCTCCCAAGTGGTCGCCAGACGGCAAACGTGTTCTCTACTACGAGATTGCCACCGAAAATACTTGGGGCGCGCATCGACCCGAGTCCCTCGCCACCGTCGTTTCGCAGATCGTGTCCGTCGACTTTGAGACCGCCAGCGATCGTATTGAGCATACCTCAGGCACGGGTCTGAAGTTGTTCCCACAATACGTGACGCAAGACGCCATCGGCTACCTTGTTAAGGGAGGCTTCAACGAAGGGCTCAACTACACTTCGTATGGGGCAGGTCGTGCCTCGTTCTTGAGCAAGATACGCTCACCGGCCTGGTCACCAGACGGCACAAAGGTCGTCTACGAAAAGCAGGGCTACGACACGCGCTCAATGGCAAAGTCGCTCTACAGTTGGGACCCCGACTGGGAGTACCGGTTCACAGACGTCTTCCCGACCCTATCGAGGCAAGGTCGGCTCAGTATGACGGACAAGCAGCTCGGCAATTCTTCCATCGTTTCCCTGAACCCCGACGGATCCAACCTGAACGTCATCTTTGACTCAACCACGACCGGCGAGTTAAATGCTTCGGAGATTGCTCGGGGCCAGGATGCTGCGTTTCAGCCAGCATGGTCTCCAGATGGGCAATGGATCGCCTTCGGGCTGGGATCATTCCTACAGGCCCGTGCCTCCAACACTGCCAAGATCTATAGAGTCAGAGTGAATGACTCTTATTACGAACAACTCACCGACGGCGAAGTCAATTCTGGTTTCCCAAGCTACTCTGCCGATGGCCGCTATGTGGTTTTTCGGGAATGGGGCGCCCGCTTCGGCCTGCGCATCATTGACCTCAATACTAAGGAAGTACGCGTGTTGACGAATGCGACGGATAACCTGCCAGGCTGGTCGCCGGATGGGGAACTCATCGTCTTCACCCGCAGGGTGTCTTACACGAATTTCGACGTTTACACCATCCGCCCCGACGGTACGAACCTACAGGTGCTGACCACGAGTGGAGCCAACGATGCGCATGCAGTGTGGACCGCGGACGGGCGTATTATGTACTCAAGCGGCATGTATGGCTTCCGGGAAGAGGCCGCCCTCTATGACGACACCTTTCAACCGTATGGTCAGATCTTCGTCATGAATGCTGATGGCTCCGGTAAGCGCATCCTCACGGACAGTATGTGGGAAGACGCGATGCCGTTGTATATTCCCAATGAATTTCTATCTTGAGCTAGGCGAGATATGAGTGTGGGGTAAGACCGGAACGGGGTTAAGTAAGATAAACGGTGCGCAAGCTACAACGTTGACGCGAAACCACGGTCGCTAAGATTTCGTCTCCGTATTGAATTCTTAAGCGTGCACCAGAACATAGGCCATAATGTTTAGAAATATTTCCAGCGAAAGACATAGGCCTAGGTATATAGCACCCTTGCGTATACTTTAGCACGCGCATCCGGTTAATCGGACTGCAATCGGTTCATTGCATCGAAGGTCTGCGGGACAGCAACTCCCTTTTATCAGGATCCTAGGGAGCTCGCTGAGGTGTTCTGTTGACCTCATGCCCTATCGGTACTCCCTGTGTCATCGTTCGCAATGTCAGTGAGTCACGATCAGTCGACGCAATTCTACACTGACTGCTCTAACAGTCATCGTCGACGGAAGTATAGACTCACTACTGACGACTCACCTTATTAAAATCACACAGTAATTGTTAAAGATATTCTCCTTTCGCTGCGAACTCTCCTTCTTTCCTACATTCTACACTGCAACCAAGTCCGCTTGGAACCTCGCAAGCTTTTATCTGCGCACAAACACAAACACCGCTAGGAGATCACTCTTCTTCTTCATAAACATACGACTCGTTCTCGACACCCACCCTTGGAGCCGATCATGAGCTACAACCCCCCTCCTGGATATTGGAGTCCGAGGAGGCAACCTTCTACTCCTAGCTATAGGACTAGACCTCCCCACCACCCACCCCCTTCCCTCCCTGCTTCTACTCCTAGCTATAATACTAGGCACCCTCATCCCTCAGTTCTGGGCCTCCCTGCTTCTTCCGGGCCCCTCGTAGGACACCCATGGATATTTTCACAATGCCCCCCGCCAATCCCACGACCGATTCCAAATCACATGACATACAGCAATGTACACCCACAGGCACTCACGAACAACGCTGCCCCCTCGGCGTCGGCCGGTTTAAATCCACCATCGCAGACCAAGTCAGGAGGCTATACCTTTGAGAAATTCGTTGCTAAGGCTAAGTCGATATACCTTGTTAAGATCGATCCCTACAACAAGTACGAATCGCCAGAAGAGTACACGAGGTGTCCAGAAAGAACGTGGGGTATTTACGAGTACGACGCGTCAAACAAACTGAATGCAACGATTCTACAATGGCTTTACCACATCCAAAAGTTCGAGAAGGAGGAAGCGGTGGAGTTGCTAGGTGTAAGCGAGAATAGTGATTGGATAGAGTGGGTCGGGGTGGCTATATTCCGAGGCCAAACGATTCCGTTTCTTTCTGAATCCGGCTGCACTCCAAATGGTAGGTCCAGATATGCCACGTCTGAGTTATTCAAGGCTAACGAAGGCAAAGTGTACGATCGTGTCATGTCGTCTGCCATGGAAAAGGGTATGAAGGGGAAAGCTCAAGAAGAAGAAGAGGTAGAGGCTCGCGAGAACACGAAACTGATAACGGATGGAAACGAACTCAAGGAAGGGCGCCCGAAAGCTCCAAAGGTCAAGCACGTAGACGGATTCATCCCTTTCGAGCCCGATAAACGAAACCGTTTCAGAGAACTTCTCGGAACATTCGATCAAGACACCTGGAAGAGCAAGAAATGGTTCCTGGTGAGATATGCCCCATCCTACGCCTTTACAGGGCAATTTGATGCAAGAGGACCCATACATGAGCTCAAGGAGACAGGTGGGGGTGAGGGCGTGATCCTTAAGGATGACAATCCAGGCGGGAAAGAAATGCGGGACTATTTTGCGAACTTTCCTGGAAAGATACATGTCATCGAAATCACAGAAGAGTACTATGATGGAAAGCTCTATCCCAAACTCTTCGGCCCCGGCAAGGAAGATTTCAATGGAGTCAGAGGCTGTACAGAAGATGGTAAGTCTCCAATCCCTATTGCCGACCTCATTGGATTAACTAACGCGACGGTTCGCAGTGAGGAATGAATACGAGAAGCGATTTCGAAGTCGAGAGGCTACGAAAGCATGGGTCAATGGAGGGACATCAGAACTCCAAAAAGCTTCTGATTCTAGCGATGATGAAACCGGTGAGCAGGAGTGAAGGGAAATGTACCCATTGGTGCGGGCCCTGGATATCTTGTAATTTTGCAGTTTGCCACTTTGGTAACTCCCTTGTGGTCTTCCTTGGCATCTCTCTTCTCCATAGGCGGCCTTTTGGCGGACTTTCTTTCATCATTTTCTGTAATTTAATGTTTCCTTCCATACTCATGATTTCGAGGTTTGTCTTGTGTTGTATGCTTTACTTCGTGTGTATACGGAGGGCTGTGCTGTTCGGCACCTGCTTCCATAGATAGTTTTCACTTTAAAAAAGTGCTCACTTCACTCTTTGAAATACAAGGAAGAGAGAAAAAGCTCTCGAAGAGTCGGGCGGCGGATTGCTGCGCAGTGTCTGCCCGTTTCGATTCCCTCTTTGCGAATGATCTAACCTAGTTCAGTCAGCTACATGTGACTCTGAAAGAGTGATTCATGAATGTGGAGTATAAGCGAATAGGAGAGGGGAACTTCCTTCCTTGCTGCGATCCCGGAGCGGTGTATTCGTGCCCACGCGGCCATGAGGATGCCAACATAAAGCAGCAACGAACGATAGAATTGCACAATCCCCCAATTTCGTCCTCAGATCTTCATAGATCTCGCCCATGACTCTACTCTGGGACTCAGTGCGAATCCAGTCAGTTCCTTGACTCGTGATTAGACTCATTATACCGGGGTAGTAAGTGTCACATACGAGTATAAATACTGCAACTCTCACGGCCTTTCCTTCTTCCTCTTTCACCAACGAACCTTTGTCCGTATCAGACCCTGCTATCTCCCTACAACGAGTCTACCATTTCTTCAACAAATCATATCTGCAAGCGCGAATACCAAGCATGAAACTAATCAGGGACGACATCTATGAGGACATAGATATTCGGGACCTCGGAATCGAGCAACAAGCCGTGGAACCGGAGTTACCTCGCGGCATTTATTGCGACATCTCCGACGATGAAGTGGACGAGGATGCGATCGGCAGTCACACACCCGTTCCCGGCTTTATTCAAGCGAAGAGCGACAGAGGTCTACCTTTGCATACCCGACACCGAAACTATCCGCTGGGCTACCTCATGACTGAAAGATACAAACTAAAGGATTGCCTCATCGTCAAATACCCAGCATACAGACTGTACATGTATGAATCATCGGACAATACATCGAAAATGGCGATATACCGTACCAAAGTCCAGCCTGGAGGGGAGGGTATCATCGTGAAGGAAGATGGAAAGCCGTTCAATGAGGGTCTAAATCCGATCTGGAATCTGAAAGGGTTAGAGTTTCGACGTGCAAAGAACTGGAAGGAAGTAGAAGTCTTACTCCCCCATGGTAAACCCGATTATTGCCTCGAAAAGGCGTTCAACGGGGCTCTCGGCTGTTCTGAGCATGGTACGTACTCCATCGCGCTCCATAATTACCGCTAATGTTCTTAAAGTCAATCAGATGCTCAAGGCCAGGAAGCTGAGAGGTATTTGGTTTGAGCTGCGCCGGGAGAGTAGGCGCTAGAGGCATTTCTCCTGTCAGGATATCTCTGTCAACAGCCGGAGTGTCGGCTTTCCTTCACACCTGAACTTATCTTTTCAAGTTGGAAGTTAATGTACTAATAGAAATCATTTCCTATTCTAGTCTGAAGTGAGTTTTCTATGATCCGTGAAGGGTGTCAGTTCGCTGAAAGTGCCGAGAGGTGATCTTTATAGCTTCGAGGCTCCGTCCTTCATGGCCTCAAAGTCCTCACCCTCCACGCTATCCACACCATCCTTGACTAGCCTCTTAACCGCTGCATCCACATCCTCGTCTCCGTCCAGCATATCGACCCAGCCCCTCGCGCCTTCAGTCTCCAATACCACAGCTATTGCCTGCGCAACAGTCTCACGGCTAACCTTCCCTTGGCATGTAATCTTCCCCATCATAACTCCGCCTGCCTTCTCTGTAGTCAGAGTTCCGGGCCTTAAGCTAATGCCACAGAACCTCTCCTTTTCCGGAATACCCTTCTTCGCTTCATCGTCGAACCGCTCTTTCGCGAGCACTGTGAGGACTTCGTCGGCAGCGACCTTGGCATTATAGTACGTAGGCAGGATCTCGTTATTGACTTTCTGAGCCAACTCCCAGTCTTGGTCGGACCACCAAGAAGGCCGGCTGCGGCGCGATGAAATGTAGGAGACGGTGAGGAACTTCTTAATGCTGGGCGTGTGGATGCTGGCTTTCGTAAAGGAGATAGCGGCATCGCGGTCGATGGCCATTGTACGCGGAGCACCTCCACGTCCTCCAGCGCCTGCCCGTACGTTAGCATGCCGCAGGGGCTCTCGATGCTGGACTGCGAAACCGAAAGTGATCACATCACGTGATGTCCGCATCACCTCGACGTGACTCGGAGATGCTTCAAGATAGGGCTCCGGAAAGGGGCAATGCACTCACCAGCGCTCCAGACAACCCAGTCTGGCTTCACTTGGTCGAGGATCTTCTGTGCGTCCCCTTTGCTCTTCACATCTTCCACGCTACTAATCAAGACATCCAACTTTCCTGGCTGCCCTTGCCCTAGCTGTTCGATGGTGGCTTTCTGCTCCGGCGAGCGAATCATACTTGTGACGCTCCAGGATCGCGCAAGTAGAAGAGGAGTCAGAAGCTGTGACACCTTGCCGTGACCGCCGATGAGCAAGATCTTGTGAGCCATGTTTGACGTGAAAGACGGAAGACTAGTGTGTGCAGTCTTTATTAAAGGACGAGGAATGAGCGGTTAGAATGAGTTGGTGATAGTGATTGACTTGCTTTCGCGAGTTATATGGATCCCGCATGCATTGGTAATGCGGAGACGATCTCGCGACCCTGACGTAGTGGGTGGCTCGGCCCAACCAAAGAGATTCCAATGACCAAGTGCAGATATCTATTACTATTCAACTCAGTAGCCCGCAAGCTGAATAATTTGAAATCGCCGAGAACACGTTGATGGTTAGGGCGAATGTTAGTCCTCGTGAGGCGGGGAGAGTTGCGGAAGGTTGAGGCAGTGCACGGGCCTCTGAGTGATCCGCAGCTTTCCTGAAGGTGAGGTGACTGGAGCGGCGACGTCACCGTCAATCCGCCAGTCTTTCTATATCCTCGTCTCGCGCCCCTCAATCCTGGCCCTCATCCGTTCAATTCTCGGAAAACATTCGGATGGTGGCACGACCGAAAAAAGAAAGCACTGGGCATTTCGACTTGATGCCTTCTTTCGAAGCTACTGCAGCCCGCTCTGTGGACAATATCTCAGGCTCCACAGTCTCGCGGTCTTCTCCCCTGGGTTTCTTTCATGAAAGCATCCTCCGTGCTTCGTCCCCTGCAAACATGAAAGTCTCACGCGGGCGACGGATGCTTCTCGCATCACCAGGACTTCTCATCACTCCCGTTTGCTACTATACAACCGCTCGCTGGCCTGAACGGAATGAGCTTAAAGAGTCGCTACACTAGCGACGTACGCTGCTCACGCAACAAACCTAGAATGAGACCTCGTCCTGACATCTGCGAATAGGAAGTAGAGCAACCGCAGCCAGCTCAAACCCCGGATACCGGCCCACCACCATCGTCAACCATCTAGTTCCAGTCGATCGATGTGGACGGCTTTACCACGGTTGCCGAAGCAATGTGCCCTATCTGCCATGATCTTTATCCAAATATGCGCAAGCTCCGGGCCTGTGGCCACTTCCTTCGCGATGCTTGCCTTCGTAGACTGGTCTCAAGCGATCATCGTAATCGATACTAGTGCCCCAAGTGTAGAAGGCCAATGTTCGATCTACCTTCATCATAGGAGAGTAGTCGCTCCTCTGATATTTCTGGGGAACAAGCAATGCGACTTCATGAGATTTGAGTCTTCCATACCCTGTTCTGCTTTGCGCCACTTACTTTTTGTCTCTTACTTTTCTTATTTCCAGGTCGACTCCTTTGTTGCTCACACCAATGAGTCACGCTTCGCATAGTCAACAGGTTATCGAGTTCTTACATGCCCAAGTTGAACTCGAACTTACCATCGTCTATCCCATGACCAGATCGTGATACTGGCCCAACACTCCCCTATTGGCAGTGCTGCCCGTCCGCCCGGAATATCAGGAGCGAGGAAGTGCATGCGGAGGTGGAGCGCTGGCGGTCGGTATCAACCACTACCCTTCGAGTGCCGTCGCTAGTCTTTCTCGAAAAGCCGACACACTGTCTCCGAAGCGGTCTAGACATGGGGCACAGTCATGGCAAGTCGGTGTTGGGTATTCGTCACCGCAATCTCGGAGAGGGGCTGACACTAAACTCGGACCTGGCGATGGGTCATTCGTGAGAGCCTGAGTCTGCTACCCAACCCGCTCGGAGTCATCCCTTGACTCTTTCGCAGACGAGTATAAAAGCTCTTCGCGACCGAGGAAACCTTCAACACCGACATACATACCTATATCACACTTCAACTATCTTTCAAGTCTCCCCAAGCGACTACATTTCTCATTGAAATCATACAGAAATCCCAAATGCGAGCCCCGGCGATCTTGTCCCTACTGCTCGTAGCGGCCCGCAGCGTCTCTGCAGGTTACGATGCTGGATCCAACAGCAACGTTGCCGTCTACTGGGGACAGAATTCTGCTGGGTTTAGCACCAATGACCCGACGCTCCAGAAGCGGCTTTCCCACTATTGTGATAGTAAGTTCAAGAACAGTTGTAACCTTGCCATTTGGACACTGTACCCCAAGTTTCCAGTTCACTGACTCTTCCATAGGCGACGATGTTGATGTAAGATTTGTCCATGGTTGGCTTTACTCCTCCTAACTCCACATTAGATCATCATCATGGCGTTTATCGTTGAGCTTGATGCTGGGAGTGGAATTCCGACACTGGTAAGTAGAATGGAGTCGCTCCCTCACTTGACGGAAGCTTACAATAAGTAGAACTTTGCGAATGACCTCACAAACTGCACTACTGACGAGAAAGGCGTTCCAATCTGTACCGAAATAGGGTATGTTGTCGCCCCCGATCTCTTGGACTCGCATAATTAACGAACTCGCCAGAAAGGATATCGGAACGTGCCAAAAGAACGGCAAAACGATCCTTCTCTCAATTGGCGGCGATGCGGGCGCCAAGATCGATTTCCCAACCGCAGAAGCCGCAACCAAAAATGCACAGTTAATCTGGAGCATGTTTGGCCCCACACCAGCATCTGGCGAGAAGCCTTCGCGTCCGTTTGGGGAAGCTGTCATCGACGGTTTCGATTTGGATATAGAGACCAAGCCACAACACTACGCCGAATGGGCGCACAAGATGCGCGAGCTCATGGGTCCAGCCAAGGACGGCAAAGGCTACCTGACCGCTGCACCACAATGTCCCGTACCGTCCGGTAACCCCATCGGGTCCATCCTCAACGGCACTGAGTTCGATATGTTCTTCGTCCAATTCTACAACAATCCCTGTGGCCCACACAACGAAACGTACACTTTCTCCGACTGGAACACCTTCGCGCAAAACAAGACTAAGGTCTTCCTCGGCCTGCCAGCAGATGTGGACGCGGCCCCGAGTGGTGGGTATATAAAGCCGGAGGAACTTGGGGAAGTCATAAAGGAGACGAAGGATAACGACATGTTTGGCGGCGTGATGCTCTGGGATGCGAGTCAGGCTTGGACGAATGATAACTACCATACGAAGGTCAAGCAGGCGCTGAAATCGTCCTAGAGACGGACATCTCTCCCTTCTCTTCTATCAAGCAGTGCTAGCTTAGGGCACCGCGGGATTTGGATTGTACTATCACTATCTCCTATTTCTTTTGTGGCATGTATCATGGTCAGCTCTCTTCTATCAGGCGGTGCTAGTCCCTGGGCATTGCAGGATTCAGATTTGTACTATCACTTTCACTTATTTTATTTTGTAGCATGTATCACACTCATTTGTCTTCTCTCCTCTTCTCCCCCTATGCACCGTTATGAAACCTCTAGACCTTTCCGTGACTTCTTTCTATTGTATGCATATCACGCCGCCCACGCAGTCGCCGTATGCGTAACCCACTGCGTCCCGCAACTCCCATCACACCTCCCCAAACACGTCCTACTCCTCGTCACCGTCGGCGTAACGGGGCACCCTTCCACGGGGCCCCCGGGCACCGTCGTCCTGCTCAGATAAATGCAATCCGGCGGCGGGCAGTCCAGCTCATCCTCAGGGCACTTATTCGTTGCGCTGACGGTCTTCGTGTAGCACGGCTTAGTGTGCGAAGGGGGCGGCGTTGTTGCCGGAGGAGCCGTAGGACTAGATTTAGTGATAATGCTGGGAAGGCAGGACGAAGAGGCGGCTTCTGTGCTGGTGAATGTCGCGCAGCCGGTTGGGCAGGCTGTTTGGCAGGGCAGGAAGGAGGTCAGGACGGGTGTTTTGGGGCAGCGTGTGTTGGGTCCTGGGATCGTGGTTGTGCTGTGTGTATGCGTGCTTTGTGAGCATTTGTTGAAGTGAAGTGGGGTGAGGAGTGGGCACGTACGTTAGCATTGCGCACATGGGCACGATACAGGGGCGCGTGGGCTCGAAGGCCGGACAGCCGTTGTTTGTTACGAAGGATGTTGCTGTGTAGCAGGGGCATGCTTTGGGGGCTGTGTCGGCTGCGAAGGAGGTGCTGTAGATGTTAGGTCCTGTGGTTGTGGTTGTGGGTTGAAGCAGACAATGCGGCACGGAGAGACGTACCTGAAGAAGAGCGCTGCTGCTATAGCAGCATATTTCTCGATATGAACCATCGTGTCGCTATTGTTGAAGTTCCTCCTTCCTACTAATGATTGTATAGATTGAAGCGAGCACTGCACAATCGTCCCCATACATATATTCCAAACCCATCTGCCATCGTATTCCACAAGTCTTCCTCAATTTCCACAAAGTACTCAGGCCGGCCCTTGCATGAGCAACAATAAGTTGCTTCCCCGGATCCACGCTCCGGATCTGCATGCCTTTGAAGCCAAAGCGGCTAGTTCAACGGTCCGGTTAGCCCGGCAAATTAGACTTAATGATCCGCAACGTTCGTGCTGGAAAGTCGTAGTAAGTAGTACGAGAAAGAACCTCTGCCCAGCCCGTTTCCCGAAAGCGATGAATGCGAGGAGAGAATACATCGTCACACCACCACCACCACCACCACCACTCCCATTGAAATGAGGACGAGAGCGAACGATCGACAACTATTCACGTGCCCGCCGCTGTGTTACAGTGCGCACCTGCATTCTAGAACAAGCAAGGAGGGAAGAAACACGAAGTGGAAATTTCTAAGAGAGCTATAAATAGCACCTTGGCTATAACTCCACTGACGCAAGGATCAACGGTTCCGAGATGCTTAATTCGCCTAACGGGCTCGAATGACGGACACGATGCTTGGCAATTTCGGGAAGAGAGCTGCTGTCCCAGGAGGAAGATTATTGAGCAGTCTCGCGAGCGTTTGGTGATGCTGAAGTCCTTCGGGAAACTTAAACTCGTGTTGAGCTACGGTGAACATATCCCTCTTGCTGAGCCTGAGCCACCACGTCCCTTTGCTCTGAAATCGCATACCCAAAACCAAACTACAGGAAACCGTCAACGCCTGAACCATGGAGGATGTGCATTCTCTTTCTTCTCGGAGCGCCCGTTCCTGCCTCCAGCTTCCTAACACAACCTCTTCCGGCCAATACACCAAGAATCCAGCAAAGAGAGAAACGGCCACACCTAATAAGGCGTAGGCCTCGCCGTCGGACAGCTCGCCCTTACCACCTCCCAACTCGTCGCACACCCCGTTGGACACTTCGTCGGACAACTCGCATACACGGTATCCGTCGCCGTCCTCGTGCAGCACGGATCCGTATTGCAAGGCCACGTGATAGTCTTGAGGGAGAGACACGCGGGCCGCGTGCACGTCAGTGTGTTAAACGAGCATGTCGACCACGGCGCGGGCGTATCGACTCGGGTGATGTAGGACGGGCAGTGGCGCTCCCGGTAGGTGGTTGTGGTGATGGTGGTGACGTAGACGTGAGGTGTGGAGGCGGGACAGGTGTTGATGGGCGGGATGGGGGTGATGGCTGGGGATTTGGGGACAATGTCTTCGGCTGGGTGGGCGAGGGTGAGAGCGCTGGGGTGGTTAGTGGTAGTGCGTTGGTGTGGAGGGTTTATTGGGACTTACCAGAGGCTCAGAAGGAGGGTTGTGGGAAGCATGATGGGCAGATTTGTTGTCTGTTGGATATTCGAAGCTTGCTTGAGCGTATTGAATGGGGATGCACTTCCCTTTATGTTCTCGCTCGTCTCATGACATGTGTGTGGATGGGGCAGTCCATAATTTACCGTTAGCAGAATGCGGAGAGAAATACGGGATCACGAGAGACGATGAACAAATCGAAGACGACGGCGTCTAGTACAACGCCTCGTATACCGGCTTGGCCGCCCTAATCGGTCCATTGTTCAACGATCAAGCTTGGCCAGTTGGTTGAGATTGGTAACTGATGATATAGTCCGTGCATGTAACTTTTCGAATAAGCTTCTTTACTCCGCCTGTTCACAGTAATGCTGACATATTGTGGCGCCGTCCGGTTTGTGACGGATGGCCGGTACTATCCTTGGATGAATCAATATTGCGCGAGGACGGAAATGAACGTGACCACTTGAATGTTGCGGCTCAAACTACACTCTGCCGTTGAAGCCCCGGACGTCTCCCCAAAAAGGAGTTCTGGATGGTTCCAGAGATCAAGCGAGACTGAGGCCGAATGCAGCCGAGCGAGGGAGAGTTGGGCAAAATCGTGATTCTCTGCCTTGACGAATCCAGTCGATGGAAGTCAGTCCTCGCGTCGAGAAGAGAGCGTGATCTGGCATGACCTTGAACATGCCCTATTGACGCAACGAAGACTAAGACATGATGGAACAAAAGAAGCTTGTTCAACCATTCGACTGTCGATCCGGCGTGGTATTCCGAGACCCTCTTGCGAGCCCAACGCCACCAATGCCAAGGATATGATACAAGTATTTACACATTCATGCAGAGATTCGGTTATGCGGCCTTGGGTTTCTTGGTCCCGTACTTCGATCTTGATGTGATACGATTGCCAACACCTCCCTCCAGCTTGTTAGCGAAAGTTGTTGTAGGAGGAGGAAGGCAGTATACCAGATCCAACGCCCCTCTTACTAAGTGGTACTTCACACCCGGGCAATCCTGCGCTCTGCCTCCTCGAACCATGACGACCGAGTGCTGCTGCACATTGTGACCTGAAGAAGTCCCGTCAGCTTTCACGCTCTCGGGCCTATGATCCTCCAAAGTGTAGAGCACACAATGAAGTGCAGCAACTCTACGCCCTCCGCAAAGCTGCCCCGGACTCATCTATACGCACCTTCACCCGGAATATACGCAGTAACAACCTTCCCACTACTCAACCTCACCCTTGCAATCTTCCTCTCCCCAGAATTCGGCTTCTTAGGCTTCGTCGTGCCCACCTTCAAGCACACGCCCTTCATCTCCGGTCTATTCGTCAGCGCTGGCGAGCGCAGCTTCCGCACCCTCTGCTGTGATCGTCCGTTCCGCAGTACTTGTATCAGCGTGCATTTGTGCGCTCGCGAGGCGGGTATGGGGCGGACAGGAAGGGCCGAGGTCGCATTCTGAAGGGCGGTTGCGGGGCCAATCGGCCGGCAGGGAATTATGGGCGTGCGATAGAGGAGGGAAGGCCGTACGAGGCGTCGCAGGAAGGTAAGAGGCATGTTCGCGATGGTGTCGTGGATGAGCTTTCGCGAATCCGAAAAGTTCGGCATGCGCTTGTTCGATGGCTTGGCGTTGGTCTGTGCACACTACTCACACCTCGAGCAGCCATCCGAGGTCCTAGCGATACGTAACCCTTCAATACAATAGAGAAACTCTGAGCAGCACTTCATTACTTCTGCCTACCTTGGTTCTTGGCCCCCTCGACCAAGAACTCGACACAACGCGTCCCTTTCAGGCATCCGTCATATCGGACAAAGTTTCCTATCCAACGCCAATTTGATACTGGCTCACTTCCTTCTTGTTTACGCGTCATTAAAGGCAGCAGCTTAATAGAAGTCTTCTCACTCTGTCTGCCTCCCTTCATCCTTTCAACCCTTCACTGCTCTCTTCCAATCCACCATGCTCCGTCCGCACCCCCCAATCCAACCCTCCCTCCTCCTCCGCCTCCCCCGAGAAATCCGCGACATCATATATTCCTCATGCCTTAACTTCCCCCAACCAATCCCCCTCCTAAACCCCCAAGCTCCCGCCCTCATACCCCACCTCTTTCCACACCCGACCCTCGCAGCCGAAGCCCTCGAAGCCCTCTACAAAACCAGTACCTTCATCCTCTCCCTGCGGCTCTACCCCTCGCTCAACCTGCTCAACCGTTGGGGCCCTTACCCGCATCTGACCCAGCACATCCGACACCTGATCGTCGACTGCATCGAAGGCTCGTCCAGCATCCCCGACTTCGCCACATACGAAGAAACCTACGGCGCCTCCAGCATCGAGCGGCGCCTCTGGACCTCGCTGCTCGCGCTCCCGCGCCTCGAAAGCCTCGCCGTCAACATGCAAAAAGCCCACGACGGCTGCCTCTTCACGCTGGACTTCGCGCCCGTGCTGTTCCACCTGCGCGCCCTGCGGCCCGGGCTCAGCATCCGGTTTAGCATCTCCTTCGACGAGATGCTGCAGCGCGCTTGGGACGATCCGTACTGGCAGACCTTCCACGCGTCGTCCGTCCGCTGCTACTCTGCGCCGTATCAGAAAATGGGATATGCGGATGTGAGTTGCTTGGTTGCGCCGCCGAGCGAGGAGGATCGGAGGTATGTGCAGATGTATCTAGGCGATAGGAAGATGCCGAGGGGGAGGAGCGCGCGGCAGGGCTTGTTGGATGAGGGGCCCGCCCAGAGGAGGGCGTTGGCGGGTTGTTATGCGGTGAGGGATCCGCCGCTATTGAGGGTCTTGATGGCGGAGCATTATGAGGTGTATATGCGGTGTGCGGAGGCACGGAAGACGGGAAGGGAAGGCCTGGTGGAACAGCTGGGCAGATGAGGTTGTTGATGGGAGGAAAGGAGCGCAGTGCTTTGCGGAAAAAGAGTTCAGTCGAGCAGTCTACGATGGACTAATCCCTCTACCCACCCGTCCATCAACTCCAAGCTAAACAGAACGCTCCACATGCCCATCTTTACCATCCCAATCCCGTCCCTTTCTCCATATAACAAAGCGAGAACTTTTAAACCCCTGCGCCAGACACACCCATCATCCCACAAATCTCTTCCTTCCAATCCAATCCAATCCAATGCAATCCAGTATTACAAAGCAATCCACCAGCTCCCAGGGTTATGCTCCGGGCCCCTCGGAGGAACAGGCACCAAAATGGGCGCTGGAGGCTCGGCGACTGGAACAACCTGTGCCCTCTCCGACCAACCCCTAACCGTGGACGCTGGCAGCGGCGACGAAATCTGCCTCTCGTTCGACGTTGACGTCAGCAGATTCGGCCTTACACCGGAGAATTCGCCCCTCCCCACATGCGCCAAATGTGCGCTGTACTCCCAATGCTGCGCGACATAAGCAAGCTTGCCCGCATTCAGCAGCTTAACCTCCGGCTCGCAGCGGGCGTCACACTCCGCGTTCTCCTCTCTCGTGCTATTGATGTTCGGTGGGAGGTAGCAGGCGTCGCAGCTCTCCGCATCCAGCGTCGGCGCATCGAGATACAGACTGCTGTTCGCGAGGGCGGGGATGATGGGGCCATCGATGCGCTCCTTGAAGTAGTAGACCTGGTCGCCGCTGACGTGGAAGTAGTTTGCCGCGCCGGTCTTGAAGAGGTCGAGGACGGAGGGCGGGAGGATGGAGGCGACAGGCTGCCATTGTTGGATGCGTGCAGGTGCGGGTGAGCAGGGGTGAGTGTTGATGTAGTACTTGCTGTCGGAGCCGTTAGTGATGATT
Organism: Trematosphaeria pertusa; assembly: GCF_010094035.1. Classification (NCBI taxonomy): domain Eukaryota; kingdom Fungi; phylum Ascomycota; class Dothideomycetes; order Pleosporales; family Trematosphaeriaceae; genus Trematosphaeria; species Trematosphaeria pertusa. Next base: position 360,183 of record NW_022987237.1, on the reverse strand, counting down.
TTGACGCTGTTCTGGAGGGCGACTTCGTCGCTGCCAGTTTCGCAGGGATAGGTCATGGTGGGCATTGGGGTCGGGACGGATGCCGTGGGAAGGGAGGATGAGGAGGGTTTGAATGTGTATATGGTGCTTCGAGAGGGTATGGGCTTGATGGATCCACTCGGAAGCGTAGTGCTCCCGCTCTCACTGACGGAAGGTACGAAGCTAGAAGGACGTAGATAGCTCATAGTGATGACGGTAGTCATCGTCGTGGTTCTTCCCTTCGCCAATGTGGGCTTAGATCTCGAAGGAGTAGGCTTCGGGCCAACCTGGGTTTCGATAACAGTCATCGTGGTGGTCCTTCCGCTCCCTATGGCCGGCGAAGAACTGGATTCGCTCACAGGCGACCATGATGCCATGGAAGTCAGCGATGAGCTGTCCGCACTAACTGGCGGCCATGTTACCATTGAGGGCGATGAAGAGGCAGGCTCGCTGACCGGTAGCCAAGGCACCATGTGAGTGGTAGACGAGTCCATAGGCGGCCATGGTACCATCCGCGTCGTAGAGGAGCTCACAGGTGGACGTGGCCACATTACCTCGCTCGACGCAGAACTACTCTCCTGCGGATGAAGCACACCACTCATCAACGCCATAGAGCTACCCCCTCCGCTGGCTGTAGAAGTACCATGAGGCTGAACCCTGGTAACCGTCGCAACAACCTTCGTAGTCGTTATCGGCTTGCCAGGGGAAATGCTCCTGTGCGGACGAAGCATAGTGACTGTAGCTTTGACAACCGTGGTCGTCCGTCCAATGAGAGAAGGAGAGGCGGCCTGGGGTGAGGAAATGCTTGTGATGGGCGCAGATGCGCTTTGCTGTTGACGAATTGCCGAGGAATTGCTCTGGAAATGCACCCTAGTCGATGTTGATGAATTCCTGTGCCCGCTGGCTGAAGCGGAATTCGCAAGGTGTGGGCCAGAGGAGGCTGACACAAGAGGAAGCAGCAAGTGCGGAGTGCCATTGACGTCCGTAGGCGCAGGAGTGGGTGTGGTACCGTTCCGCCAGGGGTAGTGCCCAAAAGTAGACGTGCGGTTACGACCCGAAGGACTCAACGCCGAATGGCTGCTCGAATGACCAGACGCCGATGAATTACCCGTCTTAGCACCCGAGTGTGTCGAATTATGCGGAACTGGCTCGGACAGGGACGGCACCCCAGTCCCGGTAACCACAGTATGCACCGCCGAGCCATGAACTGTGTGATTGCCGCTCGGCGTCACCTGCGTCGGCCGTGCGAGGCTGGAAGAATTCCGCGACGAGGCATTCTGAACAGGGCCGAGCTTGGTCCCGCTCACTGCTAGAACCGTTGCCGTGTGCCTGAAATCCGAGCCATGAACTGTACGATTACCACTCAGCGCCATCATCGTCGGGCGTGCATGGTTGGAAGAATTCTGCGACGAGGCATGCCAAAAAGGACTGAACTTAGTCTTAATCGGCGCTGGAACTGTTGCCGTGCGCAGGCCTGCCGCCATAGCATTAGAACCGTGAACTGTGTGATTGCCACTCAGCATCACCGTCGTCGAAGTAGAGCCGTTCTTGACCTCAGCACTGCTCAGCACTACTGGTTGCGTTGGCCGTGCAAGAGTCGTTGAGTGCGGCTGGCTAGAGGACGGAGACGCGCTATCACTGGATGACGCGCCCAGAGGACGGACAATCGTTGCTGGCAAGTGCGTAGAAGCCGGTGCTGTCTGGTTACCGGCGCTAGTAGAACGCGGGCCTTCCGGCGCATAGTCGTTTGCCCTCACCACCTGAGAGTTGACCAGTGGTGCAACCTTAGTGCCAGTCTCGCTCGGCACTTGGCCGCTCTCTGGAACTGGGCTGCCCGTGCCTAGATGGCTGGTAGATGCGATGTAGGTGTTCGAGCTTGTCGTGTACGTAGGGGGAAATTTGATGCTCGGAGCAGCGGACTGAGACGAGTTCCGTAGCGCAGAGCTGATCGAAGCATCGACAGACGCAGATGCAGAAGCAGAAGCAGAAGCAGATATCTCCAATGCCGCATCAGTCGACGGTCCTCCTCCCTCAGCGATCCCCGCGAGAAAACCCTCAGGCGTCGTGGACCACGGCTGTGCTACGCCACTGGAATTCCACCCGGAATGCCGAATCTTAACAGCCCCAACAACGCGGCCATTCGGCACCCCCTCCATGAGCTGATTCTTGCGATAGCAATCGCCCCAGCCGCGCTCTCCAGGCTTGAAGGCCACAGCGACGCAGCCCTCAGCCAAGTCGCACTGCGCGAGGCACTGAAAGAGATTCCTCGCCACGGGAGGCTGCTCGTCGAAGTCGCCGCCGTAGTGGTCGATGCCGCATTCGATGCGGTACCCGTCGAAGGCGTGGTTGTGAAGCTGGGGGCAGGAATCGTTGTAAGGGACCGCGACGGGTGTGAATTTTGCGGGTACAGGGCTGCTCTGGACTGGGCCGGAGGGCTCCTTTGATATCGATGAAGATGCATTGGGCGTGGGAGAGGGTGCTAGATCATAGGTGTTAGCAGTTATGAAGTTGGTAGAGACCATCCGATGAACCTACATGAGATTGAACTAGCCGCCACCGGCCCCGAACCAAGTGGATTCTCCGGGCTCGCAGTCTCGAACGGGATATGCCAAGCCACATCAGCAAGCCTATTCACGGTGGGGACGGCTTGCAGCGTATCCGCAGTAGTAGTAATATTCGCTGTTTCCCAAGCAGTCAGTACCTCAGTGCCTCCATAAAAATACTGCAATCAACCTCAACTGCTTCAGGATACCTCCAAACACCACGGGCAGCACTTACAGTCTGGCTTCGAAAGCGCAGCAACGAAGCCACAGAGGCCAGCGGCGATGGGCACGATGGCCAATTGAGTCCCTCTCATTTCGACGTCCTCGCTTCTCACGCGTATCCTATCCTATGCGCGGTATCAATTGGCTATGTGTGCGTTGCCCAAAGAAACGAGTGGCGATAAAGAGTGACTGACTAGATGAGCTGAAGGAAGGTGCCAGCTAGCTGTTCGCTGCAAACGTATGTCCAAGAGGGAAGCAAGCACCACAGTGAAGACGCGCCGAAGACTGGGGGAAGGGCGGCGACGACAGCACGCCTGAGCAATTCGTCTCAGTGGGGGTTTCCATCGACGCCATGGACGAGATGAAGGCCCGAACGTATTTTGCTCGCATTGCGTCTCATGGTGCATTGGGAGCTGGCTGGGATAATTGTACGGTTTTGATTCAGGAAAGGACCTAGGGTGTGTCCCCTCTGCTCTCTGATAAGGAGAAAAAGGTACTTAGCGCGGCGTAGGATTTGCAAACCCTCGGAAATTCCCACGCTATAGCATGAGGCGAAATGGCGTTCAAAACATCTGTTGGTGTTGAACCATTCGAATCGGCTTGGGAGTCGCGTGGGGGGAAAGCCCACCCCTGAAATCGAGCTACAGCCAATATTTTGAACCGCAGGAGCTTCGGGCCGCCGCACGTTGTGGACTTTCGATTGTTGAACGGGGTCGGCCGTTAAGAGCGTTTCTGTACCGGTGGTCGAGGAGGGGCCGATACCGTTAGTAGCTTTGCCGGCATCCACAGACGGGGGAAACATTTACCTCGCGATGACGGTACAGCACCGCCCATTGGTAGCAGTGAGCACAATAGCCATCTCTACGCGAGATGGTGCCCTCCTGAGATTCGAATATGCTCAAAAGCGCAAAGCTTAATCCGCCTAGGGGTATATAAGCAAGCGTCCGGGGCGTCTCCTTCTCTTCTTCATCTATCCCACACCAACACTCTCAGAACACACACACACTCAGCACACACAACCAACGAGCACACTGCCTTCAAGCCTTCCACACCTTCTCCTGCACTCCACCTCAGACGACAGCAAGCACCATGTCCTCCCCACACGAAACCAGCACCACCACGAGCGGCAGCAACAGTTCAAGCCCCGCATCCTCTTCGCAGCCCTCTCCCTCAAGCTCGAGGCCAGGCTCCATCTCATTCTCAGAACCCGCAAACCCATCTCCAAGTAAGCGAGAATCAATTTTGCACCCTAGTGAGGCTCGACCAGCTAACAGCCCGGCCAGGCATTCCAAAAGGAAAGACGACGAAGTGGTTGGTTGGGCTGAAGACCGGGAAGAACAAGGAACCAGGTAAGCCAAGAGCATTCGCTTCCAAAGCGATTGAGGGGGGCATGAATAAACTAATTTTGTCGGAACAGAGAAATGGCTGTTCACGGTTGAGAGGAGGCCCAGAGCCGAGAAGCGACCCAGCCTTCGCACGGCGACCTCGTACTGATGACCGCAAATACTGGCGGACGAAGAGATGGATGAGTGCCAAGAAGAAATGAATAATGAATCCGTTCAATAGGCGTAATAATTAGTTGCTTGGAATTGAATCGTGTAATCGTCTCTTGTGTTGAGGGTTGGGTACGCCCGATCTGATTGTTAACTATCCGTGGTTTGAACCACTCGCTTCCGCGTCCAGTCGAAATTCCAGCCTTCGGAAATTCTCGCTGTGCTTTTGGGTGCCGATAGTCCTTTGCGATGATGTGCTGAGGTTCGAGCCGGCTGACTGGGAGAGACCCCGAGCATTTGTAATCTGCTATCACGTGCGTCAACTAAGCAAACCAGCAGAGGGAGAGGGCGAAGTTTGGGATGCTAAGAGATAGCAGATCATTTCATTGCAACCGATATCGTGGGTAATGCCGTCAAAAGCTCGTCCGATTCCGCGCACCCATCCGCCCATATGAAGACATGCCAGATACCCAAAGTATCTTCACGACAGGATCCGATGCTCTTGTGCGAAAGGAGTTCCTCTATCCGTTTCCTAGCTTATGCGGAAGCCTCTGGAATATTGGCCTTGATGGCAGCCTCGAGGGCCTTGGGGTTCGCGCCGACAACCTCGGCAACCTTCTCGCCATTCTTGAAGAGGAGGAAGGTGGGCATGGCACGGATGCCTAGTTCTTGCGCAACATCGGGGACCTCGTCGACATCGAGCTTGTAGAAGCGCGCCGTAGGGTAGGCATCGGAGAACCTAGGGAGCTGTCAGCCCAGCGCTTTCTGCGGGGCGACTGCACTTAAAAACTCACTTTACGACCTGAGGCGCAATGACCTTGCAAGGCCCGCACCAGGTAGCGAGGCAGTCAAGGACGAGCAGCTTGTCCTTGTCCTCCAGCGCCTTATCGAAGTCGGACTTCCTGCAAAATCACCCAAGTCAGCGCCGCCGTTCACAGAGACAATGACGTCTTCTTCAGCCTCAGAACTGCGGATATAAGGGCGCACTCACGAAGTCAAGTTGTGTATGCCTTCCTTGCCCATTGCGCGAGTGTTGGAGAAGAATTTGGGGGTAAGAAGCGGTCGGTATAGGTTCGAGTTCGCAGTTAGGCTGATGGTAGCTGTTCGCAAGCGTGCAGTTGTGAGTAGAGTTCTCCGAAACGTTGACGTCGACGTCGCAAACATGATATATATATGGAATGACTGATTCCAAAGATGGCGCGCGATAGAATGACCCAGACACCAGCCGTCTTCGCGCGATGACAATTCAGTGGCAGAATGATGCGCTTAGTTTGGGGGAGGAAACTCGGCAAAGACACGGAAGTCCCTGCGCGAGGCGCAGAGATGCCGAAGGCCGGGGCGCGGGAGCAAGCACAGCAGAGAAAGGGCAACTTACGAGATTCTGAGGTTGAGCGTGTAGTATTTGGAAGAGATAGCAAGCAGAGGCGTCGAGGTAGGTCTTCTGTTGATGATAAATCGCGAGGTGGGCTTGATTACACCGGGGAATGGGTTGCTGTGGTGGCTGCATCTCGATGACGTGCTGCCCGAACTTGCCCAACAAAGGAGGTGCGGCTTGGTGGGGTCTTTCCTCGGCGGCAACGGCAACTTCGCTGCACTCTGCGCGCCTTCACCGGCCATATTATTGATCCTTTCTTGCGGAGGAATCACGCTGGGCGGATACATTGCCCTTCTGCAGCAATGCCCGCAACCGACATCCGCAGCGCTTAGCCTTGACCTGTGACTGGCATCCATCCCTCTGTCGCTCCCTCATAGCCCTTTGCCCCGCCGCAGACTCGGCCCCTGTCAGCCGGAGAAACGACTATCCCACGCCGACGACCACACCATGCATGCCAGCTCGTGAAATCCTGAATGGTACGATGTATGCAGCCCACCGTGGACCCGAGGAGCAGCTTCAAGTGTTGTTGGAAGCCATCAATACAGCTGTTTTGAAACTACAGATTCAGCCTAAAGAGGTATATGGGCTGATGGCCGCACTGGACGGGCGTGCGGCATGCCATCTATCGCAATATCCATTCCCTTTTCGGAAACCAAATACCGCCAGGCGTAAGGGCCACCGCCTCGCTGTCCGTCCAATGCCAGAAAGAAGAAAATAACCGCGCTTCAAGCCAGGCCTGCGGAGCCCGAGTCCGCGGTCCGATTCCGTCTATGTCCATGTCCATGCCAGATCCCCGAAACCATGATTTTTGAGAAAAGGAAGGATATTAGAAAACGCTGTGTCCTCAGCTGCTATACAGTACAGACTCTGGTATAATCCCAAAACAAAGACAAACTGCAACGCTAGATCCGCTCCGCCCGAACGCCTCCCTATGTTCTCGCTAGGACATGTGTGCTTGCAACCATGGAGCACAACCAAGAGCAAACTCGTCGAGCAGGGGTGTGAAATTTCGAGGACGGTAGAAGAGACCCAAGAACCGCAATGTTTGCCAATCCAGAAAATCGATCAAGTAACAAGCAAGGAAATATTCAAACGAACGACTAGGGTGAGGTATGCGTTCCGTAAGGACTGACAGATACAAAGGAAATGCAAATGAGTGGTGCGGTCTGGCAAACATGCGTGGTTCTAGGGTTCTCTGCGTCGTCCTCGTAAAGATCAATCACTCCTGTACTGGCGGGTTACTCTGTGAATGGGAAGATGTGCTCGCTCGTTTCTGGATTTCCAGAAGCTTGGCTGATCCGGCACTAAGGTGGCGTACGTGACGCTTTCCAAGATCGACACTCCTTGCTCGCTGCACCATGACGGGCTCGCTTTCGGATGTTGGGGACTCTCCTTCTGCGGGTTCGCTGGCGGTCCCGGAAGGTTCCTCGAGCGAGAGCTTATCGTTTTGGTAATAACTCAACAACGCTTCTGTTGACTTGACACGGGCCTGGCGATGCACGATGGTGGGTTGACGTCCGACGGTGTGCTGGACCAATTCCTCCTCTTCGGAGGACTTTCTCGTAGGCGGCGGTGGCTCATCGTCATCAGACTCGGGAGCGACATCCAATGCTGCCATTGCGGTGCTGCTTGCCTTTCTCGCTAACATGTCAGCTGACCTCCGTCGCTCGTCCGGCTGCGGCGTTAGCCTTTTAAAGTACTCGTCATCCGGTATGCCCAATTCCTCGTATGAGGCGTTGAACTCTTCGTTCCGTTTGGCAGCGGAGGACGAGCCAACGCTTGAGCGCAGGTACGATTTGTTCGACCTGCGCTTCAATGGTTTGCCGGAGAGCCAAGATCCTTCAGAGTCAACAGACGCAAGCGATTGGGACATCAGACCAGCATTCGGCATCGCTGGGCTGACTGGAGAGTCTGTTCGAGCTTCTTCCCCGGGGCTATTACTGTCAACGCGAAGATCGGCTGGTGCCTGGCTCCGTCGTCGAGCTGCAATAGCACTGCCTGACGTAACTTCTGGTGACTGTACCCGGGAGTCTGGTGGAGAGAGCGGAAACTCCGGCAGGTCCTCTCTGAATTTCGACATGGTGCGGCGGGGGACGCTGGAAGGACGTTTGATTGGAATAGGTGGCGTGTGTGTTGTGGCGACCAAATGGGCAGGGAGTGGCTGACGGGACATGGACTCGCGCGACGTATTGGAGAACGAGGCCTCTGATGCTGATGGCGTTGTACGTCCCCGATCCTGAGATCTGCGCTTTCCGCGCCGAAAGAAAGAGGCAAACATGCCAATGCGCTTGCCCTCTGAGCTGCGGCGTCGACCAGGACCCCACTTGGACGTTGCGGCCGTGTCGGTGGTTTCCACGGCGTGGAGGGAGCCGCTTGCTGTGGCATCGTGGACGGGCTCGGATTCGACGGGCGTATCGTGAGCAATCTTTTCTGAGAGAAGTTCTGGCATCTCCGAAACATTCGACGGTCCGCGGGTATGAACGGGCCCGGAGACGCTGCCTCGAGAATAGTGGACGGCTCGGGCATCCGAGACAACGGGTTCTTCGATAGGGCTCTCTAGGGGAGTGGGCAACGGGCTGGTCTCCTCCGGCTTCGGAGCCAGCATAGTCGTGTCCAGAGTCTGTGGCCGCTGGGGCGTCGATGGGCGAACATCCTCCATGGGCGTGGGCGTCGGCGTGGGCAGTTCCTTGTCGATACCAAGACCAATCGCTCCTCGTGCCTCTCTGCGGGGAGTCGCAGGCGTGCCAGTAGGCCCTGCCTCCATAGATACTTGCTTCTCTGCGCGACGTTCTAGCCGGCGTCGAAGGCGCTCGTCCTCGGCTTTTCGCTTCTTCTCCCTGCGCCGCTTGTCCCTCTCCAGTATTTCTCTGAGTGCTCCGGCATCGAGGGTGTCTGCTAGGTCGGCTATCCTGCTCGTTCGCTTGTCGTGCAGATCGGACGCCGTTCTGCGATCTCTTTGCGACTCGTGTTTGCTCTTGTGTGATGTGGGTGATGTGTCGATACCGCCATAGTAGTATTGCGTGCCCACGGAGCATCGTATCGTGGGTCGTGGCGAGAACATGTCCAGAGCGCTCACCCGGAACGCACGCGGATCGGAGCTGCCCGACATGGACGAATGGATCGATTCCTCGAGCGGCAGCGAGATGTTGGAGGTGGGACGTTCGAAGCGGTGATTGAGACCGCCCTTGACCTTCTTGCTGTCTCGCCGTAGCATGCTCCCAGAGTTGCCGGCCGGCCGCTTCTGGGGCAGTGGCATGCTCATGGCTCTGATTTCCTCCTCGCGAATGTGATCATGCTCCCTCTTCTGTTTCTTGCTGGACTTGCGCCGAACAAGCGCCGATTCGGTGGCGGGCTTACGCAGGGACTGGGGCCGTTGGAGTTTTCCCCGCTCCCGCGCAGTAGGGAGGCTCGAATGCGAGCCTGCCTGGAAATTGTACGGGATGGCGTGCTGCTGCGAGATGGGGCGCAGGTGCGGGCTCTGCTCGAGACGCTTCTGGTGCGGGAGGGCGGTGATGTCTTCGGCGCTGGAGCGCGGGAGGCCCTGCTCTGTGGCAGCGGGGGCGGCGGGCGGCGGCAGCGTGGGCGAGCTCTTTTCGACGTCGCGCATGGGGGACGAGCTCGTCCGTCTCCGACGACTGCTACGTCGGCTGGCGCGGCTGGTGCTCCTGCCCAGGGGATCCAGGCGCGCAATATCGTGAGTCCGTTTCCTTTCTGCGACAGCGGCGGATCGACTAGCGGTCTTCCCGCCTCGCCGCCCAAACGGCCACATCGGCATTGATGCGGGCGGCCGTCAGCGCGTTGGGCGGGAGGCACGTTGGGTCGGGCGCGCGGCGGGCAGACGCAAACGCAGACGCAAACGTGACTGCGCGAGCGCGGGCGCGGGCGCGGGCGCGGAGCGTGTCGAGAGCGGGTGCTGCTAGCTGGTGTCGCGGCAACGGCAGTACGTCTGCATTGTGGGCGGCAGGGCGGCGGCGGGGCGTCTGACCAAGCGCGGGTCGTCGAGGTGGAGCACAGTGTGAGAGAAGGATCGGGGAGCGTGGGCGGCGGGCGCGCGGTGTGTGTTGTGGGAGTTGTGGGAGTTGGGAGGGATGGGCCTCAGGAGGGCATGCGTGCTGTGATGTAAGGAGGGCCGGCGACGCTTGGTACCCGCGACGCAGGAATCGCTGCGATCACGCCCTCGCCCTCTGGCTGCCCTTGGGACGGCGTCCCGCGCCACGGGCCCGCGCCCAAAATACACCCTTTTCCTTTTGCTCGGGGAATTGCCTGGCCCGTTGCCGTGGCCAGTCCCGTGCGCACATGCGATTCTGCACGCCCTGGCCCAGCAGCTGGCTGTACACGCGCTGCATGAGACACCTCACCGCGACATGGGCAATGGCAATCGCCTTCTGTTCGCCATGTGCGCGCCAGAACGTGCATCCGCATTCCACGGGCCCCTCATGGCAGATCGCAGCGCGACGTCAAACCGCCCAGTTTTCGAGCCCGCGCCAGCCCCTCGACGATCGGTGACGTTCGGGGCGGTGGTGGCGAGCCCTTCCAACGCTACCCGCACACGCCCCCGTCGCCTAGGCACGCCTGTGGCTGCCGACGCGCGAATCCGGGCTGTCCTGGCCGCGCTGCCTCATCACTGCGGACGGCAAATCATCTCCTAAAGGCGGAAGGTTCCTGTCAGCGGCGAACGGCCTCTCATCTCTCGACCAGCCCTCTCAGCCGGTCGTCCAGGCATGATCGGCTCCTCCGCGCACGAGGACCACCGATGCTTGCGCTTGCAGACAATGGTCGCAGCTTTTGCCGGCCGTCGAACGCCAGCATGCCGCCACGCGGAATTGTCCTGCACCTGTCTGCGGAAATCAATATTGCGTCCGCGGGACGTGGAGCCACGTTAGCGGCCAACGGTGAACGCTAGGACAGGTGCACGGAAGACTTCCATCTCGTCCAATCGAACCGCAACCGTCCTGCATCTGGTGAGCTGCATCGTGCTGCCGTCGATAACGCTCTCCAGCTCACCACCGGACATCCACTCAGGTACCCGGCTCTCCAGCATGCACCCCACGGTCGCTGACAAGTCCTGGAGGGCTCTGAGTGGTCCTAGGAGATGCGCTTATCATCTCCCCAGACGAAGTGGCTACGCTCCAGCTGTCGACGACAGCACTGACGCGGAGAGACGCCTGCGTACCATTACTTTTCGTACGTCTTTGCATCCAATCATCGGACGTCTCGCAAATCTTAAGCTGTGCAACTTTCAACATGGACAGCGGAGGTCTTGTGTGCAGTCTGCCGTGCTTTCCGTCCGGTTGACACTGGAGTGCAGCATTCTGGCAGGGTGAGATACTATCTCACCAAGACTCTAACTTTGAAGAACCTTGACAATCCTCTCCTGCGAGTGCTGGCTGAAGATGTTCTAGATCTCGTACCCTGGATCAGAGTGTTTCAGTGAGAGACTGTTTCGCTTGCGCCCGGCTCGTCACGCAAGCATCAGCACCCGTCGGGGAATATGTGCAGCAAAAATAGATCCCTGTTCCATTCGCCCTCGGTACACAGAATGTTCAGGAGCTCAAATACTAATCCTCTTCGCCGCCGGTTGCAACTACTCATCTTCTATAACTATGACAGTCTCGCGTTTCTTCTAACCGACTACTACACCGCCAGGCAGCAGAGCGTTCTTCAGCCGAGTGTCTTCAGCGCCTTGAACGTCGCAAACGTGAAGTTGAACTAAGCGGAATGTAAGCGATTGACGTGGAGAATTGCGCGGAGCTCCATCGTTGTACTGCCTGGAGACGTGTTGGTCTGGGGCACAGCGGTTAAGGGGCACTCACAGAGCAGCCGCTACAGCGACGGTTGGCGAGAAGACGGCAGCTATTACGTGCGCTCAACTTCATTGGCTGCTTGTGGATGGTAACGCCCATTGGGTAACGGCTTATTTTCGCAGTCCTACGGTGGACTGTACACATCAAGGCTTGACTCGGTGAATTCTCGACCTGAGAGTGATGTTCTATGGGGATGGCCAGGAAGGACAGAACTGATGCTCGTCCTGGCCCACCTGGTTTACACAGTATATGGCAGAGGAGACGCACCACTGCCATCAGCATCTCTTAGATCCAAGGGCCTTGCTTCTTCGAAAAAGGGTTACTTGCCGCACTTTCAAAATGTCTGCTCATTTCGCCTTCTCTGTAGATACCTTACACAGTCATTCCTCGTCTGCGTTCAGCATAGCGATATGCATCTCATACAGGTGACGGATGTCTAGCGATTGCTTTTAAGCGAAATCAACTCATCATAACCCGTTGAAGCCACAGAACTCGCGCGGAAGCATTTCACCATCGATGAAAGCACATAGTGCATTCGACAGCGGAGGCACCTGGGCATGTGGTGCGTGATATGCGCTAGTACCATTTCGGTTAGCGGCTCTTCGTACCTGCCTCGCAACCGAGCTTCCTGTAAACAAACAAGAGCCTCAACACCGCATCGTCAGAACGCCCCTTCCACCTCAACATATCGATTGAGATTCGCAAGCAGTAATCGCCCAACAACATGTCGTACAACCCGCGCATGAGCATGGCGCGCAACACGTCCTACAATCAGCGCGCCCCCGCCGTAGAGTCCGACGCCTTCATGACACTGGTATGCGCTCAACTCTGACCCGCCTGCTCTCCCGTTCTGACTTCTCGCAGCCCGACGTCGAAATCGCAGGATGCATCACCGACATTGGCATCAACTTCACCGTCGCGGACCTCCAGAAACCCAACCCCCAGATCATCCAGAAGGTCTTCGAGTGGCTGGCCGAGCTGCTGATGAACACGACGCGCGACGTCGTTGCGCCTGCCATGAGGGCCGCGGCGGACGACGTGGGCGGCCCAGAGGCAGAGAGGCTCTTCACGAGCGACACACGGGATCTGATGGGCTTCTTTGTAATACTGAGGAAGCTCCTGCGCGAGGTAGTGAGTTTCATTATAGCTTCTGGTTGCATTGGCCGAAATGCATTCGTGGAGGAAAAGCAGAATCCCGGCTGACAAGCGCACAGTGCGGAATCCACGACTTCACCTTCCAGGACCTCTATAAGCCGACGCATCCGCGCCTCGTCAAGATCTTCTCCTACATGATCAACTTCATCCGTTTCCGCGAGGCGCAGACCGAAGTCATCGACGAGCACTTCAACAAAGCGCAGCGCACGAAGCTGCGGATCGAGCAGCTCTACGACGAAAAGCAGACTAAGGAGATGCAACTCCTAGACCTCGAGCGCAACCGCGCCGCGACCCAGAAGGTCATGAAAGAGAAGGAAAAGCGCAACGGCGAGCTAAAAACGCGGCTGCTCGAGCTGCAGCAGGCTCAAAAGGCCGTGCAGGAGAAACTGGACCGCGCGAAAGAGGAGCAAAACAGGCTCAAGGCGCTGCTGCAGCAGAAGGTGGAGAACAAGGAGAACGTGAGCCGAGAGGTCTTGAAGTTGAAACCGTACACCCAGCAGAGCCCCACCGCGCTGGAAGACTCCCTGCGCGATCTCAACGACCGGTTGACCGGCGACAAGACCCAAATCGAGACTCTCGATCGCCGCGCACGCGCTCTGCAGACATCGACCGATTCGTTCAACGTCGTGGCGGCCGATGTCACTTCTTGCACGCGTCTGCTCACCGATGTTCAAGCCGATCTCACCAAAGAGGAGGAGGAGCTAGCGAAGGCAGCGCGGCATAGAGACGCACTTGCAGACCGCAGCAACAACGTCCGGGATGTCGAGAGACAGGAGAGGCTCCTGCAGAAGCAGCTCGGCAACGTCAACGCGCGGACAGGGAAGCTGAAAACCAAGGCTGACGAAGAGGCTGAGCGCGCCCGTAAGAGGATGGAAGAGCTGCGGGAGACGCACGCTAAGCTGGCCGAGGAGCGGGGTGAGAAGGGCCGCGAGATGGAGAGGCGGAGGGTGCGCATCGAACAGACGGAGAAGAAGGTATGTCCCCATAATGATAGCTGTGTGTGAGCGACGCAGAAGACTAACTAACCGGGAATAGATGGCTGAGCTCAAAGACAGCATCGAGAACGAGGTGCACGCTGCGCATGACGAGTACATCAAGATGGAGAGCCATATCAAGCTGTACATCACCGAGATGGAGCAGAGTATCTAGGCAAACTATGCGCGCTATATCCGAGTCCCTACTCTGTCCGAAGGGCGCTCTGAACTATGGTGTGGAGATGAGATGATGACGGTGTTTTTTGGGGGGTCGTCGAGGCACTTCAAGCGATGATTACCGGGTTCCCAGACAGATAGATAGATATCTCATCGTATGCTAAATGCATGTCTCCTTATTCTCCCTCATCTTTTCCCCTGCTCGCATCACACGTCTTACTACCGTGTTAAGATATGCTACTCTGCTCTCCTTCCCACACAAGAATCTCAGTCAAACAAACCTCACAGTCAAACAAACCTCACAGCTTAACTTGCACATACACATGCATTCTGGTGAAAAGCCAAAAGAAGTATTTCAATTAAAACCCACGCACCAGAAAAGCTGCTTCACTAAAATCGCACCGAATCTCCGTTAGGCGGCTCCCCCACCGCACTGAACAGCTCACTACTAAAGCTAATCGTCTAGTAAGGAGAAAAGCAGCACCGTGGCTGTAGCTGCGATGTCTACGCTATTCGCTGGCACTGTTCTCAACCCAAGTAGGGGAGATCAAAGCGCGGACTACTCCGGCTAGGACAGCAAGCAGGACCGCCGTCATTAGAGAATAGCAGAAACAAGGCGAGAAAACGGAAGGAGGAAAAGAAACGGAATCGCACAAAGAGTTATTAAACATCCGCGCTGGCAACACCATTGAAGCGTGAAATTATAACAGCGGCATGCCTTCACCCCTCGACGAAAAGTATATCCGTCCAGGGTGAAGCACACACCTTGCCGCAACGAAAAGAAGAAACCGAAGCATCCCCGGTCGACCATCGCCCGTGAACTTCTCACACCACGCTCAAGCCATCTTCCCCTTGCCCTTGCCACTGCCAGTCCCACTGCTCGGGCTAGGACTCAAAGGCGGAAATTCATCCCTCTCCGCCTCCTTTCTGCTCTGCTCCTCAGCAAGACTGAGCTGCAGCGCGAACTCCAGATCCGACATCTCGCCTTCCCTGCTAGACCCCGACGCTGCATTGGCTTTCGACCTAGTTGGGCTGGTCTTTGATTTCGGCGGCGTCTTCTTGCCCTTGGCATATTTGATAGGGATATCGAAGCCTGGAGCGGGCGAGCCAGAGCCATACATGCCTGACGCAGGGCTGTCTTGAAGAGAAAGGCGGATCGCTTCAGCGATGTCGACATCAAACTCTTGGTCGTCGACAGCAGGCGAAGAAGATTGGCCGCGGATGCTAGGCTCGGGCGTGACGGTATCGCTGCTCACAGCACTGCTACTCTTGCTTTCCCTTCGTCGTGCTTGATCCAGCTCATGAGACTCCTGAGAAAGCATAGTGGCATAAGCCAAAGCTTCTTCCTCGCTTCCTAAGAGATCAACCCCAAATCGTCCTGCCATGCGTTCTGCCACGCGATATCGTTCTTGCTTCTCGCGCTCAAGTTCGTGCTTTTCGTTGGCAATGTAGTCCTTGAGATTCACGCGAGCAGTGCTGAATCGCTCACCGGCATTGTTGCTCCCACGTTCTGAACGACGTAGTCGGCGCTTGCTGCTCTTATACTGGTCTGCACCTGAGGAGCTGTAGCTCCAGAAGCGAATTTGGTTTCCGAGAGACACTGCGCCGCGCAGCACGGTCGGGTCTGGATCGAGACAGATGGCTCCAGCAGCGAACATATTGATACCCACGCCTAGTGCAGAAGCTTGAGCTTGCACAAGCCGTCTACGAGCGCGGGACGAGAAGCGCGAGTTCAAGGTTCGTATTGGCTTCATGTCGGACGCCAGAGGGTCCCACGCCTGCACAAGGCCATCGTTCCCACCTATCACAAGATGCAATGCTGTCAAAGCAATGCAAGATATTTCAGGGGATTCCGTATAGATAATCCGGACCGGATCAATGTTGTTGCCGAATTCGGCGCTGCGTGAGACCGGAGCACGAATATCCCACAAAAGAACTATTCCAGTGCTCGTTCCGGCAGCTACGAAACGCGCGCGTTGGCCGGGAATGTCCGCGGGAGATGCAGGCTGGCTAGCAACAGACATTGGTGAAGCGTATGGTGACGATGCTGTGGAAGCAGTTGAAAAGCCAAGCGCCGGGTCTTCAGACATCGTCAGAGTGGCAAACGTAGAACGATCCAGCGCAGTTGTGGTAAGCTGAACGAGCTTGAGCCCACCGAATGTGAGCGTGGAGCATCGCCATTCTTCGACGAGGTTCTCCCTCTCGGGAGAACTGGCGGAAGACATGTATGACGAGCTTCGAGCGCGCTGAGTAGTCTTGCGGTAAGGCAAATCAGGAGTAGCTGTGCCGGAACCGCCAAAGAGAGAAGACTGCTGAAGAATCTGAGGAGTTCCTGCGCGTGTCGAGATAACGCTATTCTTGACGTTCTCGCTCATCTTCCATCGAGTGTACCGCGTGATCTTGGCGACATCGCCTTCCTCAAAGCCACGGTCGAATACCACCATTGCCTCCCCAGCGTAATTACCGTCGTCGCCGGCAAAGTCAACCTCAAGGCGCCTTCTCATGTCCCATCCAAGGCAAGACTTGCGGAAGTCCTTCGGCTGCTTCCATAGGAACTTCTGAATCTCCCTGGTCTCGGCTAAGACCTGCTCTTTGCTCAAGCACATACCGTCCCATGACTGTCGTGGCGAATAGCTTCCGTCAGTCTCGACATCGTTATACGGATCGGGTCGCGCCGTTCGTCTACTCGGTTCGACAAGGTTCCAGTAGACACTCCGTCCAGTAAGCCACGCGAGATACTCCGTGTATTCGTTAATATGACCCTTTGGCGCTTGACTGCGGGTCGGAAACTTGGTGAGGTAAAACACTTCACCAAGGGCGTTCAAAGCGACAGCCCAGATGCGATTCTGGGCTTGCCTCTTAAGAGAATAGTTCTCGTCGACTGTTATGGCGACAATGGGCACACCAGGGCTAAGGACCCAGCGAGCAGTAAGCTCGCCACGCTGCAATCGGACCCCACGCAAGCCATCAGTGCCGAGGCTACAGGATGAGACTACGCCAGCTGCAGAACCCATGAGGAGTCCAATGAGACCTTCAGAAAGCGAAGGAATGGCGTTGGACTTTGCAGCCCACACGCAGCAGATGGCGCCGCCGTCAATGCCAAGCTTGGGAATGCCGGCTTCGAGCATCGAGAAGTCCGTAGGTTCGGCAACGAAGCGACCACGCTGCTCATCGGTGGCGCGATAATAGCATGAGCCCTCGGAACTGCCTTGGCCGTACACCATCCCATATGGCACGGAAACGTCCATGACATTAGGGCATCCCACTACCTCGCCGGGACCCAATCCCCATTCGGCTGTTCCAGGAAAGCGTTCGGAGAATTGGGCGTAGAAATTAGGGTCGCTTTGACCCCATGGATCTACCTTGCCGGTGGTGGGATCGCTCGCAGTCGCCATACCGACATCATCAGCCCCGTGGATCAGCCGGGGCACCCGCTTGTTCAGACCCAATCCGAATGTTGCATGGATGTGATTTATAGTCGTGAATGTTTGAGCATTATACATGGTGACAGGCGCATTAGTCTGCGTTTGTCCGGATCGCGCTGCAGTAGAGGATTGGACCTGGACGGGCTTCCCTCTGGTAAAGGAGCGCAAAAGCCTAGTTCGGAGAATATATTCGCTTCGCCAGGATGCCAGCGCAGTAAGCCTCGTAAACGACCGCTTCTCTGAGCGAACCGTATCCCCTGCGTCATCAATAGCGAGCCGAACCCCCTTGTCAACAAGAGCCTCGGGTCCGGGAAAATAGCGGTTGAAGGCTGCGCGCCAGGCGTGCGGCGTGGTGACTAGGCCACTGAAGCGTTTGGAGACGAGCGAGACGGCCGCAAGATCGTTCGGGGACAAGTGGGAGAGAGCGTGGGTCAGGACTTCTGGGAGGACGTCAGCAAATGATAACTAGTGACCACAATTTGCGAGAGCCAAAGAAACCCCTAGGGCTATATCCTCAGAGAAACCAACACTTTCTCATGGGGTTCCCCAAAACACGAATTCGACTCACCATTCGGTAGCTTGGCAATCGAGCAGCTCTTGTCATCGGGCTTCCGGTTCGATTTGACAACCTCAAAAGCCGGCCCTTCAGATCTCTTCCGGGCAGATTGAACCAAAGAGTTCTCATATTCTGCAATCCTATTCTTCGGCGACGGCGAACCGGGACTCAGTCGCGAGGCTCCACCCGTATCGCGCTCGCGGCTGCCCGTACGTGTCCCCTCGCGTCCGGAGACGCTCGGGGGCGACGGCTCTCTCCGCTCCTCATGGTGGCGAGGGAGTAGAGAGGCCGGCTGATCATCATCGTGGAGTCCATGCTGGAGGGAGGAAGAGTTCTCGGGGGCAATTTGTTGGGCTGAAACGTTTTGGGATTCGTTTGAGGGCTCTGGTTGCATAAAAAGTTGGGGACGTCGAGTGGGTGTTCGCAGTTGACCGAGCTCGTAAGTGCTGCTCAGTCGTGATCTGTGGGCTTTGCACGCTGTTGGAGGTCGTTGAGTGGTGTTGTTGTTGGGAGAGTAAGGGTCGCGAGTTTTAGATGGACCTTTGCCAAGACCACGTAAGCGATATGACGATAGCCACTTTGGGTATTGCAGGGGCTGCTCCAACGTTTGCTAGCGGGTGAAAATAGAATTACCAGCAAAGGACGTTTGATATTTCCAAAGAGCTAAAGCAACACCGCTAGCGGTGGAAGTACATTCTGAGCAGCTAGTCATACAATGCGGCGTATCCGGAAGCCGCGAGATGTGAAATGAGGCAGACGTCACAGCACAGCACACATTATACAGTTATGAACATTTCTGTAAGCTGAAGTACCTGGGCATGTACGAGACCGACGATACATCTATTCCCGATGATCATGGTACATAAAGTCTTGAGTAAGCCACCACATTTGTCCGACAGCAGACACACGTAGTGTAGTTCTTCGATGCCAGTCCAACCCGGCAGTCATCACACAATGATAGACAGCCACATGGCCAAACTAGCACAGTGCGAGGGCTCAGCTGACACACGACGCACTGTGGCCCTTCCGAACCCATGCCTTCAGCGCCAGTATCCCAGGTGCCGGCGGTGCTGGTGCCTTGCGCTCCTGAGGCGTTGCGGCGGTTGAGGATAAAGTCCTCTAGAAGTTGCTCTTCCTCTTCTGGCGTCATGTGTACGCTGTCTGGGAAACCGTCCATCCGGTAGCGCGAGGTAGTCAGGATCTTGGCCTCATCACGCTCGAGGACCTTCCGGTACTGCGACCGCGTCAGGACGCCTGGGCTCTGGAGATGGCGAGCTAGCAATTTGGCTTCTTCTTTGTCCTCATTGGTCTTTGGATCGAGAAGATGAGATAGGCGGGCCAGATCGACCATGTTTTCAGGCACTGGTGTAGACTCTCGGCTGCGTTGGTATGTATTCCGGGTTGGTGTGCGTTGGCCATCTCCCATATCTGACCACTCATCGTTATCAGTGCTCGTGGCAAACGACACCACGCTTGCCGTGTCGTCGTCCTGGAAAGGAACGTAATCGCCGCTGGTGTCTACATCGCCCCATTTGCCGCCACCTTTCCACCAATTGTAAAGGTATTCGGTAAGATGCTCTTCAGAATCTTGGTGACTAGTGTTCTCACGATTACTGTTCCTGCGTAGCCTTTCTCTTGCAAACGCTTCGACATCAAAGGTGTTATCAGGGCGGACGCGAGTCTGCTCGTCAATGAGAAGCCACGGCTCCGACGCTGTCCAGCTTCGAGCATTGGCAGACGCGGAGTCAGGAACATGCGGCTTCTCGTTTGCGCGAGGTCCGGCAAGACGAACCAGCCATCGCGGATTGTAAGTGATCCGTATCTTTTGCAGCAACGCCATTATCAGCCTGGCTTGGATAGCCACCAGCAGCTTAGAGATCCCTTTCAGGAATTGGTAAGTCAAAGTCCAGCGACCGCGGCGCTGTTGAAGACCAATGCCGCTGTCTCGTCCGACAGCTCGAGAAGCATCCGAAGCCGGATTTGTCCCTCTAGTCTTTCGTTCGCGCGCATAGCCGGATGCAGAAAGCGGAGTCGGCACATCAGCGTTGAGCCTATCGGTGACCTCAACTCCTTCGGCTAACAGATCTCCGCGCAGCTCAGACGGAATGCTAGCCAGATTCTGCCGGAACCTCCTTCGGCGTGCGAGGATGTCTTGGAGCTTCTTCTTCTCCAGCCAAGTCATAGAATGCACATTGATTCGGGTCCCTTCGTTGAGGTAAACCGCCTCGCTCGCCGCCGTCAGAACCGTAAACCCGATTTTGAGGATAGCAGTGTAGAAGTCCTCATTCCAGTTGATGGTCAACGGAGTGATTGCCGATAAGTGGATATTGGCGTGAAGATTCGCATACGCAACGGCGCATCGTTCTCTCCATGAAAGACTGCTGGGTTGGCCGGGTGGAGGGGACAGAACCGTAAAGCCAAAGGCGAGGAGATATATGAGTCCGCAAGCTGCTATACCCACGAGAATAAGAAGGTGGGGGATGAAGCCCACGATGCAGACAGTGGGAAACCTAAGAATGCCCACTTGCTGTTCAGGTTCGGTCGCCATAGTAGCAAATCGGTAGAAACTCCATGCAAAGGTAGACATGTACGCGAGCCCCCATATGCCCGTCGTGACCAGTCGGAATTTGGACCGGTGACCAGTAATGGCAAGGAAATTACTTGTGAAATGACTGAAGCTTGATATCAATGATATCAATAGAACTTCGGTGGGTACGTTTGCGAAAGCCGATAAGGTTGCCCGACCGACGGCAAGCGATGTACCATCAGGTGTGAAGACAGACCTCGGCTTGTAGAAGCGGATCGAATCGAGTGTTATGGGCCGGGTTACGACTGCCTCAGCTTCCGCAAAGGCAAGTGAGTGCTCGAAGATGGTCATGCCAACCTCCTGAATCGGCTGACGTCCCTGCAAGGCACAAGAGAGGGTCTCTACGAACTGGCCAAAGCCAAGCGAGATAAAGAGGGGCCAGAGCAGCGCGAGAGACCCCGCTGGTCGTGGTGCGCTGGGATCCATAGGAAACATCCTCACCGCCCTGCAGGAGTCTTCCAGGTCTTCCCAGAAAAGTAGGGCTGAGCTAGCTCGCCATAGGAAGCCGCCTTCTCCGCCGAAATCCGTGTCCAGCTGTCTTCCTGGGGCCCCGTATTGCATTTCGGACCAGTTCGGCGATGTCTGGCACCGAATGGCTTGGAGGACGGTGTGTATCCGATAGAGGAAGAGGATCATCGGGGCTAGGTACAGGGCGATGCGCAGGTATACGCGGTCGAAAGAGAGCGGTACTCGGCTGGAGGCATAGAAGTGGGTGCGGTTCAGCAGGATTGCCTACGGGGCCATAATTAGTCTAGCAATAGGGCGTATGCACGATGTTGGTCTCACGATTGTGAACGTGGCAATCGCCCATTTCGAGGTGATGTAGCTAAAGAACGAGCCCACGTTCTTCAGCGCCTGGAAGACGCCCATGTCGTCCTGATTGCCCGCAGCCGAACTGGCTGCCGCCACAAAGGATTCCTGGACGAACTTGCCCGAAGTCGTAGCGGCGGTCGCGTTGGTGAGATTGGCTGCGGTCGGTTCGGCTATGATGCTGCCTCCGGACCGGATCTTGCCAAAGACGCTGTCAATGTGTTCTCCCAAAGCGCCGGCCTTGGAAAGAAGACGGGGAACGGCCAAGAGGAGGTCCGCCGGGGACGGCAAGAAGGAAGTCACGTTGGCGAGCGACGAATAATGCGTCTGTTCCATAGCGGGCGCAGAAACTTGGTATCCACTCTCAGGCACGCGACGGTCGGGTTTGCGGTGGAGGCAGCCGGAATGAGGTCATAGTTGGTGTCTATTGAGTTTGATGCATAGCTGCTCCACTGTCGTGAGGCTACAGCCAGAGCAAGCGGAAACAGTGAGCGGGCGACGACTGTTGTAAAGCTGCCAGGAAGTCGTCATCCTTTCCGGCGTGAGCGGAGCGAAGTCACGGACGAATCAGGTACCGAGGCTGCGCTAGTCCATCCGAAGCCATCCCACCGCACCTGGCGCCATACTCCAGACATCATCGCCACCATATATATGTGAACAAAATTCGGAAGCAAAACAGATCCGCCGCGAACATGACCATCTCAGAAGCATTGTGCGTCTCTCCGGCGCTCACCGGCGCTCACCGGCAGCATCCCTGGAGTGCAGATACCCAAGCCAAACCCTTCCTTCACGTTGCTGCCAATTCGTGGGAATTGTCTTCTATTCAAGGCCCCTAAGTGTCCTTCGGAAAGTTCCATCGCTTGCTAGGGCTTCGTTTTCTGCTTGCCAGGCTGCGTTATCATCCCCCCCTAGAAAGTCCAGTCCAGATTCCCACTGCTTCCGGTCAATGCATCACCGAACCATAACGAACTCCATCTTCGGAAGCCAATAGCCATTGATATGGCTCGGAAACACTCATCTCGTTCTGGTGTATACAAGCTCATTCCAGTCTCCCTTGGACCCAGACGCGCTTCACACGCGCTTAATTCTGGAATCACGGCGAGGAATGCGCTCGACTCGCACAATAAGAGCACCGCTCCCTCAGAGTCTCGTTCCTCACTCTCATTTTGTCTCTCTTTTGCTTTCGTCTGCTTACTAACCCCATCGTTCACGGCTCACACTTGTCCAGTCATTACAAACCTGCTCTTGTCCACTCGTTGACTCTGCACGTTATCTGCTTTTTGCTCCCTTGTTTTACTCTCGTCTTTGCTTATCCACTTGTATCAATCAATTTCGATCCGCTACCCACTGACACGCTCGTTTCGATCCCCAACTATGAAGAACGCCATCGGCTACTTCATAGCCGGGGCGGCTTTGCTCCCCGAGCTTGCTCTGGCGCAAAAAATTATCCCAACTGTCCTTCCTACTTATTGGAGCTACAAGGGATGCTACAGGTTTGGAACTCATTTCACCTCCCAGACAACCCTAGCTGACGTGCTAATAGCGATTACGACTGGAATCTACCCGGAGATCGCGCTCTGACGTTCCTCGGTCCCATGAAGAATCCGAACAGCGGCTGGTACTGCACCACCTACTGCCAGGGTTTGAACTTGAACTACACATACGCTGGCACAAACGACAATCAGTGCTGTACGTTGATGCGTTGCGAGAGGTTGATTGTTAGCTTACTTCTTGTACAGGGTGTGACACGGCCATCAACAAGAACGGCACTACGACTTACGGCCAAGTGATGCCTAGCACCGACTGTACTGGTAATGGTACCCTGGTTACGAAAGGTTGTCGTGGGAATACAACGGAAGCGTGCGGCTCCCAGAGGAGCGCAACCACGCCAGTTCGGCTCTCCATTTATGAATACAAGCCGGTAAGTGATTTCATATATGCCTGTGTGCTCATGCTCTATGCTTTGCTTTATTTTTTTTTGTTCCATTTGGTCCGCTTGGGATGTTGGAAAGACTGTCAAGAGTGGAGGAGGACGAAGGGATCTCCCGGAAGCATCTGACAGAATGGTATTCTCGGGGGCCACGCGCGGCGGCTGGGAAGGACGGGTATTGGAGGAGCAAGGCAAAGAGAGTATGGTGGCTTGCGCAGCAGATGGTGTGCTTTGTCACGGGTGCGATGTTGGGGATGCTGGGGCTTGATGAGAGGTCCGCCAGGGTTTCGAGGAGAAGAAGCCCTGTCAACCGCATACATACCTCGGAGGAAACCGCAATACTATAATACCACTGCACAGCCGTACTCTGACTTCCGCAATGGCACTGATCTGAACTGTATTCCTAAGCTGCAGGATCATCCTAACAGGGCAGCTGCACGGGGATTGGTAACATCAAGACACCTCGCAGCCATCGACGGCAGAACGACGTAAGACCGCAGCCCCGTGACCACGTATCTGCGCGTCGGCCCAGCGCGCCCTGCCATTGACTTTCTAGTTGCTTATAAATGCAACGCGTGCCCTCACCTTTATTATCTGGTGATTCAATGATACTGAGCGTTTCAATCAGCGCTTCTACAGTAACCTCAATCTGAGAAACTTCGGCAACAGTGAACGACGCCAATGGCTCAGACCAATCGACCAGACAGCATCTCAGGCGGCTGCCTCTGCGGCGCGATACGCTTCACAGTAAACTTCCCCAACGAATCCGACTGGCCACCCAAAGGCGTATGTTCTTCCCCTTCTCGTTGCCGCATCTCCACTGCTAACTCCGCAATATACGAGAAGAACGGCGTCTGCCAATGCACCATGTGCCGTAAACACGGCGGCTCGCTCCTCCCGCAAAACTGCTCCTTCCCACTCTCCCACATCTCCCCACCACTCTCCTCAAACCCCACCTACAAAACCTACGCGTCCGGCCCGCACACCGAGCGCGGCTTCTGCAGCACTTGCGGCAGCGCGCTAACCTTCAACGACAAGCGTGACGATGCCCTCGAGATCAACCTCGGCGCCTTCGACGAGGATGTGCTGTGCGGGAAGCGCGATGAGGCAAATGCCTGGGAGGACGAGTATGGAAGGCATGTGCCTAGGACTGGGGGCTGGGGGCATGAGCTGGCATTCCCGCAGTATCATATTTTCGCGGAGAATGAGGTACCCGGGGTTACGGATGGGTTTGAGGGCGTGAAGTATTTGATGGATAGGAAGGATGCGAAGGGGTTTAAGGGGAAGGCGAGGGAGTTGAGGAGGGCGTGAGGGACGAGGAGTCAGACCAGGTGTGGGTCGATTTGAGGGGCGTTTGGCGTGCTTTAGGGTGAGGAGACTGATGCGCACTTCCTGCGGTCGAAACTCGGGAGGACCGTACAGCTCGAAAGATGACTCTTATTGCGAGAAAAATCCATACTGAATTCCTGGGGTCATGATAGGATTTATAGCTTGCCACCAAGAAGGAATATGGCCTCTAAGGCTGTCTTCCTACCCTAAGTTCGCGTTCAACGCGTATTTTTCACGGCGATAGCTTTCAATTGACCTTGACGACATCTCTTTGAGTCACAGAGCGGTATGCTGTGATCATATGCAAACAGGAAGGGCGTGTTCCACAGTCCAGGATCAATTCAGATGCTGCATGACGCCAACTCCACAAAACCCTCTCGGAAGCAGGGCCGCAGACTCTGCAGCTTGCGGGCGGTGAACGGGTTCTGCCGAACTTCATCAATTCGCAAATTGTCATTTGACAGAGCTGTCGCTGCGGAGAAGCCAGATAGACTTCTCCGGACAGGGCGTGCATGACGCTCCAGGGCTTGCAGCGCTCGCGTGAGAAAACCTTTCGCAAGCCAGCCATTTCCCCGCCTTCCACAATCGCGCGGACCGCTGAGTGGCCCCTGCCGCCCTTCAAGCCGATCGCGGCGCGCTTTCATCATCGTAAAACCAGCCCAGAAGAATTTTGTGACCTTGACTCACCAGAGAACTCTTCAAATACGCCGTCACCCCCACCAAAGTTTTTGCTTCCCCATCCCTACTTCCCAACTGCGAAAAATGTGTCCTCCGGTCGAAAACGCGCCTGTCAATGGCACTCAGACGAACGGGCACACCAACGGCACTGTGAACGGCAGCCATCCAGGGTTTTCTGGCATTTCGACTCCGCATAACCCGCATCCGCACAAGTCGTCACCGTACCACCCTGTGGGCGACTTCTTGTCAAATGTCTCCCGCTTTAAGATTATCGAGTCGACACTAAGGGAGGGCGAACAATTCGCCAAGTGGGTCCTACTTTGTCCACGGCTATTGTGCGTTCGCTAACAGCGCTCCAGCGCCTACTTCGACCTGGACGCCAAAATCAAGATAGCCAAGGCATTGGACGAGTTTGGTGTAGACTGTATGTCTCCATGCTGCATTAAGCCGCACCAATTGCATATGCTGACCGCTCTTTGACCAGACATCGAACTTACGAGCCCCGCTGCGTCCGAGCAATCGCGCCGCGACTGCGAAGCCATCTGCAAACTCGGCCTCAAGGCCAAGATCCTCACTCACGTGCGATGCCACCTCGAAGATGCCAAAATTGCAGTGGAGACAGGTGTGGACGGATTGGACGTGGTCATCGGGACGTCGTCTTATCTTAGAGAGCACAGTCATGGCAAAGACATGACTTACATCAAGAATACCGCTCTTGAGGTCATTGAGTTTGTAAAGAGCAAGGGCAAGGAAATCCGGTTTAGCTCAGAAGATTCGTTCCGATCAGACCTCGTTGATCTGCTGTCCATCTACAGCGCCGTGGATAAGGTTGGTGTAAACCGTGTGGGTATCGCAGATACGGTGGGCTGCGCGTCTCCTAGACAAGTATATGATCTTGTCCGCACACTGAGGGGTGTGGTTTCGTGTGATATTGTAAGTCTCCGAAGCTATGAAACTTCTGTCCGCAAAAACGGGAATTGGAAACAAAGCTAACGATTTCTAGGAAACGCACTTCCACAACGACAGCGGGTGTGCGATTGCCAACGCCTACTGCGCACTTGAGGCAGGTGCTACGCATGTCGACACCTCCGTTCTGGGTATTGGCGAGAGGAACGGCATTACACCCCTTGGGGGCCTGATGGCCCGCGTACGTGGAAATCCACCAATGCATTAGCTCACTCAGGCTGACCCGATCCAGATGATCGTAGCCGACCGCGACTACGTGCTCAGCAAGTACAACGTCAAGAAGCTCAAGGAAGTCGAGGAGCTCGTGGCAGACCTGGTCGAGGTGAACATTCCGTTCAACAACTACATCACCGGTTTCTGCGCTTTCACCCACAAGGCCGGTATCCATGCTAAAGCTATCCTTAATAACCCATCCACCTACGAGATCATTTCCCCGGCCGATTTCGGCATGTCTCGATACGTGCACTTCGCCAGCAGGCTCACTGGCTGGAACGCTATCAAGAGCCGTGCTGATCAGCTTGGTCTCAACATGACCGACGCGCAGTACAAGCAATGCACCGCCAAAGTCAAGGCCATGGCGGATGTGAAGAAGATCACGCTCGACGATACAGACGATATCATCCGAAGATTCCACCACAACATCAACAACGAGGAGGAGAAGCCTCTGTTGCCAAATTTGACCGAGGAGGAGCACGCCAAGTTTCTGCAGGCAGAGCAGGAGCTCAACGGCGAGAAGGAGAAGCGCCAGCTCGACGCCACCGCTGATGCCGAGGCTGCGGTGCCTGCCGCTAAGAAGACGAAGACAGTAGCTGTGTCATAGGGTTGAGCATCAACGCATTTGGGTACTTGGAGTTCTGTGCTTTGCTTTCATTCGGATTTTAGGCATATGCATTCCGGCCACGGAAAAGTTCCTCTGTTTGATACCTCACCTCGCTGATGTCTGTGCAGCCTGGTATAGTTGGGTATATAGAACGCGCCATTGTGAACATACACGAAGAGCCAAAGGAAATAAATACTATTCATGATATCTCCAAATCTGCTGGGACTATTCTTCGATTAGCGTGGTGTTGGATAATTCCGGTAGCTTCGCATAAACGATGCATGTACCTGCTGGCCTGAGACCGGACTGGCACGTGACCCCGCGCGCCACTCCGTTCCAGGGGTCTCGATCTGCAAGGTCCCTTTTTGATAGCGCTTTGTTTGGTCAATTGCCGCTTCTAACCCCAACAACCCACCTATTTCTCCTCCACCACCTCACATTTCGCACCTGCTCTCTTCAATTCCAGTACGCAGTCATGAGTACTACCCTCACTGTCACGCAGGCGCCCGCAATTACTGCGGAAAACGTCTTGCGCCTCTTCCCCGAAGTCAACACCACCCTCATTGGGGCCTCGCACAATTCCGCCACCGCCGACGACTCGCTGGAGGGCTACGATGAGGAGCAGATACGGTTGATGGACGAGGTGTGCATCGTCCTGGATGAGAATGACATACCCATCGGGAGCGCGAGCAAGAAAGTTTGTGAGTCGGGGCGGGGGTAAATGCAGCTCGCCTTGAAGCATGGCTGCGTTCTTCTGATAATATCTGCTAACGCCATTGTAGGCCATCTCATGGAGAACATTGACCAAGGGTTGCTCCATCGCGCTTTCTCCGTCTTCCTCTTCGACTCCCAGAACCGGCTGCTTCTCCAGCAGCGCGCCACGGAGAAGATCACTTTCCCCGACATGTGGACGAACACCTGCTGCTCGCATCCCCTCGGCATACCAGGAGAGACCGGTGTAGGTCTGGAGGCGTCGGTGCAGGGAGTGCGACGCGCGGCGCAGCGGAAGCTGGACCATGAACTGGGCATCCAGGCTGCGCAGGTGCCTCTCGACAAGTTCCGGTTCCTCACGAGGATACACTACAAGTCTGCGAGCGATGGAAAATGGGGAGAGCATGAGAGTGGGTGAGCCGGAACTGTAGCGTGAAAATGGGGCTAACGTGTCGTAGTTGACTACATCCTCTTCATCAAGGCCGACGTCGACCTCAACGTCAATCCCAATGAGGTCCGGGATAGCCGCTACGTTTCGCAGGACGACCTCAAGGCAATGTTCAAGGATACGTCGCTCAAGTTCACTCCGTGGTTCAAGCTCATCTGCGAGGGCATGCTCTTCGAGTGGTGGGACCATCTAGACTCTGGTCTGGAGAAGTACATGGGGGAGAAGGAGATCCGGCGGATGCTGTAGCCGCTATTCGGCCTATGATTTAAAGAGTAAAGAGATGAGCGCACCCTCTTGTTTCATATGGATTTACCATCGCGGCTCTCGGAGCGGGTACACGAGAGCATCGCGATTCCATTGGTCTGGACAGAGCCCCGATTGCAACGCACTATGCATGCACACATAATCAAGTTTTCGAAGATAGATACCATGCCGCGATCTAATACACCCATCGATCAATTCGCTGCTCCCCACGTGGCTAGTCATGAACTGCAGTGGCTCTATCAAAGCATGCATGAACCTCGCCGTTCTCCTATCATTATGCTGTGGTGACCTACCATCGCCTTTGACGTGGCAGGCGATCACTGCAACCCCGCAGAACAGCCGTTTGCAGTCAATTGTCGTGAGACGAGGTCCTCTTGGGCCCAATCGCAAACTTCGTTGCGGAAGCATTCCGATTAGCGTCAGCAATTGCCCGAGCTCTGGCCTGGCAAGTGTGAGGCGCTGCTGGGAGACCCTGCCCGATCAATTGTCAGCTAGCCGTATCAGGCAAGTACTGCCGAGCACAGGCGATCCGTATCCGCCCACCCCACACTTTCTGACCAACGCCGCGTGCTCCTCTGTGAGACTCCGCTCTGGACACGAGCGCTGCCGTCGTTCGCCGTCCAGCTTGTCATCGTTTATGCGTGTCTCTGTTCAGCTACCTCAGCATTTGGACCCCTTGTGAAGCCGCAATGTGGCAGTGACATCAAGCCGCCAGGATCCGAGGACGACGCTGAGATGCAGTGACAGGTTGTCACCAGTGAATGTGTAGCAAGCTAATTGTCTGGGTCAGGGCCCGCCGTTAGCATGGCCTCCACCTCTGTCGGGAGGCGTTACGGCCGGGACAAGGGTTGGGGCGGAGGATATATCAGTCACGGCTCCCCGTCTTGAGTCTTTCAAGGAACCATCCAGCATCTCCTTGCGAAACGCTATCTTCTCCAGTCGTCCCATTGCACCAACCGCTTCTCTATCTTTCTCTACCCCCACGACGCACTGTTCCGCTGCAGCCGGCTAGACCGACAATCCTTCATTGTCCTCTCCACCTCACTGCATTGGAATAAGCCAAGACATTGTACAAAGTCCTATCACTGGGTCTTGTGACAAGCCTCGCCTACAGAAAAAGCAAGGACCGACGCTTCCCGCAGCCATACATTTACATCCACAACTCTCTCCCCGCACGAAGCTGCACTTCGATAACACCTCGAGCGCATTGCCAATCCCAGGAAGCCGCATTGATCCCACACCCCGAACGCAGCCTCCTCACTCAAGGGCAGCTTACATAGCTCTCTCCTATTGATGTCGGTTGATATCCGTCAAGCATTCACTTCATTACGATTTCCCGCTCGAGTCGAAACTGTCTCGAGATCGCAGCTTTCAAGAGTCCACACGGGAGATAGTAATCGTCCCGAGGATACTTGAACATTGATCCCGTTGCAAAAGGTATACTATAGCAGGCAATCGAGGCCACGAATCCTGCTCCACCCGGCTGCCATCTTCGACAATCAGACTAATTGCAGTCCAGCAGTGTGATTTGAACTGAAGGCTTCCTCTACAGATACCCGGTTCAAGTGACATACACCCACGGCGACTGGGCCTCGTCTCACAACAACACCTTCACGCTGGCTTATTACACGGCTGTCCCTATCACCAAGAGAAGCGGCAGATCCCACATCAATACTAGTAGTAAACCTCGAGCGACACCGCAATCATGGCGAAAACCATTGCCCCCGTCGCCGTCACTTTGGTCGAGTCGAAATCATCCTTGAAGTCTGCTAACGTTCAGGTCAATGATGTTCCCACCAGTTTCAGACTCCTGCAGCAGAAGCCCACTGTGTCCGTGGTCCCTCCCCCAACTGATGGCGTCCGCATTGTCACAGCTGCGGAGTACAAGGAGGCGGCTGCCTGCCTGGCCGAGGCTTTTGCTGAGGATGATGTAGCTCGCTACTTCATTGATGTGCCTGATCGTGCGCATTGGACCGAGGAGGAGAAGTGGGATCTCCATGTCGAGATTCTCGAGTATGTCACCTATGCTCACATCTTGAAGGGGCTTGTGACTACGATCGGGGACTTTGACGCGGTTGCGCTGTGGTAGGTCTTCCGAGCCAGACCTGATGCCGGTATATACTGATAGGTACAGGATGCCGCCAGGCAAGAACATGGACGACTTCCTGACCATCCTCCGCTCCGGTATGTGGCGTCTCAATTACAGACTGTCGGCCGAGGGCAAGCGTCGTTTCTTCAACGAGTTCCTCCCGCTCCTCCACGACACCAAGCACGCTACGCTCGGCGACCGCGACGACGACAGCTGGTACCTCGTCTACATCGGTACGAAGCCGAGTGGGCGCGGGAAGGGATACGCGCGCAAGCTAATCGAGCATGTGACCAAGCAGGCGGACCGCGAGGGTAGGGCAGTCTATCTCGAGTCTAGCAACGAGAAGAATCCGCCCATCTATCGCCGGTTCGGCTTCGAGGACCGTCGCACGATTCACCTGCAGCGTGCGGAGAAGAACGTGCAGCTGGACATCATGGTCAGGGAGCCGGCTGCGCAGGAGAAGAAGCTTGGGAGGAAGCCGTAGTCTGGAAGGAGGCCAGTGCCCGCTAGAGAGCCTAAGAGCGCCGCTTCAACAGGATAGCTCTTGATGAATAGTGTTGGCCATGGAAGGCCCCCAGGAGGGATATACAGGATTTCTTCAACAGAGATCAGAGGCTGTTTGACGCTTCCCTTGACTTTGTAACTCCGCTCTTTCAATGCTATATCAGTATCCAGGAATGAGGGATCCATATATCAGAATTGTCCCCCGCAACGTTGCCGTGCATGCCCGGGTCGTTCTAGCAGAAACAGGGGTCTGGCGATCGACGAAACGGTCGTGGCCAACTGCGACTCTAATACTGCTTCACGTCCGGTGGATTGCAGGACGCGTCAAATAGCCGGCCGTCGCACCTTCCGGTGTCTGAAGACCTCGGGCTCCCTCCCCGTTCTTTTGGTAAAAGCGATGGACACAGGCAGTGATAAGAGGGCGTGAGGTGATAAGGGGATTTGGCGACTAAATTGAATGGAGGTGGCTCAGCGCGCACAGGGCCAGGAGCTGAAGATTGCGGTGTGGGTATGTCGTGCACCAACGCCGCACCTGGGCATGAAACGCTGTCGTCTCCAGATCGCATCCCCTTTGCAAACTTTGCTCACTCTTTCGCATCCATCTTCTCCGCCCGCTCTCTCGCCCACTCCGTTCTATTTGTCCGCCGTCACTTCTCGCCGCAGCGTTCCCTTCGTCTAATCGATAACCAGTCCCCGCCAATCTCACCCCGCAAGCCTCCGAACGCGTCAGGGACCTCCTCCCCCGTGTCAGGCTGCCAGCACATCAACCCGCGCAAAATTTGCACCTTCTGCCCACCCACGTATCACCACCGGCGCCTGTCGCTGCCTCCGTCCATCCCTCACGATGCCTCTGCAGCGACGTTACTCGGTCACCGGGCAGACGCCGCCAGACGATGTGGGAGCCATGAAGCCGCACTCGTCGCCAAAACTCCAGGCGCTGGACACGAGCGTGCAGACGACCAGCTGCGGCCTCTGCGAAGGCGGGGGCGACGCTGCTAAGACGGGCACTGCTTCCTCGGTCGACGACGCTGCGGGTGAAGGCGGAGGGGACCGCGGCCGCAGAATGGCTCACCACACCGCAGTCCGGACGTCGTCCAAACGATCCGCAACGCAACTGCCCTCGCCCAACACGCCGTCTTCGCATGAGCTGCCCACCAAGATCGCCCGCTTAGGCCTCGAGCACGATGACATGGAGGTGGATGAGGGCTGTCTCACGGACCCGTTTCCTGAGGACAGCGACTGGCCTCATTCCTCCTTCGACGACAGCTCCTCGGCGTCTGCACCGCCCTCGCCCGTCTGGGCTCCCTCGAGCCTGCCCGATGAGCCCATGGTAGAGCCGTTGGAGCTGGAGGGACTAGATGAAATGGTCGTGGAGGACCTCGCGCTGTCACCAGAACCCACGACCGACGACTACTTGCCCACCACGCTCCTCACGCTCCCGCCCGAGCTACGCCACCAGATCTACCGCCACCTGCCCGACCTCGTCCTCCCGTACCCGCTCATATACTGCCTCTCGACCTTTGCAAACAACATGCAGCACCCGCTAGCCTCCGTCTCGCGCCTCATCCGCTCCGAAGCCCTCGCCATCTTCTACAGCTACAACACTTGGATCATCAAGCTTGAGTTCAAGATGATGTATGAAGCCTTCCAGGACTGGATCATCAGGCTCGGCGAGGGAGCCGGCTTGCTCCGGCTGGTCACAATCGCAGTTAGGGGCCGGTTGTTCAAGCCCAAGACGAGCCATGCTAGCAGCATCAACATCAATGGGCAAATCCTGCAGATTCCTGGATTGCCGGGTGCCGTGCCTGTTGAGGAATATCACCCCCCAGATGGTGATGCAAGCTTCAACATTGATCTGAGCGAGAAATACCCGGGCGGGAAGGTCGAGCTCGTGCGCAATGACGGGACGAAAGGGGCGGGAGAGGATGCGAGGAAGTTCCTTGCGAAGATGGTCGAGGGTCTCTGGGAAAAGAGAAGGACGGGCACGCTGAATGGGCAAGACTGGGTGAATATGGTGGATGCCTTTCTCGCCTTCACCGGGTGGTGGTGATGCTCAGCTGTCACGCCCACCCATCACAACAAAATCTCCAGATGCGGGTCCAATTTGTATTGTAGGATGTCCAAGGGCTAAGTCTGCGTTTCGGATACTGGTTCACGTAATGCTGCATTTCTTGCAAGGCGTTACTGGAAGAGAAAGGGAAGCATGTCTGGTAATTGTTTCATTTGCGTTAGGCTATCACAGCTTGGAGTCTTGCATTTCTGGTGCAGGTCGGACGGCATGGCATGGCATGGTAATACGTTTTCTCATGGTTATGGTTTATATACCCCTTTCCCACTTCACTCCTCCGTTCGGCGTGTGACACTTTTTTTTCACTCTCATCAAGCTCTCTCTCACCATCTTTCCCTATAAGCTGCTGTATGCGAGTCCGAGGTCTCGCGGCTTGCTAGTTCTACGGACGGTTCGCCGATGCAGATCTCTACCAGGATGTTTCGAAGCCGCCTTGCAAAGCCGTGGAGAACTCCGCACCCAACGCTCCCCGCACTTCTCTAATCTTGGCATTAAACGCTCTTCCGCGCATCTTCTCCACTTCACGTCCGATTCCGCTTGCATCTGCGCTCTTCAAGTGGTGGAATTATCCCCTAGCTTCTCTGCTCAGAGTCTTCCAGTTGGCTGACGTCATCGTCTTGAGCTTCCGAGAAAGCTTTTCCACAGCACAAGCTTCTCGTCTCCAATGCTTCCATAATCTTGTACGAGTTTGTACGAGTTATTCTGGGTACATAAGCTCGTCTACTGCGCGCGCGGGCTGCAAGGAGCCATGGGATGGAAGGTGGAATATCTATTTCATGATGGCTACCCTTCAACTCGCTTCTTGGGCGACAAACCTCACCTACGCTAATCTTACCACCGGCGTCCTCACCGCAGCTAATAAATCCTTCTACAACTGGGCCGGCTGCGCAATCGGCGGCTTCGCTTCCCAACCCGCGCCCCAAATTGCGCTCAACACCACCCTCTCCCCTTTCTCCGGCCCACCCACTTCCTCCATCCTCGGCGCAAACGGCTCAATAGCGCTAGGTTTCGCGGACGCACAGGTCGCTGCTTTGGTTAATGGTATTGCGAGTCACGTCGACGACTACGATGACACGCATCTGGAGACCATCATCCACCCCGCGGGGCCCGTAGCCAGCGCGCTGCTCGCCATCGCGGAGGCCATGGGCCCCGTCAGCGGCCAGGACTTCATGACCGCCTTCGTAGCGGGCGTCGAGGCGGAATGCAAGCTCGGGCTGAGCGTGTACCCGCAGCACTACGACGTCGGCTGGCACATCACATCCACGACGGGCAGCATCGGCGCCGCCGTCGCCGTGTCCAAGCTCCTGCGCCTCGACACGCCGCACACGGCGCAGGCCATCGGCATCGCGTCCACCCAGGTCATCGGCATGCAGGTCTTCTTCGGCTCCGACACCAAGGCCTTCCACATCGGGCGCGCGGCGCAGAGCGGCCTGCTCGCCGCGCTGCTCGCGCAAAACGGGTACACGTCTGCCGACACGGCGCTCGAGGCCAAGTACGGCTGGCTGCACGTCGTGTCCACGCGCGAAAACGCGTCCGCGTACTTTGATCAACTGGGGCAGGTGTGGGAGATCGAGAAGAACACGTTCAAGCCGTTTCCGTGCGGGATCGTTATGCATCCGACGATCGACGGCGCGATCCAGATTGCTAACGAGACGAGGGAGAAGGGGCTGGATGTCGCGGATGTGAAGGCTATCGAGCTGCGCGTTAACCCCGAGGTCCTCGTGCTGACGGGCAAGACGGCGCCGACGACGGGGCTGGAGGCCAAGTTCAGCATCTACCACGCCGCGGCTATCGGGCTGCTGTACGGGGAAGCGACGCCGAGCCAGTTCACGGATGAGGTGGTCAGGAATAGCACGGTCGTCGATATGCGCACGAAGGTTAATGTTACTGAGGACGAGGAAGTGCCGACGGATGCGGCGTATGTGAGCGTGGAGTTTAGCGATGGCACGACGCTTGATAAGCATGTCGAGCATGCAAAGGGCAGTTTGGAGAATCCGCTGAGTGAGGCGGAGTTGAAGACGAAGTTTATGGAGCAGGTTACACTGGCGATTGGGGAGGCGAGGGCGGAGAGGGCGTATGAGGCGTTTACGAATGCAGGGGGGATGGAGGATGTGGGGAGGATTAGGGGGATGTATTGAGGGAGTGGATGGGTTGAGGGGAGAAGAGTGGGAGGGTTTTATAGTGGTATGGATGTGTTTATAGTGATTCTTGCATGTGCGTTGTGATGTTAATCCTCTTTGTCTTGTCCTGTCCCTTTCTCCACTGCTTCTGACTACTCCACTTATTCATTCCCCTACCTCCGTCCTCCCATTTCCGCTCCCATTCCCATCCCCATTCCCCTGCCTTTCCCCATCCTCACACCCCGCACTCGTGCCCCGCTGCCCGTTATCGCCGCTACCGTGGCAAATCGTGAAGTGCTCCGGCCCATGGAGATAGATGACAGAGCTGTCGGTACGGATGTAGTAGCCTGGGGCCACGGCCCAGGGGCTTTGGGGAAGGACGGAAAAGCCTATCGTTGGTTATCATGGGGGCATGGCGGGAGGGGTATAGAGAGGGGAGGGAGGAGAGGAGGGGCGTACGTAGTGGAGGAGAGAGGGGGAGGGTGGTGGCGGTTGTGGTGGGAGGAGAGGTGGGGGGAGGGGGATTAGAGGGAGAGTTGTTGGACATCGTTGGGGGCGGGCAATGGATGGTTGATGGTGGCTGGTGGGTAGTCACTGAGGACATATCAATCGATGCTTGAGTGATCTGAATCATTGATGGGCTCCACGCTCGCTGCTTTGGCCATCATATATACTTCTCTACGGGACACAGTGTGGGCATTGCAGAGCCCTCTTCTCTAGAAGATAGTGGATGGTCTCATTGTCGTTTCGCTCGAGATGTCACGTCTGATACCGAGAAGTCCTGTCTCCCAAGTGCGAGTATCTCTTCGGTAAGCTTGTTCGAAGAACTGATCTTGGATGGTCTCATTAGGTACCTCCTCCTTCATCCATGCTATCGGAACATTCAAAAAGGGGTAGAGAAACTGTCGTTGGATGGTCTCGTCGCGGCCGAATCTGCAGAGCGCGTTTTACGGGTTAGTCCCAAGGCACGTGTAGTTCGATCTGTTCTGGGGCACGAACCTGCGTTTCGTCTGAGACATGAGACCATCAAAGGAGAATTCTTCTAGGGTCGCACAGGTTGTGGTCTCACGGAGCCGCATTCTGGATGGCAGGCAAGTCAGGCTGGACCCAGTGGTTGCGAATGTGTCGTCTGCCTTGTGAGGCGGATCCGGACGGGCAGGTCCTCGCTTATTACCTACCAAGTGCTACGGCATTCTGAAATAGGTGTCTTCACTTACCTGAGCTCGACTCCGGCTGGCAATCGTTGGAAGGCTTGTGTTACAGACCACTATGATTGAGAACAGTGGCGCATGTAGCGTTGTATTATGTCAGCAGACTTAACCAATGAGAGGCCATCTGTTAGCACTTCACCGGTCCTTTGCTTGGGCTTTCCACGCATTGCAACACAAGGCTAAAGTCGGGCCACTTTGCAGGAATGACGCAAGCTGAGGGGTCACACCTGTAGAAGGCGCGCTTACAGCAACAACCAATAGGACACCGAATCCCTCCAGGATGCGGGATCCCAATTCGCCCCTCTCCAAATTGAGGGACGTACTGCATACATACGTGAGGCCTCGACGTGCAGGCCAATCATCCATTCTTAGCTTCGCTCAGCCTCTTCCTCCACCGTCGACATAAACGTGCCCCTCATTCTCTAACTTCTGCAACTTCTGAACTTCTCATTCAGACTCTGTTCACCGCTTACCTAGGTACTCAGGCACCTCTACTCTTGAAACAGGCTCTTACACTCCCAGTACGTCGATACCCCGTTTCTGTTGAACATGTCATCAACTTTCCGAGCAGGCTGACCTCTATATAGACTCTAGGCAACAGTCGAACGTAGCGCGAAGCTACGGCTTCGCGCTGGTGCAATCTCTGACTATCACAATGATCATCTAAACACTTACTCTGGGCCTTTCTGGCCATGGGAAGAGAGTTACTTGGGCTTTTCTGGCTCAGGTCAATGGCCGACAGACACTTACTCGCTGTTTAATTGGGACGACATCTCGTTGAGTCCGGGCACGCTCGAGTCAAACCCAGACTCGGCTGCCTTTGGACCTTCAGACGCCTTCGGCATCTCGCTATGTTCGGGTGGCCAAGGATCGGAATCCGGTTCGGCTGCTTTAGGACCGTCACCCCTAGATGTCTCCCTCTTTGACTTCGAGGACTTGCCCGTTGGTTCAAATGACCTGAGTGTTGGTTTTGAAGACTCTTCCATCCGACCGATCGATGCTAATCTACTGGATCCATTTTCAAATCTCCAGCCTTCCCCTCAGCGATGGGACATGTCTCGGCCCGCTCCTACACCTACTCTTGAGCCCTTCACACTCCTATCAAGAGAGACTACTGCGGAAGCTATGTCACGATTAGCTCTGCCGCTCGCGAGCATGCCCCATCGGTCCATCGAGGGACCGTCATCCGAAGTTTCTTCCGACCTCTCGTCTCGAGCGCGATCCACCGAGGATTCACACTCTGACGTCGCTCCGGACCCCTCATGTCGAACGCTTCCCCGCCCAATTGAGCGTGCTGTACTCCGATTTGCATGCAAGGTTCCCAGTTGCTCTGCCCGCTTCCTCCAGCGTCGGCAACTTGAGTGAGTCCCTCTTTCCAACCTTACAATCTCCTGCCAGTCCACTGACGATGGATGAAGCAACCATACGGCCAACGCGCATGCGGTATTCTCCTGCAACTCATGCACAAGATCATATCCTCATCGCAAATCACTTTGGGAGCATGTACAAGCCGTTCATCGAGGCATTAAACACGACTGTGACATCGAGGGGTGCGTATACAGCACCGCGAAACGCTCGAACCTGAGGAGACACAAGGCGAAGATGCATGGTCAGTAACTCCGCTGAGCGGGGTGTTACTTGGAAGGTTTGGGAGTCTTCAAATCGTTAAGCTCAAGCTTATCCCCTCGGCCTATGGTACCGGAAGTGGCTTGGAAAGTTGCGATGATCTTCCTTTACCCTTGTTTTTCTTCCTTATTGTGTTATTATATGCTCATGGATAGACCTCCCCTTCTATCGGGTTGAGGTATCCATTTGGCTTTTGTATTTGCTGCGTTCTAGCGTGCATTCCGGGTCGAGCGGAGGAAGAGTATGAAGCGCTGAACACAAGTGCGACTTTGTTCAGAGCTTCAATGGTTTTGTCCGTGCATTTACATACCTAGGTAGCTCAGGGCTACTGTTGGGGTTTCGGGTTTTCTTCTTCACTTGCTCCCCTTCCCCCTCCATTCACTCGTCGGTTAAGGGTTTGGTAGTTGCTAGTGGAGCTTTACCCTCACTTTGTTTCTTTCTGGGATATTCAATGGCCAGTACTCAGAATAAAAAAGACGTCACATCGTTCTCCGGTCATGTGCATGTTAGGTTTTCTGACTTTAGGAACTGATATTGCTCGTAAACAGCCTGGACGAACGCCTGTCGTCATTAACCAGCATAAACTACTTAAAAACGCCCCACTCTCGACACTTAGGCCTGTACCATTTCATTAAAGATAAAGAAACAATGCGTGCACAAGTGAGAAGACAGTGAAGCCTTGACTGAGGGGCTGTGCGCCAAGGGTTTGGAAGCACAACCCCGCGAACGCTGTGCCATGGGCCATGGAGGGCGGCCATTGGTTTTCCATGGGCGGCCTCATACAACTTGGCGAATAAGGAGCCGATATAACAGAGTGGGCCGTTCTTCACCATTAACTACTTCGTAAAGTTGGGTGTTTCTGACGTCCTCGAAGTACTGCAGGACCACTTCTCCACAATCCACACGCGTTATGCCGGCTGCTTTTGCCTTCCCGATTCGAATAGTCTCCACGTCTAGCAGAAGCTTTCTCAGCCTCGTTACTTATGCGCTTCGGCATTGCACGGCGGCGCACATCTTCGTCCCCAATTGCTCGCGCCTCTCATGGCAGAAAACAAACTGTCTTCGGAGTCACTCCTACGAGACAACGACTCGCCAGCTCTAGCGCTTTTGCTGGAAGCAACACAGCCCGATGGCTCCAACTCGGATGCCAACCATGAAAGCGACTCCACTGGGAAATCCAAAGCCAGCGCTGACCCCACACCGAGCGACCAGAAAGCAAAGGCATACAAATGGCTTTCCAAGTCCAGCAAGAGACGGATTAGAAAAGGGATGCAGAAGCAAAAGCGGACAATCCAAGGCGATCATGGGAAAGAACGAGCCCCCAGCTCCGCGGAAAGCTGGCTGAGAGAGATGACATTTGGGAGGCAACGGAAGGACGACGAGGGAATGGCGCGGTGGCGACGAATGAAAGCGGGGAGTGATTCGTCCCTGCTCAGCGAGTGCCGTGGGCCACTGCACCAATTCGCTTGCGCTCACCGGTTCCAAGTCCTATGCCCTTCTTGCGCCGACGCATGGGAGCTAGGAATTTCTCGACAGTGCCCACACAAACTTACGGAGACGAAGGAAGCAAAGACAAACCTGTGCTTCGAGCGGCGATGCCCAGGTTGCAAGATCCAATCATGGGACCAACTCTTCAAAGAGCTCCATGAACTGGAGCCGGCACTCGACCGTCCCGAAGATATTACATGGACTCTGGCTTCGTTCGAGCCCCTGTATCTTGCAAAAGGGAGTCTGCGGTCTACGATTAGGTCTACGAGAAGGCGCGAGTTCTATCCTGTACATCGGTTCTTGAGTGTGCTTTGGCCTCTAAATCGTCGCGTCCCGCCGAAAGATAATGGATATGTGGTTTTGGGACGCGGGCAATCTCAAGCAGGGTTCGACGCAGCCGGATTTGGAAGTTCGGGAAGCTTCTAGGGATGGAATTACGCTCGGAAAATCATTTCAGGGGTGACCCACTGATCTATTATGTGGCCAGAGCGCCTAACGATGAGCTGTACAGTCTGTATATCGCGCAAGAGCGCGTTCTTCACGGCCGAAGTCTTATGGTGAACGGTCGATGACGACTCCGGCACGGAGAAGATAGTACTGTGGACATTAGGCAGCGTGAGGACAAGGAGTCGTGTATCGTACTTTTAGTGCTTAAAACTGAATAAAAGACCCAGCTTTTCTGTGCCGAGGGATTATCCACTGAAGGCCTCCAGGATCTCATTTCCCAGAGTCGAAACGCCGAGCCATACCCGCGCGTGTTGTATAGATTCCCTCTCTGAAAATCTTCATAGTCTTTCAACCCACTTCAGGATCTCCTCGGCACCCCTCTCCCACTCAACATGGTTCTGCAAATGGTGACCCACGCCCGGCACAACTGCAAATGCTACACCATCCCAGTCACCTTCACCTCCATGCCCTTCCCCTGTCCGCATAGCACTACTCGCAATCCCCTTGATCTTACCACTCTGCACCATGTCCCGGAACGCAGTGCGATATCGCTGTGCTGCGTCGAGCAGAATCGCTGGCGTGCACAATACGTCGTGCTCAGCGGCGAGAACGAGAAGTTTTTGCGTCACGCCGGGAGCCTGGCCGTCTTTCTCGAAGTGCTTGGTTGAAGAATGGGAAGAGGAGGAGGCTGGCTTTGGAGGATTCCAGTTAGTGATAGAAGACAGTACGTCTGCGCCAGTGACGAAGCGGAAAAGACATTGCATGGGCCAGAGCATAGATTCATAGGGGCTGAGAAGGCGTTCGAGAGATTTGACGACGGACGTCGTCGTTGAGGGTGTGAAGAACGCGTCGTGGACTTGCTGGGTGTTGGCGAGGACGTAGCGTGGGTGATAAGCCCTGTAGGGGAAGTGGATAGGCGCCGTGAGGGCCCAGAATTTGTAGCATCCGAACCTACGTGTTGTCAACTTTCCGGACATCCGCCTTCGATGAGGGATGAAGGAGAGGTGGAACTTACGAACCAAATCCCGGTACGGCAGCAAACATGCAGAATCCATGCACCTCCGCCATCCCTCGACTCAGCGCATACTGACTCAGAGCCCCACCAGCTGAATGCGCAACCAGCACAACCCTGACCCTCTCCTCCGCATCCGCCTTCCTCCTCTCCCCTTCCAGCCTCTCTACCTCTTCAATTCCCGCCGCCAGATCCTGCGCCATCGCACGCAGCGTCGTAAAATACATGCGCCAGAAACCAGGATACCAGCTCTTCCCATGGCCCCTATAGCTCACGGCATAGCACGGATATCCTTTCGAGGCGAAGAACGTCATGTAATCGAGCCATATCTCTGCGCAGCCAAAGCCGCCGTGGGCGAAGAAGAGAGGCGGCGGTTGCTGGGAGGGTGGTAAGGTGGTCTTGGTGGGCAGGGCGCAGAGGAGCTCTAGGCGCCCGGAGGGGGTGTGGATGTAGCTTTGAGTGATTCCTGCCGGGAGTGGAGAGGGAGGAGGCGGGTTGGGGCAAGGGGCGCGCCATTGGAGGATGAAGGGGCCGAAGGGCATGTTGCGGATTGTGGAGGTGCGCTGGAGTGCGGTTCAAGAGGGGAGAAAAGAGCTCGGGAAAGTGAAAACGTAGCCGCAAGGCTTCAGGAGCTATGATTCAAAGATGGATCTTTGCGAGGTGAGAAGCTGCGAACGGGATTTAGAAGTGGTTGGCTGCTGCTCGCGGATGCGGAAAGCCCTCCCTGAAGTGCTAAAAGGTGTAATTGAAGCCCAACCGATCATGTGAACTTGTGGCTATAACGGAAAGCAGCGACTCAAGAAAGCTGTCTACTTATGGCATTCGGCGATAGAGCACCCAAGGCGCGAAAACAAAGTTGATGCAGTTACACAAGAACTTCGGGGGCTTGGGTTCCTGCCCAAGGCTAAAAGAGGCATACGGAGGCGAATGGCTTCTTCAGCCGCACGCTTACTCATGCAGGACAAAAGAAATGGTAGCATTCGCATTGCTTGCGCATCGAATTCTGTTCAGGCTTGTGACTTGAAGTGACTTGGCTAAAGACTAGGAGTCACGACCCGGTTGAAGTGCTAAATTGAGCTAAACCCTTCTGGGCATCAATTTTCGCTAGCAGTGTGGGCCGTCCACGAACCTTGAGATTTCACAAACGACAAAAAGAGAAGCTCAAGGAATGGAAGAGGGTCAAAAAGGAAAGCAAAAGTAAAGAGAAAGATGAGGTCGTACCCGGGATCGAACCGGGGTCATGAGAATCAGAATCTCATGTGCTGCCACTACACCATACAACCTTGAGATATATCTTATGTTACGTTTGTTATGAAAACGTTTTGAAAATTACAAAATTTGTATACAAAATCTATTAACAGTCTGAAAAGCTCAGGTCTAGCTGGGACAAGGAGTGAGAGTGCACTATGTACCCCTTATCTCAACCACCAAACGCAAGATTCCACCGCTTCAACACTGTGCCGCACACCTGCATCTAGCTACGCCGACTTAGGAGACCCCTTCTCCACCTTGACGCTGTTCGAGCTGCTGTGGTTCACGCTTACACCCTCATACGCATGCTGCTCCATCATACTCCAGTCACCAATCTGCTCGTCGAAGAACTGGTCAAGATCCAGACCAATCATCTCCGCCTCCTCGCTCACGCGCAAGTGCATGAAGGGAATGTACTTGAGCGCGTACAGCAGGATGCAAGTGACGACGAAAGAGTATGAAGAGATAGCGCAGATCTCAGCGAGCTGGCGACCGACCTGGACGCCGACGCCGTCGAGGGCACCGGAGTACTCGGAGGCGCCGTCGAGCGCGGAAACCCACTTTTGCGCGAAGATGCCGGTGAAGAAGGAGCCGCACATGCCGCCGATGCCGTGTAGCTTGAAGACATCCATGCCCTCGTCAATGCGCAGCAGCTTGTCAACGTCCTTGGCGGCGGAGCAGATGGCGCCAGTAAGGAAACCGATGAGAGCGGCGATCCACACAGAGACGTAACCAGCTGCGGGCGTGATGCCAACGAGCCCAGCAATGACACCGGAGCAGGCACCGACAAGGCTGAAGTGGCCCTTGCTGCGGATGAAGTCGACAAGGATCCAGCCCAAGCAGCCAAAGCACGCAGCTGTGTTCGTGTTGAAAGCGGCTATCATCGAGCGGAGAGACGCGTTGAGGGCAGAGCCGCCGTTGAAGCCGAACCATCCGAACCAGATGAAGCAGGTACCAATGAATACGAGGGTGGTATTATGAGGCTTGCCGTGGACCTTGTCACCCTTGTGGACGCGCTTTCCGAGAACGAAGGCATATGCGAGAGCGGCCCTGCATTTGTTAGACAAGACAAAACAGACGATCCTACAAGGGGGAGACATACCAGCCGCTAGCAACATGGACGGGACCACCCCCGGCAAAGTCGAGAGAAGGAAGGTTGTACAGCCAT
The DNA here is from genome assembly GCF_010094035.1 of Trematosphaeria pertusa. NCBI lineage: Eukaryota > Fungi > Ascomycota > Dothideomycetes > Pleosporales > Trematosphaeriaceae > Trematosphaeria > Trematosphaeria pertusa. The sequence goes on along the minus strand of NW_022987237.1, from coordinate 316,914 downwards.
CCGTTGGAATTCCAGGTCCAGCAGGCAATTGGGCAGTAGACGATGGTCGCCCAGCAGAAGGCAAAGATGATGGAAGGCAGTATACGACCGCGCTCGAAGCTTCCGCCGATGACCAGAACCACCGTGCAAATGCAGAAGAACATTTGGTAAAGGCAGAAGACGATCTCCGGGATCACGGCGGAACCAGGGGAGGGAGCGGCCATGACGTCCTTCATACCGAAGTTGGCGAGGTCACCAATGAAGGAGTTGGCGGTGCGCGAGTAGGCCAATGAATAGCCCCAGAACATCCATTGGAAACAGACCCTACATTCCTGTCAGCTTCTACGGGCCCACTTTTGATATGTCTACTTACACTGCGCAGACGGCGAAGGATTGGAAGAGCAGGGAGAGCGACGACTTGCGGCGCGCCAGACCACTGTAGAGGAAACCGATACCGGGGATGATGAGCCAGACGAGGAAGCCCATGATCATCAGGTAGACGTAGTGGTACTCGAAGCCGGCATATTGGGCGTTCACATCCTCGTCCAGCGAGTTGCCACCGTTGGGCTTCGCCGGGTCGTACTCGGGCTACGGAAAGACATCAGCAAATGCGCCTTTGGAAGCGTGCATGACAGGTGAAGAGAAGGAGATGCCGCGGTCTAGGTTCGTTCAACAGCATGGCAACATCGACGTTTGGTGCCGCACATCAATATATTCATGTTCCCTAAGAAAAGAGGTCTACTTACGGGTGTCAGTTCAATCGTCGACATGGTGCCTGCGTCGATCTGCTTTCTTGACGTGCTCAGCTATCGACTCTTCGATACCGCTTGAACAAGATTCCTCGCGCAGGGGGGGCATGCCAGCCCTCATATATACATATCCCTTGACTCAACCGTCCCCAAATTTCCCAGCTCCAAGGCAAAGCGGTTCCGAAGACCCAAGCCTGCGACTCCACACGTTCTAACGCCAGCGCCAGGGCTATTCCACAAGACCCCCAAGTGCAGTACATGCCGCCGCCTTGGCAACTGATAAGGACTACGTTGCGGTTTCGAATTGTCCATTGCGCCGATGCGACGCCTTGGGCCGTCGCGTACTCTCAGGATGCGTAACTCGATTGGGCGAACGCAGGGACGGGCGAGGCCGGGTCGCACGGTCGTCAACGGCCAAGGCGTGCGAGGGCAAGGCTGGCGGCCGCGACGTCTATATATTGGTGGAGATGATTCGGTTACGGGACCTGGTGTTGATAAGGATGCGTGAGGCCAGGGACCCAAACGGGGCTAGAACGGCGCCGAGCCCCTGATACGAGCCCCCGGAATGCACCTCATTGGCGGGTTCGCCACGATCGTACCGGTTTCGTTACAAGATTCGCATGTGTCACGCGCGTGAGCACATGTGGCCGTGGCTGTCGTGCCAAACGGCTTGTCTATCAATTCCTATCTTGTTGCTTTACGCTTTTACACAATGTTTTTCTTCTGCGCGCGGCCCGCTGCCCGATTCGCGGCCCTTGATTCGCCCCATAGCGATCCGTGTTTACCGGACGCCGGGAGTCGAGGTGCGCCACAACACCTCCATCGCCTTCCTGCGCCCTGCACAACATCTTGAGGTGGGTACCCCGAGGGCTTCGACGTCGCCTTTCTTGCCTCTTTCCAAGACAGCTTGCAGCGCCGTCTTGGTTGAAGCGTGGAGTGTCGCGGCTGGGGAGACGCGGCATGGGGGTCGTAAGATAAGCTGTCGTACGACGCTTTGAGAAGTTGACGGTTTGAGGTTGATATCAACCGCCGTGGCTTGTACCATTTTGCTTTGGACGGCCCGCTGTGCGTGCGCGTAGGACAGCTGTGTGGCACAGTATGGGATTCGAGAACAGCTGTTGGACGCATTGAAATCCAACACAAGAGAGTCTTTCAGCTCGCTGGATTGCATCCCACCCACACTCTTCTTCGCGGAAGCTTCTCTGTGGAATCCTTCGTCGTATTCGCTCAACGCTGGAGTGGGGGAGATTGCACCAAGTCAGCACCAGTCGGTGTTCTCGTCAAGGCCTTCTCCATTCGAGACTTGGGCATGCATGTGTTGGAAGATGATTGAAAGAGACGGAAACGTCTGACGTGGACTCGAGGGTGGCACAGTCGAACGGAGACAATGCCCAGGATTTATCTCATGCCCTCGCGACCCCTCAGTTACATGTACAGTTGGCTGACTTGGATATCATCCGTTTTCGCGCGAGGGAAGACGCGAACCCGAAGCAACGAGAAATGTTCCGAAAGCCAAGAACGATTCTTCTTGATGACTGGAAAGGCTTCCTGAAGTCGTTGTAAGCATTGCACTCTTTGCGGGTAACTGATTTCTTTACCATGATCACACTGTCCCTTTTCTGCATCTCCAAAACTCCCCCCCTTTCCTCAGAAAATGCTAGTCTATCGGAGGGCTTTTGCATTTCATTCATAAGCTGAGAAGCATATTACAAAAATATTTATACTTCGGAGTGCTCGTTGCCGTCTTTTCGTGCTCGTTCGAGCACATGTAACCCGCGCTCCATGGTTCGACCATAACATCATAACCACAACAACACACATGTTGAGCCGAATCAGATGCCTCAACCACTCTTCTTCCCCCGAAGCAGAATCCCGCTTCCATCCACATCCACGAACATGCTATCCTCCGATTTTCTCTTCTGCCCTCCGCACTCCCATGCTCTCCAGCAGCAAGAATGCCCACACTGTTCACCTTCGAGCAACAAGACGGTCAATGGAGCCACGACGTAATGACTACCTTTAAAAGATTCCACTGCTCGCCTTTCCTCACACCTGCTCGTCCACAATGCTCCTTCCTCGACAATGACCCGGACCTCTACAACGTCCTGTCCGGCATGTCAATTGCACCCCAGGCTCCGCTGGATCTGGCTTCTGCGCGCCTCCCGCCGCCGCAAACACCCAGAAACTCCGTGGCCTCCTCCATCGCCGCTCACTGGCCAACATACCTCACGCCTCCTCTGAATCCGCTTCTCATCTCGAGCCCGCTACACGACAGCGTTCCGGTGGGGAGAAGCGACTTCCTCCATCCAGCGACGGGAGGGAACCAGCTCAAGCGTCCCGAAACACCGACACTCCATCACGCGCTTCCTCCCCTCCAGTCCCGGTTCGCCAATCAGCGGCGTCCCCATTCGCGGCCTCGACGATCGCGCCTCCCCGTCTATCGCCCCGAACTCCGGCTCGAAGCAGACGATGCTCCACCTCCATACTCAGCCCTCGATCCGCTCCTCACGCCCCCTTCCAACAGTCGGAATCACACTGACAACGACAACACGCATTGTTGGTTTGGAGCCCCTCCACCGCGTCTGTGCACGCGATGACGGACAACGAAGCAAGCGGAGCGATGCAGGGAAGACAATGAATAGAGTGAAGGGCAAGATGGCCAAGAATGTCAAGGAAGAGAAGAGGAAAGTGAGGGAGCTGCCGCAGGTGGCGGGGAGGATGCAGAAGGAGTGGCAGGCTAGCAAGGCGAGGAGTAAGATCGAATGGCTGGAGAAGAAGGGGTTTTTGAGTGATTAGGAGAGCCTTTTTAAGGAGGATTTGAGGGGCGTGAGGGAACATGTATAGATAAAGCAATTTTCGATAGGAAAGTCATAGGATGACGGTGATGTGGCAAGATAGATGGGTATCGGGTGGACATGGGGGCGGCAGAGAGTAGACTTGCTTTCCGGCCGGCGCCGACGCTTATGATATTGTTTGACGTCTATACTACAACTCTTCTTAGTGCTTCAGTGCCACCTAGCACTCTCCTCCCTGTGACGGCATCTCTTCCTTTCCCGCTTTCCCAATGGCCTTCTCGGCTTCCTTCTTCCTTGCCCCAGCCCTCATCCTCCTCGCCGTCCTCACTCTTGAATCCTGCAGCACCCTCCATGAAAGCGATTTGCCGGTCATGCGTGCCCTCTACCCAGTGATGGATGCATTTATAGCAGTATACGAAGCCGGTCGGCGCCGCTGTTGGTGTTGTGATTGGAGTTACGCATATCGGGCATAGATGCGAGTCCGGAGGTATAGGAACGGTGAAAATAGGTAGTAATGTTGTGGAGGAGATCGGAGGGTCAATTCGCTTCGGTTTCTCTGACGAGGACGATGAAGGACGCTTTTCGGCTGACTGCTGGGCGGGAAGAGCTTTCTTCGAGGAGGGCGGAAGGCTCGGGAGGATGGGAGGCGGTAGTTCGATGTTCTCGGCCGCTTTCCGCGATAGTTGCCGCGCGAAGTCGGAGGCATACCACCACTCTAGGAACTTGAGCGCAAAGATACTAGTGGGAAGTAGTATCCTTAGCGAGGTCAATAAACGGGGCTTGACGGTCCGCGCGATGTTCCTCGGGCTCAATATTGATCCTCCTTCTCCGGGTCTCGCCGGTCCAACCTTCGTCGGCTGTGTCGCGAGCTCGATCGCTTTGTAGTCCGCCTCCCCTAACCTCCGTATCCGCGTACCAATCATCCAAAGGAACGGCGAATGATATTTCGATCCGTCGAACAGGTATGCCATATTGAAAACAAGCAGCGAGAAATAGTACGCCGCGTTCACGCTCGGGTATATGTGCCGCAGAAACCACTTGTAGTAAAACATTAACCTCTCTTTTATGCTTGCTCCTGCTCTTAGTCCCTCTCTATCTCGATTGTATCCAGGACCTAGGATGTTGGAATGTGCGGCGTGGATGTCGTAGCTCTCGTCCAGCTTCCTCTTCAGCCATGGCAGGCCCACCAACACCGCCAAGTTGCGCCAGATGTCGCCTTCTCCTAGTTTTACAACGTCTCTTACGCTATCGCTTGCCCCTAATTGTGCGCGCGGGATCTCTCCTCCTTTTACTCTCAGCACTCTTGCGCGCTTCAGTCCGTAGAAGTTCTCGGTAAAGGAGCCGCCATATGTCCGAAGGAAATGCCGCTCGACGAGCAGCGTAAGCAAAGCGTAGGCTTCATCGAAGGAATTGAGTACGGGTAGCAGGTAGCGCGGGTAGCGATGTGTGGAAATGGCGAGGAGGTAACGGAGGGACGGAGGGAGGAGAGACGCGAGTTGCTGTTCGGAGAGGAGCTCGAAGAGGGAGGGCTTGAGGTCGTCTATCCCGTGTTGGAGGCTCGGAAGGAACTCCATCTTGACGACAAGCTGAAGAGAAGGGAGTAGGAGCGGCGCATCTAAGACGTGAGGGTGGAGTTGTGATTGCGATGCGCGATCTTGAGCCGAGGCATACTCGGAACAACGTAGTCGCGTCGCGGCTAATATTGCCTGTTCTGGCTCCCACGTCAGAGCTCCGAACTCAGAGCTCTAGGCTCACCACCAACACGCCGCTCTCCAACACCGCCGCAAACATGTTTTCCACCGAATATGATCGATGCCGGGAGCTGGATCATCCCGACATCTTCAACTTCTCTGTCTCAGTGTAAGCTTCAGCATCCTGTTCCTCGGAGGGGCCCCCGCTAACCGCCGCATCTCCAGCTTCATCGTGCTCGGAATCCTCGTCTCCTACCTGCCGCAACACTACAAGATAATAGCTAGACGCTCGTCGCGCGGTCTGAGTCCCATGTTCGTGCTTCTGGGAACGGTGTCAGGCACAGCCAGCATCGCGAACATCTTGACGCTACCTGAAAGCACACGGGATATGGGGTGCTGCAGCAAGATTGGCACCTTTCCTTGCGCCGCTGCGCTGCTGGGTATTGCACAGATCGGCGTGCAGTGGACGTGCTTCTTCTTCATGTGTGTCACACCTCGTCGATCCCTCTGATCTTAACCGCTAACAAATTACAGAATGCTCCTCTTCCTGATCTTCTTCCCGCGCAACGGACAAGACCCCGAAGAGCAAGACTCAAGCCTTCCCACCTGGAAGGAAGCAATCCTCGTCCTCGCGCTCTCGCTCACCTTCTTCGTCTTCGCCTTCCTAGGCTCCGTCGTCTTCGTCTACGCCGCGCCGAACCACATCAGAGGCTGGGCCAACTTCCTGGGCCTTCTGGGCACCACGCTGGCTGCAGTCCAATATATACCGCAAATAATGACCACATGGAGGCTACAGGAGCCGGGTAGCCTCTCGGTGCCTATGATGTGCATCCAGACGCCCGGCAGCTTTGTGTTTGCAGCGAGTCTGGCGGTTAGACTGGGTCCAGGGGGTTGGAGCGCGTGGGGTCTATTCATATTGACTGGATGTCTGCAAGGGTGTCTTCTAGTTATGAGCTTATGGTTCTTGTGGAGGGACAGGAAAGCCGCGAAATCTGGCAGCGGTCAGGATGTGAATGGGAATGGAGTGTCGCTTCGAACAGAGGACAGCGAGCAGACCCCCTTGTTGGCGAACGAAAGAGATGGCAATAGCTAGTTCTGCATCTTGAATATATTCATCCGAGTTTAGCGTTACCCAGAACCTCAGTGGAGAGTCTTGATGCATGCTAAAGCATTGGGTGCCCATGGGGGCGGTGCGCATACCGGCATGTCCTCATCCTGCCCCTAGAACCTCCCCGTGAAGCGCTCTAATCCGCGACTAAGTCTAGAGCATGCTTGGATATCGCTTCCTACGACCCATACCCTCACGACCAGCGGTAGCGGACACATCCCGTCTCCATGTAAAGCAACATGAGTACCTTCCATTCGCCTACAATTGAGAACAAATCTAAGCTATATACAGTATGCCTATGCTTTAGCTGCCGTTGTCATGAACTGCGTACCCGGTTGCCCTTCCTCATCTTACGCCGCAAGTCAGGCAGGTAACCTGGGTCTGTCCCCTTTCTGTTTGTACGATGTATCTTCAAGGGCCGCTGCGCATGCGTGTGATGAGGGAGTACCACCCACGCATATTGACGGGCACCTCCTCCTGTCGGGGACAGAGCATGGGGAAGGGGGGAGAGAGCGCGCAGGCCGCGGCACACTGAAGGCGAGTAGAGGACTACACTTCAGATGCAAGAGATATCTATACGCCTCTGAATCAGTTCCCTGCGCTGTTCCACTCTCCACATATTCTGTTCATACTCGATGCGTATTCCCGTTCGTTGTTACCAATGGACGTAAGTCGCCTTCCATTTACAACGGGGCTTCAGCTACCTCTTTCTCCGACAACGCCGTGTGTGGACAGCGCCCTCGAGCCCTCTGTTTGTTTGCTCGTTGGGGGCACGAAGGCGCGCACGCTAGGACCACAACTCACCTATATAAACTGCCCTCCGATCGCGTTTCTCCGTCTCTTCTACATCCCACACACCAAACTTGCAAGCTTCCTTCGCAGTTCGGATGCTGCTCTTCTCTTGGTCTCTTGGTCTGCTCTCCTGCATCACGCCTCCTCTTTGTCCAACGCTCTTCCAGTATTCCACTCAATTTGCTCGGTCTTCCCCATTGTCATGTCGACATCCAACTCGACTTCCTGCATGATGGACTTCAGAACGGCTCTTTCCCACAGCATGTCTCGCTCACCAAAAACCTTTCTCATCCAAGTAATCCTTTCGGACTTCCCAGACGGAGAAAGCGTCTAGCGGCACGACATTAAGAGCTCCTTTTCATCACCAGTCCGGCACCGCGCTTCTCCATTCAAACGCCCACCAGGACACCGCCTCCAGCATCCCACAGCACCAGCAAGGTCGCGTCGACTGTTTCGCCGTTGCAGATATGGGGTATTGGGGTTCTGGGAGGGGGATGTCGATGGGGTGCTTTGAAAGGTAGGGATGCCCCCCCAATGGCCGCTCTGGAACTGAGTCCCGGTGACAATAACACCAATATTGAGGGTGGAGGGTACAGGTATGCATCCCCTGCCCGTTGATGAGCTAACTTCCACAGTCGAGGGAATCGGGGCCAGAGCAGAGGGGAGGGCGGGTCCATCTATTGCACAGCAGAGCTTCTCCTACCCCTGCCAGTCAAGTGCGAAATCACGCGCAGGCTGACCCCTAAAAGCTTTGAGCACAGGTTTCCACGGTTCGGTCTTCTCTTCTCAGCCAGTTCCTCTCACTCTTTCTCGTTTCGAGCCGTCTGTGAGCGCTTCTTCGTCATTGCTTGGCTGCGGTGTTCTGTTTTCGCTCTGTGGTTCCTCGGTTGGCGTCTTTGCGTTCTTCCGTTTTCGGTTCCGCCTTCTCATCCCAATATACAACCATGGATGGTCATGGCAGGGCTTGGGTTACCACGGGCAGACGTGGCCATGGCGATGCATCGCTCGGCTAGGCATATCGGAGGGTGCGCCGGCATGAGGGCAGTAGTTGTTGAGAGGTGCCAACGGCAATCCGGTTCCGTACTCGGCAGACAAAACAACATGTACCCTGAGTTTCTGCCTTGCTCTGACTTTGCTTGGACGTGTTGATGCAGAATCTGCCAGTGCCCTCCTGGTTCGATCAGGCGCGAGATGACGTCACGTGCAACTAACTGGATTAGTCAGCTGGCCTTGGCGTCCCTCTCGCGACACAGACAGGTCACGGATGTTACCTTCCAAGGTTCAAACCTCTCCTTCTCTGACATCGGAGACATTACACCGCGGAGGCACGTCTTAGAAATATATGAAGTTCGTCGTTTTCGTCTTCGTCGATCGTCGCCTGCCATTCGCCGTTGGGGTCGCGAAGGGCCGATCCGATAGGCTATTAGCCTACGAAAAAGCAAGGTGTTCCCGAACTGCTGCGAACATGTTGCATCCAATAACTATACGAATATCAGCGGCAGCAGAGTGACGGGCTCGAATTTGACTCAGTGTGAGTCGCTAGACTTGGCGGCGTCAAAGGAAGGGCGGCGAGCTAGCTCCAGTTCGTCGCTTGCAGCTACCGGATTCGTCAATGCGATTTGCACTGCAGATTTCTGCTTGATATCAGTCACGCCCCCGCTTCGTGACTCTTAAAACAGCCAATTGCTTCTTCTTTGGTCCTTTCTCCGCCCTTTTTCTCCTCTCCAACGCATCTGTGTCACCGTCACCCTCCTGTCCACACATATTGACGTTTTCAAATTCTTGCCCACGCCATGGCGCCGCCCGCGAGCTCAGAAGCGGCTGGCAATGCGATATCAGACATCGCTTCTGAGTCCGAGTCCGAGTCTGAATCTGATGGCTCCTCAACAGTCCGCCAGTACTCTATGATAAACTCTTATCGTCGGCCTTCCTACGTGAATCCCGGAGCCCGTTCCTCGTCAGTGTTTTCTTCAAGCGTGCCTACACATTCGCACCTACTGGAGGCCAAGAAGCACAGCTATTTGTCGAAGAAAGAGCGCGAGGCCATGCGGGAGGAAGAGCGGAGTTTACTCCGAGATAACAATCTGCTACCACCGAAGCATCCCCGAAGAGGAAGTGAAGGTCTGCTTCCCGGAGGGTTAGCAAGGAAATGGTCAATATCTGTACTGCGAAAAGTTAAGAGTGGCCCGGCGGATGAGGAGGCAGCGCATGACGAGCCATCGGAACGGACGGCGCTCCTAGGAGAGAACCTGGATCTGCCCTACGGGGGTCTCGATACGCCGAAAACCATTCAAAAGAAGTGGAATGAGGCAGTTGCGGCAGGGAAGATTACCACGACATGGCGCCGAGAAGCGAAGGTTTTAGCGCGGTCTTCTGCACCCCTTATCTTGACTTTCTTACTACAGTACTCGCTTCCGGTCGCGAGTATTTTTACAGTGGGTCACATAGGGAAGGTTGAATTGGGAGCTGTGAGTCTGGCGAGTAGTAAGTGCTACACACCTCTATCGTAGCCGCGAGCCCCGTACAGCTGACCTTCCCCAAGTGACGGCTTCAATTACTGGTTATGCCGTGTACCAGGGTCTCGCAACCTCGCTCGATACTCTGTGCGCTCAAGCTTACGGCTCGGGTCGTCCGCATCTCGTGGGCCTCCAGCTACAGCGCATGCTCTACTTCCTCTGGCTTATCACGATTCCGATCGCAATAATATGGGCCTGCGGAACACAGCTGTTATCTCTAATCGTCCCCGAAAAAGAAACGGCTCGCCTAGCTGGGCTTTATCTGAAGATCCTCATTGCAGGCGCCCCTGGATATGCCGCTTTTGAAGGCGGCAAACGCTATCTACAAGCACAGGGCCTCTTCAGCGCTACCATGTACATCCTTCTTATATGCGCCCCTCTGAATGCCCTCATGAACTATCTGTTTGTCTGGCGCCTGGGGTGGGGCTTCGTCGGAGCACCTATCGCGGTCGCTATCACCGAGAACATCCTTCCGCTGCTCCTGTTTCTCTACGTTCGCTTTATCGACGGGTACCAATGCTGGGGCGGATTCGATCGCCGAGCGCTCAGGAACTGGACGCCGATGATCAAGCTAGCGCTCCCGGGCCTGGTTATGGTTCTCGCCGAATTCCTCGCTTTCGAGATCCTCACCCTCTCCTCCAGCTGGCTTGGCCCGACTCCACTGGCCGCTCAAAGTGTGCTTGGGTCGATCACCGGTATCACGTTCCAAATTCCCTTCCCTATGAGCGTGGCCGCCTCGACCCGCATTGCAAATCTAATCGGTGCCACACTTGCAGTTCCAGCGAAGACCGCCGCAAAGGTTGCCATGGCGTTCGCAGTGGTGGTCGGAATCTTCAACCTGCTCCTCCTGTCGCTCCTACGCGAGTTCATCCCTAGGCTGTTCACACCGGATCCGGAGGTTATCGACCTGGTGGCGAGATTGCTCCCACTTTGCGCAGCCTTCCAGCTATTCGACGCGCTGGCCGCGAACTGTAACGGTATTCTGCGTGGTCTAGGTAGACAAGAAATTGGAGGCTATGTTGGCCTGTTTGCGTACTATGTCGTTGGACTGCCGATCAGTTTTGGAACCGGATTTGGAGCGAAGTGGGGGCTCTATGGGCTGTGGAGCGTGAGTATTCTCCGTGCATGAGGTACATCGATTTTGCATGTGCTAATGTTCGAATAGGGACCGGCGATTGCGCTTGGTATTGTAGCTGCGATCGAAGGTGTATTCATCTACAAGACAAGCTGGGAAAAAGCGGTCGAGGCGGCTGAAGCGAGGAACATTATGGACGAACGCCGCACATAGATCTTCTCGGAAAAATTGATACAGCCCATTAAAACTACCAGGAGATGGCGAATTAGACTTGATGCGTTTGCATCGAGATGGGAGTAAGTGATTTTAATGAACATGGTATATAATAGCTTTGCATTGAGCAAGCGAACTTCTAGGCGTTGGAATCGATACCCAGCATGCCATGGTTCTGTATGCTTTCTATCCTCGCTACTGTGTTCCTACACGTTAGCCTTATACCGCCCTTTTCGCTAACATGCAACTCTCCATCCTACTAATGATGGTGGTCATCACCACCATGACGCTCGAGTGCGCCTCTGCTTTCTTCGTGCGCTTCATCTCTTCTCGCATCTCCTCCAGTTCACATATAAATATCCCCTTCCGTACCTCCTTCCTCCGCTACACTCCCACTGCTTCTCCGGCATCCACCAAAATGAATCAGATCACTAGGAATGTTCTCCTCCCGGGTACTCACCATGCGGCCACATGAGGACTGCCCGGTGGCTCTCCGAAATCAATCATCGCGACATCGCATGTCCTTCTCCTGCCGCTCAGCACACTGAAATCATGAGAAACCAGCGCATGTGCTTTCTGTTGCCTCCCCGGGCGGGCTTCCTACAAATCAGCCGCCAACACTGCCATGCGAGCCGCCCTTGCCTAGATTTTCACAAGGGGTTTCGCGCGATGGTCTTTTCAAATTGCCAGTCCCGCCTCCGATGTGCTCGCTGCTTCCGCTGCCTCTCAAGGCGTCATCAAAAGCATCAGAATTGGCACCGATGCCCTCGCGCTTCTCGAATATTGGATAAATGGATCGAATGTGGAGCGATTGGGGGAAGTAAACTTCGTCGACCTCCCCCCAATGCGTCGCTGGCTGGGCTTGCGTTACCCTTGTTCAAGGTGTCTAAATCCATGGGGTCTCTATGTTAGGAATTTGTGGACGCATCTCCAAAGTCAAGCTGCAAAGGGCGTGCTCTTCCGACTTCATTCGGCTAGTAAAGCGCCATGAATATATGGGCATGCCTCTTTTTGGTTCTGGAACTCACACATCAGGGTCGTGTGTGGGCAGCTCGTGGACGAAACACGGTTCTCACTGCTGGGACACGAGTTCGAAGGAAGTCAGGTAGAAATTTTTGGGAACAGTTCTATCTGAAATCCCCGGATTCCCCCAGTTACCTTATCATCGTTAAGATGAGCGATGGGTATATAGGCCCCCGTCTTCACACTCTCTTCTCCTGCACACTTGCGGCACCTCGCTTCCACTAAAAGTACCTTGCAGGAGGGGCGATGCCTGCTGTCCGGTCTAAAAAGAGGATGCTCTTTAGGTGATGGGCGGAGGAGCCTGTGTTCCCAAAGCCTACGCAATTAGTCCATGGCTAAGACACTTCTAAAGTGGTAGTCGAGCTCTACATGCTGGAAGAGCAAGCCGGATCCGGTCTAACTTGGAAATGTGGAGAAGAAGCACCTCATGCGGACTAAGGAGAAGCCAGGATATAAATTCGCCCCTGCCTTCTCCCTCTCCCTCTCTCTTTCTACACCTTACGCTCATGGGCTCTCACTAAAGGAAGCAACATCATGGCTAATGGCTCTGGTCTTCTGCAATATTTCATGGCATGATGCTGGGTGGCGGAGCGAGCGGCACTAATAATACAACAACGTTGTGCTCATGTGTGTGCTTCTCAGGAAACCTCGAGGCAGCCTTATGCATGGGAGAGCGCTCGGCGGGCCGAAGAACCAGGCTCATCAAATACTTGTGTATACGGCCCCATGGATCCCGGTAACAGCGGGACTGGAGTATACAAAGCACTTCTTGAAGCCTTTTCTCCTTCACGCAACGGCCTTACCAAAAGGAGACTCAAGAACATGCATGGAATTATTCGACGAATTCAAGTTCCAGGAGCTGGATATCGGGTTTCTGGGAGGCAGAAAACGGAAGTCTAAAAGCCAAGGGCGGCTCTATTATGGAGGCGGTGCCTGGAGCTTTCTCAAAGTCCACGCTCTTATTTCCCTTTTCGCTCACTAAAAGCGACGACGAAAGCTTTATGTTTCTGGCTGAGTCTCCAAAGTATATACTTGACTGATCATGGGGATACACCGCGTCTTCCCAAAGCACGTCTCTAATCAAAGTATGGGTTGGATCTGGAAGATGGCACTCTGAAAGCGTCATTCTGCCAACCTTAGTATGGCACGGCTATCCAATGAACACGGTACCGCTCGTATGTACTCCTACGCGTCGAGATGAAAGATGCGGATACAAGCCCGCCTCTCCGTCCTTCATTTCACTCTCCTCTCTCCACGGCCGTCGAGATTTCGACCAAAAAAAAAGGTACAACGGCCCCATTGATGTTGACCAAATGAAAACGACGCCCCGTTTCCGTTGCGTCGTTTGCGAGACCAAAATAGCATACCTGCCACTAAAATGGAGTGCGGCTTTGGTGACCGGATACCCGAGCAACACTATGGACACCCACATGCTTTTGACATTATGGGCGGGCCACACAAGCCCAATATCCTTCCTCCTCCAAATTGGGACAAGGAGTTCCGCATGGACCTCGTCTCCGCGCACTCCTTTACTTACGCTGCCACACTCTACCAAATGTGCAAAATCCTTCAGAATCATGAATCCTCCCGTCTTATGCGCTCTAGGCTTGAAAAGCCCTTGGTGCTCAGCAGGATGGCGGTGGTCGAAAAGACCGATTCGATCACAATATGCTGCCCGGACCGACTGGAGGAGTGCAAAGAAGTACATCCTGTAACTTCATGGGGGATTTGGAAGAGAACCGAGAGCCGACGACCCTTTCGCCTGCTAAAATCGCTTCGCTGTTTGTGAAGAGCGACTCGTTGCCTGGTGGTCCGATCTCTCCTGGGTCTGGAATAGATATATAAAGCACTTCTCTTCTGTGCCTTGAAGTCCTCCGTGCTCCACAATGCTCACTTTGTCTAGTAAAATGTGGTTCAGAGGAGATGCATGCTTTCGGGGACGAAACCCAAAACATAAATAATAGATGTCTTGGAAACGCACTCCGATATTCTGTTGTGAGCAAGCTATGCGTGGGGAGAGAGCGCTGGGCTCTCGAAGTTCAAAGAGGCCGTTTGAGTTTCCAATGGATGCAGGTGGGTGACTGCACGGCCGCGTGAGGGGAGCCAAATGCCGGCTATTAATGCGATTGTCCCTTTGTTAAATGAGGGGAAGGAAGGGCGGAATTTTGATGCGTTTTTGCTATCGTTCTGAAGTGTATGTAGACGTAAAGGGAAGGTGGGGCACGGCTGGACTCTGAGCTGAGCAGCGGGGGTGGCGTAGCACCCTGTTGTGAAACATGGTTACCACAGCCTCTATCTGCTGCCTATCCGTCGACCTGCGGTTAACCAAGTCGAAGGCCTCCGTATCACCATTCTTTTCTAAAGTCAGATGGGTTTTTTCTCTCTTATCTCAGCTCCTGTCTCGAGCGTCTTCCAACGCTCTCATCATAAGCGCCCACGTCAGCTCGAATGGCCCTTCAAGCCGCAACAACCCTCCTGTTTAGAGTGCCACAATCTGGACTGGGGTAGAGATCCTCATGGCGGCTCAAGGGTACAAGATTTGAACACGCTCAAATGTGCTGGGTGCGCTGTTCTGGCTGCCGCCATTGAGCCGTGGAAGGACGACTGTAACGACATCTCCACATTCCCTACGCTGTTTTTTGTAAAAGAGAAATATCCGGGCTTTTTGAACTCTCATCATGGCAAAAGATCTTTATGTCTCAGGCTGGCAACCACCAAGATGAGTGTCATCTTGGATATTTTCGCCGACAGTGGTCCGTGAGATATGCCCTGTAGCCGATACTTGCTTACTTCCAAGACAGATATTGAGGGCAATTCATCGATCCCAATGAAGCCTTCCTTCGACATATCAATGAACACGGGCTCCGCCGTAGCTCTGACCTGGGTCAAGAAGCAGCTAGAGATATGCGACACATCATCAAGGCATGACCGCTGTCGCGCCTCGGTTTCCCAACAACTCCCCCACCGCATTGTAGAGATCACTGGCTCTAGGTCTGCAAGGCTTTGTGTCACGAAATCCGGTGAACACTCTGAATATGCATGCTTGAGCCACTGCTGGGGCACTACACAGCCCTTGACCACGACCACCCGAACTATAAAGGCCTACCTGAAGTCGATCCTGTGGAACAAAATACCAAAGACATTCCGTCACGCAATTACAACTGCATATAATCTCGGACTGAAGTATATCTGGATTGATTCACTATGCATCGTACAAGACGATATCCAGGACTGGCGTACGGAAGGTGGCAAAATGGCTGACATTTATGAGAACTCCTACCTCACGATATCGGCAGTCTCAAGTTCTGGCTCCTCTGGTGGCTTATTCGGATGGTCACATTGGGAGCATAGAACTCGATCCATTTCCTTTCGAGACACGCAGCACAAGATCTACGTTCGGAAGCCATTGGATCACTACGAAAATCCTGATAGTTCTCGTGAGCGAGGCGGACCTATGAAACTTCCACTTCTGACGCGCGCCTGGGCTTTTCAAGAGTTGTTACTATCACCACGCGTGGTGCATTTCTCTAACGACGAGATTGTATGGGAATGCCGGTCATCGTGCGACTGTGAATGCTCTCTCGTTCAATCCGATCCGTTCCGCTCCTTCAACAAGTCCGTTTTCAATCTCCACTCTACGGACGCGGGGAGGCTACCATCAGAATGGCGACAGCTAGTAGCAGCGTACACGGCCAGAGACCTAACGTATCAGAAGGACATCTTTCCGGCGTTACAGGGCTTGGCTAAACGACTCGAAGGCATGAGAAAGTCTCCATACCTTGCAGGCTTGTGGCAAGATACGCTGGTATGCGACTTGCTGTGGCGACGCCACTTCAATGTTCGATATGATCCACAACACAGGCCCGTGCAATGGCGCGCCACAACATGGTCCTGGGCCGCCGTGTTGGGTTGGGTGGATTGGCCTACGCTCAAAGACTCAGAAGACAGAATCGTGGCACGCGCTACAGCCACAACTGAACCAGCCGGCAAGGACCCCTTCGGGGAGCTAAAATCGGGCATGCTGATTCTCAATGCGCCTTGTCTCAAGGTGACCATGCGATTTATAAGGTACGACGACTACGTTCTGAGTATCGAGCCTCTGGCAGGCACAGACGTCGAAAGTACACCATTAAGAGGTTTGAAGCGACGAGATTTGAGCACTAGCCAGTTTTATGGCGACTTCGACCTTGGCAGCGACGTTGCAGCGGACGGCTCCGTGCTAATGTACTTTCACCTTGCGGTCATGGTAATTTCAAGGTCTCGTTATTGCTATTGCCTGGTCCTACGACGTGGAGGCGAGAATAGGGATGTCTTTGAGCGCGTTGGTCTTTTGGAATGTGAGGTAGAACCGCACGTCCGAGAAGTGTTTCTTCGAGCAAAGGAACAGACATGGACTATCCAATAGGGAACCCAACGCGGGATGATTGGCTTCTTGGGTCCTTTGTACCTAAGTATCTTTCGAAGAGCACGGACATGTCACTTCGAGGACATGGAGATAGTTAAGTGTGAGTTTTGAAGGATCTGGCACTGAGCTTCGCGAATATTGACCCTCAGGCACTCGAACGTCAATCCGCAGATTCTATCATCACCTGTTCTTTGACCTGTTCTTCGACCTATTTTCTGACCTATTTTCTGACCTATTTTCTGACCTAATCTTCGACCTATTCTTCGACCTCATCAGTGGAAGCCGCTTCCCTCTTCGACTCCTCTCCTGCTCGTTGCACCCCCAACAATTTGCGCATCACACCAACACCGAGTTGAATTTCCCACCATATCTTCGTTCCGTCGATACGAATGGCCCCGGGGGGCGAGTTTACACAGTACGGAAATCCACGCTAACAGCACATGGTGTAGCGTCTTCCGAATTCAACGCCCTTTCAACCAGCACTCTCAAACACGACTGCAACATGGTTATTCTCACAGCACTCTAGAGTCTACCGGGTACTCGGTACCTTTATGAAGTTGCTTGACGAAGCTTCGACAAAGCTTGACACCTACTGAACTGTTTCAGGAAGCCATGATAGTAAAATGCCGCGCGAGCTCCGACAGCAAAGGTTCCACATGCACTTCCCCTCCACCAAACATCAAGATACACTTTGCGTCAAGGAGGCACGGGGAACAGCGCAACACGCTTACACTCACGACAAAGTAAACGAGGGTAAGTGGGAAAAGCATAAAATATTCCTATGTCGAATATTCCAGTCGCAGAGAAGCATTAAGCAATTACTACCGGGGTATATAAAATCGCTGCTCATGAACAAAAAAAAGCTCGCATGCCATGCTCCCCTCATTCCCAGCATCAGATGGTATCCGTCTATCGTCATCCATTCAATCTTGCAAAAGCAATTCAATCTTCCCCTTGTGTGTTTGGTCCATTCTGTGCCAACCAGCCCCGGCTCGTCCTGCAGCCTGCATGTCGTTTCCCTGTCGTCATTGGGTCGCGGGGTAGTTCATCGACGATGTCGGACAATGGCATTCCACGCTTACCGCGGGAGCCCAAAATTCGAATACTGATATTCGCATCCAAGATAGCGATCCACGTGTATCGTATCGTATCGTCTGAGTCTCGTCTTGTCTCGTGCCGTCCTTCCCTTTTAACTTTTGACAACACTATCGCGGCGTCCGAAAGCGGCTCATTCACTCGGCCTGCTGGACGCTCTCCTCGCTTGGCGTGGGGGAAGCGTCGCGTGTGTAGGAAGAGGTGGTGGGAGTGGTGGTGTCGAACGTGAGATGGGAGGAAGAGCCGGTCATGATTTCGATTTGGTCGTCGGCGTCAAGGTCTTCCAGCTCTTCGTAGGGGAGCACGGGAATGCGGAGCATTTGGCGGCCGACGAGGTTTGGGATGTAGACGTATTGTGGTTGGGCGGACATTTTGATCGTTGTAATGGGTAGGGGTGTTGGTTGGTTTGGTGTGTGGCCGGTAGTCGTTGATATGTATGGTCGATGGTATGTGTATTCGACTCGTCGTAGGATAGTATGTATGTGAGACTCGTATCGTAATAGGTACCTCTGGCTATTCTGTAGAACCGACCGAATCTGGATATCTGTGATGCCGCCTCAAGTGGGGAATCCACTGCTACATATACTCGCCAACACCACATCCCCAGGCACACCACAAATTCCTAAACCCTACCCCCGCCCTCCCATCCCCAGCGATCAGCCTATCACCGACTCCACACCCCTGCAAAACGATAACTCGTCCGCTCGCAGGCGTGCGTGGCGAGCATCCGGTGTAAGCCGTGCGCCGACGAATCGCTTGGCCGCGCGGCGATAAGATGATTCGAGCGCCGCTGCAGCGCCAATCGGGTCCGAGACGAGGGCCAGACCGGTGTCGGACAAGGTTTGGTGCATGTGTCAGCTTGGCGGAGCTAGGGGGCAGAGTTCTGGAATTAGCGACTCGGAAAGTCGGAGTTAGTGCGTGGGAAGCGGGTTGATTAGTCGCGGGGTGGGCACGACATAAGTCGCCGATTTTCCTTCAGTCGTCAGCGGGGTTCGGAGATGCTGTGGGCTCCCATGTGACTCATTTGTGTTGACGAGGAGGGGAATTGCGTGCGGAGATGACGAAATGACGATGGTGGGTTAGGGTGCGAAGCCGGTGCGACGGTGTGGTGACTCCTGGACCCGAGAATCACGCCGAGCGCGACAAGACCTCTTCAACAACTGCCTTGAAGGGTTTTTCGCGGAGGAATGTCTTCAAAGGATGCAAGAACCGATTTGAGGGTGAATGGAGAGATCATGGCTCCTTTTCCGGCTGCCGGGTCCGTGGGTGCTTCCCTCACATTCGAATAATCCCAGAACGGCAAGCACGAGGTAAGAAGAGTCTTCCAGATGGTAGCACTGGGGCAGGAAGTTGTCAAGAGACGCCCAGGAAGCCAAGAAGGAGAAATGCAAGAGTTGCGTTGCTAAAGAGGCGACCAAGAAGGCTTCTGCATTCGTCGCCTCCAACATCGCCTGATTCTTAGGTCACTTGGCTAAGCACACTGGTTGTCAAAACCATTTTCGAACTACTCCGTACGAACGTCCATTATCAACGTTAGGTACGAATAATGATTAAGCATTAAGTACTATCTAAAGGTATCATGATTGTCGTGACATCGTCAGTGTCCGTAACTACAACACATCGTACAGTATTCGGTCAGCCAGGAGCATCCCAGGATGACGATCTCCTCATATCTCTATGCGAACGGCGGGACCGAAGGTCCATACACTTGCCGTTGTTCTCTCGCAATCTCCTCGACGGTCCTCTGTCGTTCCAGGCCGGTCGCAGTCCTGGCGATGGTTGTCTGCCGGGAGATCGGCTCGCGAGCTTGGCTCTCACGCGGGGCAGCAGCCTCCTCCTCGTCCTTGGCTGGTCCGACCTCGCCCTCCTCCTCTTGCTGGAATTTGTACGCCAGATGGCAAGCGCGGATGTGCGTAGCGGAGGTAGTAAGGTTCGCAACGATCCACCAAGCGAACATGATCGGCAGCGCCCGATATAGTCGGTTATCGGATCCGCCCGTCCAGATTGTGATCAGGATGGAATAGGCGTTGTGGCTGGGAAGAGCGATACCCCAATGGTAGAACCCCGCTTGCAGCTCGAGTGGGCTCAGTGTGCTAGCGATGTTCAAGAATACCCACAGCAAAACTACGAAAGGCATGACCGGTAGAGGCGCTATCGTACTAATGCTGTCGAGGATGAGCAGATGGATATGCATCAGAAGCCAGAAGGTCATCCAGGTGAGGACGAACTGGTTGCCGTTTACATTCCAGTTCTCCCGAAATGCCCAGTAATATCCAGTCTGGCAGAGAGCTGCGCCGAACGTGAAAAGGATGCCGGCAATACGACGAACGAGCAAGCTGGAATGGACTGTCATTTTAGTGTACAGCTGGTACTTCGCGGCAACGCCATTGAGAACTAGGAGGAAGAAGAACTGCTGCAGGACAGGCATTGCCATAGCTACAGTGTTCAGGAGGATAACGGAGCCGAAAGGAGCCGGTTGAATATTATATGCCGTTGCCGAGATGGGATTCATGAATGCTTGCACAGCTGCGGGATCCGTATTATTGAGGAAATGTGATGCTTGGGTGCCGTTCATTTTGCTGTAAGCGATCCGTGTACCGGTGACGAGCTGCTGCATGGCGCTCTGGACAATCGAGTTCGAGAAAGCAGTGTAACGCTGTTGGTTCCAGATGTAATGGAGAGCGTTTGCGGCATTGTACGTTGTTGCAGCCTCGCCTCCTTGAATAGCTGCAGACAATCGATCTGAGGCTCCCTCAGCAGCGGCAATGGCGCCCCAATACTTTCCTTCCCAAACAGCGTGATACATATCTTCTTGCGTGGGGAACTCCTCGGGAGAGTGGTAGATGAGCTTGAAGAAGCTAGGACCTTGGAGTTGCTGGTAGGCGGCTGCCATCGCTTGACCGACCACTCCGCCATCGTAGTCTATAGCTAGGACATGGAAGTTGTCGTGTCGCCCGGGGGATAAGTAAAGAGTGCCGAAGAGGTACGAGGAACAAGCTAGGAACCATAGCGCAAAGGCTATGCCACCGGCTGCTGTCTGGGCGATGAACTTGATGCGGATGCCTTTCCATTGCTCGTTCGTGAAGGACGCGCGATTGGCTCTGGCAAGAGTCGGCTTCTGCCTCAGGTGCCAGATCCTCTTGATGATAGACACCATGATATGCTTTTGACGGCAAGGTTTTCGTAGCGTGCTTCTGTGTACGCGGGAGGAGTGAATAGGGTCGAGGGAGAGGGTGGCGGGCGGGATGGAAGTCGAAGGCTCAAGAACTTGTGTGAAATGCGAAGGTCCTGAATGAAACAGATAAGGGAGCGCACACTATACCTATATATGCCGATTCTTAAGCCGCACGCTTGTTTGCATCGTGGTGTGTCGGCGCGCCACGCGTTGCCTCGGCCGTCGGCTTCAACCCCGTAAGCAACTTCGAACGGCCGTACCGTGGTAAGCACGTCGGGGCTCCAGAAGCGTCGGAACAAAACATGCTCCATGAGCCGCTTTGACCGAATTCGGGGCTTTCAAAAGTTTCAGTTGAGCTACATTATGAGAGTCGGGACCGAGTGGTGAGAGGTGAGGTGAGGTGAGGAAACGACCGGCGTCGGCGAGTCGGAGCTGGTGCGTGCGCTATCACAGGTCGGACATTTTCTTCGCGAGGCCGAGCGAGGTGAAGTATTTTGAATCGCAGATGCGAGCTTCGTCCGCACTGCTACTTGAGCACTGAGGCAAGTAAGGTAGCCTTTCTACGGCCGGGAAATGCTCTTCATCCATGTCTACCTGGCGAACGCCATTGCATTTCCATCAAACCCCACTCTTCTAAATTTGTTATCCCTGACTCACAGCAAGAGTTGAAGCTCTTTTTCGAGGCCTAGTATGGCCTTGCTCACTGCATAAGCCTGTGTCCATCTTCGCATCAACTGTCTTGATGCCCGGGACGTTACGTGTCTGGAACTGAGCACAGCGGTACCTGACCATGGAGGTAGAAGTGGGATGGCCGACGACGCGAATCCTCCAATAGATTACATGCTGCTCCTCAAACCAGTCCGGGCAGTGGATTCATGATTCGAGCGAATTGGAACAGCCCAGGTGGTACTTGAAGATGCGCCTGTGGGTTCCGAAGAGCCAGGCGAGAGAAGTGGTGGAAAGACGAGATTTGATCGAGCAACGCCGCAAGCCATAACTCTTGACAAATAAGTCTGCCCCTTTCAGAAGACATCATTCTTGGACTTACCACCCGCGACACCCTCTTCGCGAGTATCTTTGTCGTTGAAGGCTACGTCCGCCCACGCCGGAACAGCCGAATAGTGTTTCTGCCCTCGTCCTCTTCAGCATATGCAGGGAAGCCTCCGTCGAGGCTGCGAGCCTCTTCTGCGCGGCCAACTCATGTACTACCATGTTGCGAAGATGGGCATGGGGTCGCCCAAGACGTATGCCAACTACCCCGATCTCAGCACCCTGTATATCCAAGCATCCAGAAAACCAACACCCATCCGGCCGCAGCTGGAGGGCTTCTGCTGCTCGCGCCTCAGTCCCGCATTAAGCTCACATAGCTGACTATCGACATTAAGCCATAATCCGATTCCCGAGCCGAGCAGATCGACCCGCATACGTCAACGCGTCGGGTACTAGTGTCAGCAATATCGTAAGATACGTGATCGGTGTGAGAAGAGAATCCCAACTTCAAGGCCTGGGATCAAAAAGACGTGCAAAGAAAAGTGGAGGAAGCGGAATGGCGGCTCGCGGAGAGCGCGATGATTGGAGGACGCGTACTTTGTCTTGGAGGCTAGTTTCGCGGAGGCGGAAAGCGAAGAGTTTGCTACTAAAGGCGATTTGATGGTGTTTGGGTCGTTCAATGAAAGATTCACATGCAGAGACGGATTGATTGTTTGCTGGACGGGCTGTGGGTTTGCCGTTTTGATCGCTTTTTTGACATTAGACGCGGCTAGATGTCAGTGTCTAATAATCGAAATTGCAGATAACATGCCGCTCTGACAAGAAAGGACCTTGCCTGACGCACAAATTACCTTTTTAGCGCTCTCAACTTGATCGACAACATGGATAATGACCTTGAAAAGATGGTGTGGGCCACGTGATGACTTCATCGGTGATAGTTCGCCCACATGCGCCACAAAAGACCCACACTACGGCCACAATCGTGCCGACAGCTGACGCGTTTTCTGGTTTTCGATGCACGCTTCGGCGGACCTTAGGCACACTTGGCTCCATCTTGCGTGTTTCAGCGTTCGATGCAAGTGTCAAAATGCCATGATGACATCATTCATTGCCGATAGCCCGCAGCAAGCGCCCGAGCTCCCAGCCATTGCCGTCCCGCGGCTTCCCTAACTGTGTAGAACTACGCGAATCATGGATTCAATAACACCGCCCGCTGGATAGGTGCCAAGTTTCTTTCTTTCTCTCCTCAACCTCTTTTCCTCTTCCTCAATTGCATTGCGGGCGCGTAGAGCGAGTATGATACGTTCGTTATGTTTTCCGCTTGTTTGGCTGGCGGGCCTTCCTCTGTCACTCGCTCAGACCTCGCTCTCGCTGTCGGCCCAGAGCAAGGCGTCGAACGCTGGTGTTTCCTCTCCGCTTGATGCGAGCTTCGCGGGATTTGGCATCGAGCCTTCGAATCTGTTCTCGTTTACCGGCGGCGATGACGCGAACGACTTCTCCGTGCAGATGATGCAGAATCTCGCCGATTACTCCGGCGCCCCACCGCACATCCGACTTGGGGGAAACACACAGGATTACATGGTGTTCGACTCATCATACAATGACTATGCGTGGAAGAACAATCCGCAGTCGAGCGCGCAGGGAGCCATCGCGGCGGATTCCATGGTCATTGGGCCGTCGTACTTCAAGGCGCTCGACCGATTCCCCAAGGATACGCCGATAACGTACGGATTGAACCTCGCGTATGAGGACTCCGATTACGTGGACCGCATTGTCGCAACGGCGCAAGCAGCTGTGGATGGGATGCAGAATGTCAAGCTGTATTCGTTCGAGATTGGCAACGAGCCGGATCTCTATCTGCAGAATCAGTTTCGCAGCGGATCGTGGGATGGCCAGACGTACACGGAGCAGTTCCTCGACCGCGCAGACGCCGTGTACCAACAAGTGCTGAAGCCCGCGGGACTGTCAGCGACCTTCTTCGAGCCCCCGGCAACCGCTTCGACAATCGGCACGACTTTCGAGATTGAGATGTTGGTTCAGGACGGGCTGACGGACGAGAAGAACGGGAACAAGTATGTGGGCTGGTGGAACCAACACGACTACTTTTACTGTAGGTTTCACCAAGTCATATTTGCCTGAAATACTGAGACAGTCTAGTCATCGGTGTAACGCCCCAATCGCTTACCCTCGACGACCTCATGGATCTTGACGGCACCAACACGCAATTCGCATACTGGGAGAAGCAGGTTGGAATAGGGCTCGATACCGGGTTACCTTATGTCTTGCGAGAAATGAGCTCGGTCGGACCCATCGGCATGCACGGCGTCAGCGATGTATTTGGTGCCGCTCTATGGACTCTCAACTTCTTCTGCTATACCGCAAGCCTTAACATTTCTTCGGTACAGATGCACATGACAGACAACTCGAACGCCAGCGCTTGGCAACCCATCAGCATGTACGGCAGGGACCCCTTCGTGCGTCCGCAGTACTACGCGCATGCGGCCATGGCACAGATCGTCGGCAACGGTAATAGTACTACCCAGATCGGATCCCTTGCCGTGAGCAGTGTCACTGGCGAGTACAAAGGTAGAATACGAGCCTACACTGCCTATGCGAACGGGGACCTCCAATCAGTAATCCTGATCAATTCCATGCAAGCGAATGCCTCCGATGGCAACAAGGGCAGCTTTACATTCAACCTCAACCTCGGCTCCAGCAATAAGAACAAGAACGTCTACCTCTCCACCCTCACGGCAGATGGCGCAGACTCCGAGTCCGGAATCCTTTGGAACGGAATCACTTTCGCAGACGGCTCGGGCAAAGCGAGTGTCTCAGATAGCAGCGTTACCATGAAGCGCACGGACGGGTCCGGCAAAGTCTCCATATCCGTTCGTGATTCGCAAGCTGTGGTTGCAAACATAAACTGGCTACTCGGCAGTAACGCGGTGTTGAAAGGCGACGGATCGACGACGGAAGGCGCGAGGAAGAAGAGCACTGCCGGCCCAACGGCGACTGGAGGAGCTGGCACAGCTGCCTGGACCGGAGCCGTGACCACGACTCTCGCATTAGCGAGCTCCGTCACCGGAGGAGGTTCGGCAGAAGAAACAGCGGCGTCAGGACAGAGAGGTGAAGCGCCGCCCAGGCGGATGGGTTTGCGGGCATTGATGGTGTGTCTGGTTGCTGTTATGATCGCTTTTGTGTGCTTTGCATGATTCTTCGCACAAAGGTATATCCGATGCATCGAGGCGGCGTTTTGGGCTGGGGATATAGAGTTAACGGATCCCGAATGTGCGTGGATTGTGCATAGCTTGCCCACTTAGGCATGCCTTTTGGAGGCTCTACTTCGATGGCATCATGACGGCGCATGTATAGATGCGCATAGTTAATATCATTATAAAAATCAGGGCCAGTGCGCCTACGAAAGGGAAGAATGGAATGGTGCTTGTATTCATCTGTGAGTGGAGTCTACCGACTTGCTACCCTACCCTAACAATTCTTAGTCTGCGCGCAAATATGTCTTTCAGCAACTTGCGCATTGTGCGTTCTTCCGCAGTCTGGTTATTGCCCTTCGCCTGCTGCTGGTGGACTTCTTTTGCGCATTCGGGGCATCGATCTGGCGCGCACAATTTCTTTTCCTCTTGGGCTGTTGCATTACCCAGTCTGGCCTTCGGCATCTTGAACTTCCTCCTCTTTCTCTCGCCGCCTTTCCTCTCAACGATGACGGAGGTGGTCTTCGGTTCGTACGGTGCGGTCGGTGGCGGGGCTGGGCTCAAGAGGTCGGTCGACATCTGCGTCACCAGGGGTGAAGTGGTCTGCACGCTGTTCTGTGACGACGACAGTGACGGTGACAGGATGGGCGGGAGGATATCAGACGGTATTGGTCTGACTGATGTGCTTCGACGTCGTGAAGTAAACGACATGGCGTTGATGCTTAATGGCGACGGAGATGGGGCGGAGGGCAGAGTGTCGGTGCGGATAGGTCTGCCTGTCGTGCTTCGGCTCATGGCGTCTGCGCCGCCTCTTCTCCCTGCTCACGACGGCGACGACGGCTATCTGCGGCGGCGGCGGCGGCGGCCCTGGCTTCTTCGCGGGAGATGCGCTGTTCCTCCTCGAATGCGGCGCGGGCGAGCTCGGTGGCTTCGCGGCTGTTGGCGATGGCTGAGGGCTCCTTGACGAAGATGCCAAGCAAGAAGGTGGCGATGATGCTGATAACTGTAATGTAGAAGAACGTTGTAGAGTCAGGCATTCTTTTCTGGGAAGCGAATTTGGGCTGTCGTAATGTGTGTGAGTGGAATAGAGTGGAATTAGATTTGGAGTGCGATGGGAAGGGATGGGTTTTTATACTTGAGGGACTTTGGGCTTGGAGTGGGATGTAGAGAAGAAATTTTTCTCGGATACAGGGTGGCTGAATGTACAGTGCAAGCTGTGATGCGGTTGCGAGGTGTGATGGGTGCGCTGTTTCTGTTGGCGATAAGCGTAACCGTTGGTGGCTCACGATGACAGTCCCAGCAAACTTGGACATTCGCACGTGAGGTTGCCAGCTCAGCATATTGGGTCCTGGGTGCCTTCAAGAGCGCAACTGCGGCGAGTGTCCCGAAAATATATGGTGCGCGATACCGGTTCTTACTAAGGTGTCACTATCTGTTCAAGCGTGGTTTGATCTTTCCAAACGACTTCGAAGCAGAAGGACTTTTGGACGCTGAATTGACAGGCTTATACCTAGATCACAATGTAACCCCGAACGAGCGATCTGTGCTAAGCTTCACGGCGAGCGCTTCCCGTGTGCTTGCTTTGCTCGCACTCACGGTGACGCACGCAAAGTCGACATTCACTGCCCAACTCCACGTAAGCCTAGCAATCCCATACAGCAAATTTTCTACCAAACAAAATTTACTTCCTCCTACGCCAACTGCATCGCACTTTTATCCTCATCGACCTCCAACATCCCTACCTCTAACATCCTCACCTCGCATCATATTCCCCCCCCTACAATCCACCATCCACCATCCACCCCTCGCCAAAAATGCCATACATAATCTACGCCCCACGTCAACCGCGCTCCTTCGTAACCAACAACCCCATCATCTACATGGAAGCACGCTTCTGGGGCTGGAAAGTCGAGTCGCAGCCTTACGACGACGAATACTGCTACTTTGTACGCAAGCGAGAGCAGAGGCGCTATGAGACGGAGAGGAGGATTCAGGAGTTGGAGAGGATTTGGGCGGAGGAGCGGGAGAGGAGGATGGGGTTGAAGGGTGGAGAGGGGAAAAAGAAGGATGAGGAAGGTCCGGAGGGTGGGAACGAGCGGGAGGTAAACGTGGGGGAGAAATGCCAGGAGAAGAGGGATAGTGCGGTTGAGGGAGTTTGACAAGAATTCACTGAGCCTGAAATGCTCCAGTGCGGGAAGAAAGGCTGAAAATGATGAGCTGGGGAGGCGAATTGGGTGGGTTGGCTAGCAGTGCATGCTGTTCTTCGCTCTGAAGCATTCAGGAACTCACGAGGTCGAGTAGAGGTACGAGTTCTTGGAGTCAGCTCAACCGCTAACTTTCTAGTAACCTGTCCGGCACACCCTTTCTGAACAAGATTAAAACGTTAACACTTCAGAGCCCTAGCGCTGCACAAGGCATGTCCATTGTAAGCACCATGCCTCGACCAAAATCTACTCCATGTTGAGCTCGGGAATACATTGCGTCGATGGCCAGATAAAATTTTCGGCCGCTTCCTGGTACAGATGGTTGATCACGCTGGAGCTGGGAAGTCCGCCTAATGCATTCTCCCGCGAAGCCGCTCCAGGAGGACTCCAGCGAATTGTACAAAGAAACGGGGCGAGGCTCACCTGCACCCTCGGAAGCGCCCGACGAAGGGACTTCCCGGCACAGAGCCTACCCTTCAACTCACCGCTAAAGACGGCCTGGCGCTGTATTTCAAGATGCAATATCCTGGCTAGGGTGGATGAGGCAGTAATGAAAGGCATGCGGTGGAGAGCAACGGCTCGCTCTTAGCTCTGTTGGCTCAATCAGACGGCAAAAAATCCGTTTTGGGAGGGAAAGAAGGCGCTATCTATGGGCCTTCACCGGCGGTAAATCATTCGAAAGGCTATCGAACTGTTTATTACAATGCTGGTTTCTTTTCCCTGCTCCGAAACATGGATAGATGTTCGGAGGCTGCTGATGGAGCCCTGACATGCCTATATCGAATGCGAAGTCGCTTGAATATTTTGAGAGCAGGCTGTCATGGAAATCGCTTGCGCTTCTAGCTAATATGCTTGTGCTGTTTTCCTCGCGAGAGTATGTGGCCTCGAACTGTTCAATTCGCTTTGGCGCTACACTTTGAGGTTGGTCTTATTCCGAATGTAATCTTTACGGGCGTTCTCGTCCTGTTATGCCTTGCGCAGATATTGCACTGCCATATCGGATTGCTGATAGTCTGTCTTGGATGAAGATGCCGTCTGGGAAAGGGTATGATGACTCTTGGGTAATGTGGGTGTCCATGTATAAAGCTCTAAGAGGGAGATGTTCGCCTGGGTGAAAGGCTGCATAAGAATTGATTTGATGAAGGAGGGAAAGGAAAAAAATCAAGAGTCGGACAGTACGAAAATCAAAGGCGAAAATTAAGACAAAGTTGAATAAAGGTTAATTTACTACGTCCCACCAGATTACTCAATAAACCGTGGATTTGTTGACCCCAGAGAACCACGGTTGAGTTCGCAGACGCTTGGTGGTCGGCGAATTGAGTTTTTTGAGTCTCCGGTGTTGGTGCACTGACCACTCAGATCGGTGACACAAAAAATACGAACTGCGTATCGATAAGGTAATGACTAAGCAATGACTCAACTGCATTTCGAACTTCTGCTGAAGCGGACCACAGGCAATATACTATGGAATGCTCTCCAGCTTAGGTCTCAAAATCCACAATCGATTCACGCCATTTAGCACTATCAGGAAGTTCAAGAGTAGGCCTCCTGAACAACGCCAGACTTCCCCACCACGAATTTCGAGCCTAAAAGCAACCCGTCTCGAACTCCCACCGACCGCAAAGGAAGCAGAAGCACACTCAATCGCCGTCACAATGAGTGCCCAAACTCCTACGGCAGAGAAGCCGCTGCCGGAATTCGACATTGTCTCAACATACAGCTCAATCCTACAAGCAGATCCTGACCTAACAATGCCCGTCGCCGCAATCGAAGCCTTGGTGGAAGCGATTGCGCACAGCAGCGTCTCCACCGTCGCCGAAACGCTTGCCCTTCTCGAACACCACACAGCCGTTCTCAAAGCCTCGATACCGAACCCAATCTCCCTCTCCGCGGGCACCGACCTCTTCCAAAGATACCTCATCACGACGCTGAATCGGCCAGCAGCCTTGAACTTGGGACCGGGCGATGACTTCAGGGCGATACGGAATCATTTGCTGTCGAACGGAAGGCTCTTTGTAGAAAGGGCCAAGCAGAGTAGGGAGAAGATTGCGAGCTTTGGCAAGCATTTCATCCGAGACGGGGCTACGGTGCTCACAAACGGCGGATCAAGAGTTGTAGGTGCGTTGCTGAGGCGGGCAGCTGAGTCCAGCACTATGCGCTTCAGGGTCATATACGTGCTGTCGCCGTCGAGCTCCTCAGACTCGAGAGAGGGTCACCAGACCGTTGCAGATCTCCGAGCCCACAACGTACCCGTTGCTACCATTCCGGACTCGGCGGTGGCATACTCGTTGGGCAAGGTGGATATGGTTATCGTGGGCGCTGAGGGTGTTGTCGAGAACGGAGGCATCATTTCAAGACTAGGTACATACCAGATGGGTCTGCTGGCTAAGAGCAAGGGAAAGCCCTTCTACGTCGTCGCGGAGAGCCATAAGTTCGTCAGGCTATATCCGCTAAGCCAATTCGACCTTCCCATCGAGCAAAAGGTTCTGGATTTCAAAGTCACCGATGATAACAAGGCCACCCATGGGCAAACCAAACCCACCGAGGACGAAGGAATTGCCGACATGAACGCTAAGGAGATACAGTCGAAATGCTCCGGGCTTAATGCTGACGATGCTGTGGATTTCACGGTACGTACCTCTTAACAATATCTCGGACACTACTAAATCTTTCTGTAGCCCCCGGATCTCATATCGGGCATCATCACAGAGTCTGGCGTGCTCACTCCCTCTGCGGTGTCAGAAGAGCTGATCAAGATATGGTTCTGAGCCCTGTCCCGAACATGGACGGCCCTCCCTACCGCACCTTGCTATACTTATCTACCCTCGGAATCCGGACTTTCGACCCGTTGAAGAGTCTCTGACCTAGCGCTTACGCGCATACTAGGTCCCTCGATGACGCCTTTCTGCGTGCCGGTACCAGACTGTTGCACAGCGCGAAGAACGAGGGTGCTGAGGAGAAGAGCCATGTCTGGACTGGCAATGCGCTTGACGAGGAGTGGGTCCAGGTAGGCAAGCGAGATATGCGACGTTACAGCATGAGCACGCTCGAGAAGGGGCCGCCAGCGCGTCGGCGCCACTCAAGGGCCAGCGGCTTTTGAGTCCAGCTGTCCGCTTGGGGAGTCAAAGAGTGCACGAGTTCGAGTGAGGTATATGGATCTGTATATCGAAGTAATTGATAGCCCAGTAGACCTCTCGAACTACAATCTAAAACATCATCTTGCATGTGAACGAGTCGTGAGAAACTTCCGCTCTCCACATCACAAATAGACGTACTCCAAACAGTTCCCCCCTTCACACATCCACCACCACTACAAATACACATCCCCAAACCAAGCCAAAACCATGCCCCATATAACCTTCTTCAAGAAAACACAATCCACGCCCAGAGCCAGCTAGCAGCACACACTTTCCTTTCCCCCATCGCTATCGCTATCACCACCACCATGCCCACATCCGCACCCCCCACCAAAACAAGGTACCTAATCCACACCACGCACCACCCGCGCCCCTACTACACGCGCCTGCTCTTCCTCGCCAACGACTTCTCTACCTGGGGCTTCCGCGTCGAATGCCATCCCCAAGGCTCGCCGTACATACTCGAGACGCGGCGGCGGGAGCACAGGGCGGCAGCGAAGGGCGATGTGCGGCCGGGTCTGCTTGCGATTTGGGCGCTCGAGGTGCGCAGGAGGGGCGTTGAGGGCGAGGCTGAGGAAGAGCGGAGTGCGAGCGGGATGAAGGAGCGGCAGATTAGGGTGTCGAGGCTTTTTCGCGATTTTGTGAGGGGGGTTGCGGAGTTTGGTGAGTATAGTAGCGCTGCTTGGCCATGTCGACGGATGGGATTGAATACGTGGCTGGGAGACAGGCCGGCTGATAGCACGAGAAAGATCCTCGCGATCCCCACGAGCCTATAGACCTCCTCCTCACACACGCGGACATCTGGAGCAAAGCGACCGCAGATATCTGGAGCGTAACACCCAAAAAAATCGACCTCGTAACGCTCTACACGCGGCTGCTCGACTACCTGCGCTACTCGTCCAACGTGCGCTTACCAGGGTGGGCGGACCCGGACATAACGCGCGCGGACTGCCTAACGTTCGAGTTCCGGTGGCATGAGAAATTCGTCAAGCAGCATGTTGTGGCGGCCGTGAACAAGGCGGTGAATGCGTGTCCGGGGCGGATGGGCCGGGTGCAAAAGGTGAGTACGACTGGATTTATCAAGGTGGAGCTTTGGGTGAAGGTGGAGGTGGAGGAGGGTGGTGCGATGGGAGAGGGAGAGGTGGGGGATGATTTGCCGAGGTATGAGAGTGTGGAGATGCCGCCGGCTTATGAGGAGGCGGCGGAGGATAGGGGGGAGGGGATGGAGTTGGCAGGTGAAGAAGATGGGGTAGCAGGAGTCTGAATGAGAGAGTTTTGGGGAAACGGGAAACTCACGAAAGACATGCGCAAGACCAATTGGCGCTCTCATGCGTTTATATTTCATGTAAATCATGTTTCATATCAAAGTAGACTTTTGAGGGAACCTAGTTGCGCTCCGAAATGTGGGTATCAAATTGAAAAATGGAGAGTAAGATCAAGGTGTCTCTTAAAGCGCCCATCCCGCCTTTGCCTTGGCTGCCTTGGTGGATATTGTAGGTGCAGAGGAAGGCTTGATCTCGCTAAGGTCAGGCAGCGGATCGTTGTCTCGGATGTCCAGAATGGTCATCTGAGAGGCAAGAGCTGATGGAGTCGTCTGGGTGTCGGTGGCCAAGTCTTCAATTATCGGCTCATCAGCGTCAAGTGCATCGTTCTCTACGGCATCCTGCTCGCCACCGTCTTCCTCCTCACTCTCATCCTCTTGTTCTATCGCTCCCGCATCTCCATCCACGCCGTGTTCCTTCATGTAGGTATCCAACTCTTTTGCCATCTTCTTGCTGAACCCACTTGCCTCGACTTCAACGTCCAGTCTCTTAAGAACAGTCTTCGTCGACTCTTTGAAGAACGGCCCGGGTTCGTCGCTCGTGAAGCCGAAACGCCGATCGAAAAAGCGCTTGATGCAGGCCACATCTCTGTCGAAGTAGTATTCGGCGTTGGGATGCGATATCGACACCATCTGGGGAAAGTCAATGATGGTGGGTACCAGTATAATCTTGTCGTCGTCTTCGTGTTTCTCTTCGACCAAGATGTTGAACTCATTGAAGTCACCATGGATGAGGCCGTATCGTGCGAGCCGTACTATGAGGGCAAGAAGCTCAGCATACAGCGCTGACGGGTCACCAACTTTGGAGATCTGTCGCATGGGGAAGGCATCCACAAGGCTCATCACTATGGTATGCCTGTTCTGACCGATGGGCTCCGGGACAGGAAACCCTTCTCTTCGGAGTGCTTTCATGAACTCGAATTCCTTCAGAGCAGCCAGCCGTGACATGTACATCCATGAGCCGGACTGTCGATTGCGGAGGTAATCGCGGTTTGCCTTTACGGTGCGGAAGGATATGCGGCCGAGACGGTGTATCTTTAGGACTAGCTGCTTTCCCGTGTCCGATGCGCAGACCAAGATGTCCGACTCTTTTCCCACTCCAATCTGATTACCCACAGAGTATACAGTCGAAGCCTTGGTATGCGTATGGAGGGCGAGGTAATCGAGCCCGCCGTACGTGAGCCGGTAGCCATCGTACTTGGCGTTCTTGACCTTCGCAATCAGCCCGATCTTCGCGATATTGGATATGCTCTTTTGAACGCCGCCGCCACGGAGGGAGGCAATCTGAGATATCAAGGGCGTAGGCACGACTTCATGGTTGCGGCTGCCCATTTCTGTCTGGGGGTCTCGATCAGCGTTAGCCCTCAAGCGTGACGAAATGCAAATTTGAGGCGCATACCGCAGTGAGAACGCGCCAGTCATCCGGACCGAGATAGCGAATATTTTTGACGTTCAGCTTCATTTTGACGATAACTCGAGACCGTGTGATAATTTCCGAGGCGTCGTTGCAGGGATAGATTGCGGGGTGGGGAAGATTTTGGACATTTCTCGAGGTCGGAGCTCCGCGAGGGCGCGCCGTGGTCTTGGCGTCCGGCCGCTGAAGAGAGCTCGCAACCTCACCGTCAACACCCTCTCCATTACATAACCCCCAGCTCCACCCCAACCCTCTCGCGCCCCGAAGCTCCCAGGCTGCTCCTATCGCTTCCGGAGACAGCAGTTTTTGGTTTAGGCGTCGGACCTCATCGTCACCCAGTCCAGCAAACACAGTTCGCCGCCGCCGTAACTCCCTCCGTAATCAACATGGCAAAGGAAGACGAGAAGAAGCCCACAGCTGCTGAGAAGGGCAAAGGAAAGGCTGTGAATGGGGCTGCTGACAAGAAGGAGGCAAAGAAAGACAAAGATGGAAAGCCCGACCTGGAAGACAAGAAGGGCGGGATACCTGATGGTAAGGCTTTTGCGGAAACGCTGTTGGAGCTTCATGGTGCGGATACATGCTGACCATCGTATACAGAGGAGCTCAGCGAGGAGGACCAGCAGCTCAAGAGCGACCTGGAGATGCTGGTAGAGCGGATACTAGTAGGCCACTTTCCCCAAACGCGGACCCATGCTCGCGCTGACCGAGTCTGCCATCCAGGGCCCAGATACCGACCTGTACCATCCTGCCCTCGAGAAGATCAAGGAGTTCATCAAGACATCGACGAGTTCCATGACGGCCGTGCCGAAGCCGCTCAAGTTCCTGAGACCCCACTATGAGAGCTTAGAAAAGGCGTATGAGTCCTGGCCGGAAGGAGACAACAAAGTATGCTGCTGCAGCGCGGGGTACGAATGCGGATGCTGATGGTACCAGAAATCCTTCGCCGACATGCTGTCGGTCCTCGGAATGACCTACTCCGACGAAGACCGTGTCGACTGCTTGAAGTACCGTCTCCAAGCACCCTCTACAGATATCGGCTCGTGGGGACATGAGTACATGCGCCACCTCGCCCTCGAGATCGGCAAAGAGTTCCAGACGCGGTTGAATGATGACAAGTCGACCGACGACATCACCGACCTCGCCGTCTCGCTGATACCGTTCTTCTTGAAGCACAACGCCGAGGCCGATGCTGTAGATCTCTTGTCGGACCTGGAGATGATCGACCAGATCGAGCAGTATCTGGACGAGGACACATACGCCAGGGTGTGTTTGTACATGGTCAGGTAAGGGAGACAGACGACATCTGAGTCGAGCTGTGATTGACGATTGCCAGCACCGTGCCGCTGCTCACATACCCCGACAACGACAAATTCCTCCGCTCGGCTTTCTCGATCTACCGAAAATACAAGCAGTATACTCAGGCAATAATCCTGGCCATACGGTTGAACGACCGTGACCTGATCGAAGAGACATTCAACTCTACCGACGACAAGGCAATACGGAGGCAAATGGCATTCCTCATCTCTCGGCAGCGGATATGGTTCGATGTATCTGACGATGAGGACCCGGAGCTTCAGGAGTGTTTGAGCAACACTAGACTGTCGGACCACTTCAAGGCGCTCGGCAAGGAGCTGAACATTCTTGACCCGAAGACACCAGACGACATCTACAAGACACACCTCGAGAGCAGCAGAACAGCGGGCCTGACCAACACCGATTCCGCGAGGCACAATCTCGCATCCGCCTTTGTCAATGCATTCGTCAACGCTGGCTTCGGAAACGACAAGCTGATGCTCAACTCCGATAGCAAGAACAGCTGGGTCTGGAAGACGAAAGATGAGGGTATGCTTTCCACAGCCGCCTCCCTCGGCATGCTCATGCTGTGGGATGTGGAGATGGGTCTTGACAAGATCGACCCGTATACTAATGTCGACGAGGACATGATCAAAGCTGGTGCCATGCTTGCCACAGGTCTTTTCAACTCCGGTGTGCGGATGGAGTCGGATCCTGCCATGGCTCTGCTCGGTGATGAGGATAACCTGGGGCACAAGAACATCAACATCCGCATGGCCTCTATCATGGGTCTGGGTCTAGCTTATGCCGGGTCAAACAAGGAGGAGCTCCTGGAGTTCCTCCTACCCATCGTTGCCGACACGAACCTAGACATGCAGCTCTCGGCTATGGCAGCTCTATCGCTTGGTCTGATCTTCGTCGGCTCAGCCAATGGAGAAGTCACCGATGCGATAATCAACACACTCATGGACGAGGACAGGTCGAAGCAGCTCAAGGATAAATGGACGCGATTTATGTCCCTCGGTCTCGCGCTTCTATTCTTTGGCCAGCAAGAAGAGGTCGACGTCATCCTGGAGACGCTAAAGGCTCTAGATCATCCCATGGCGAAGGCCTCATCCGTCCTTGCTGAGGTGTGTGCCTGGGCAGGCACTGGCAATGTATTGAAGATTCAGCAGCTCCTCCATATCTGCAATGAGCATATCGAAGAGGACAGCGAAGAGAAGAAGGGCGACGAGCTGCTTCAGTCGTACGCCGTCATTGGACTATCAATAGTTGCCATGGGCGAGGACGTCGGTCAGGATATGATCCTGCGCACCTTCGGCCACCTGATGCATTACGGCGAGGCCAACATCCGGAAAGGCGTTCCGCTAGCAATGGCCCTCATAAGCCCTAGCAATCCCCAGATGAAGGTCTACGATACTCTTTCACGGTACTCGCACGACAATGACAACGACGTCGCCATCAACGCCATCTTCGCCATGGGTCTCCTCGGCGCCGGCACAAACAACGCTCGTCTCGCACAGCTACTTCGACAGCTTGCAAGCTACTATCATCGAGATCCTAACGCACTCTTCATGGTGCGCATTGCCCAGGGTCTCCTCCACATGGGCAAGGGCACCCTCTCGGCGAATCCCTTCCACACCGACCGGCAAGTCCTGTCCCGCGTCGCAGCGGCTGGCCTCCTCACCGTGCTCGTCTCGCTCATCGATGCGAAGTCTTTCATTGTCGGTGACTCGCATTATCTACTGTACTTCATGGCCACGGCCATTACCCCGCGCTTCCTCATTACCCTCGATGAGGACCTTAAGCCTCTCACAGTCAATGTGCGCGTTGGTCAGGCGGTGGATATCGTGGGCCAGGCAGGTCGACCGAAGACGATTACCGGGTGGCAGACACAGAGTACTCCGGTCCTGCTGTCGCACGGCGAGAGGGCGGAGCTAGAAGATGAGAAGTATCTGAGCTTGAGTAATGTGCTGGAGGGTGTGGTGATTTTGAGAAAGGTAAGCAATCACACATTCCTCGTTTGAATAAATGGATGAATGCTAATCATTATGCACAGAATCCCGATTGGGAAGATTGAGGAGATGTGGAAAGGGTGAGAGAAGTCCTTGCAGAACAATGAGTCTGCCGAAGAGCGCATTCTGGCATCCTAATAGAATCACGATCAATGCCCAAATGCCGGTCAAGAGGCCCACTGGGTACATCGTTGTATATATAGATGCGTAAGAGGATGAGTGAATGAAGTATTGGTATGCTTTCATTCTTCCTATCACATTCGCACTAACACCGGAGCGCATTAAGCGGAGAGTTTATCCCGTTACACTACTTATCAACTAGGTATACATCCTCCCCTTCAACCCTCAGTCCTCACGCGACCTCTCGAGCCGCAGATCGAGATCACTCCTCACCCTCCTCAACCGATTCAACCGCCCCTCAACAGACGGCGCCAGACTCGCCGTCGACCTGTTGACGGCGGTCGCACTATCCGACCACCGCCTCTTCACGCTGTTACTACTACTTTTACTCTTCTCCCCTCCCCCACCACCCTTTCTTGGCATGTTTTCTGCGCCTCTGCTAAGAAGAAACCAGTCTTTGAGCTTGTCCTTCCACCCCTTCTTCGAACCTTGCCCTTTCCCCTGCAGTTGCCCTTGCCGATCGCGCTCCCGGATGCGCCGCCCGTGCTCCTTCTCCCAGATCTTGACCGCTTTGGCGTGCCAGTTGTACTTTGCGTCTAGCTGCTGGTAGGCGGCGTGCCATTTCTTCGCTCTGCGGCGCGAGGCGGTAGCGATAGCGGGAGCAGGAGCCGGATTCTGTGGGGAGGTGTGGGCGTGGTCTTGGGGCTGCAGTGACGGTGACGGTGACGGTGACGGTGACGGCGTGCGGGTGTCGAGGTGTTGCACGCGCCAGCCCCAGGAGAGGAAGTCTCGCGTTAGGGTGCGGTCGAGGGTGGTGGTGGAGGATAGGGCGATGGGGGTCGGGAGGAGGGTTGGGTGCAGGGAGGTCGGGGTGCGGGTTAGGTTGTGCGAGGGGGGGATGTGGATGAGGTAGGGCATTTTGTCGTTGCCTGTTGCAGGAGGATGTGGATAGAATATGGGTGCTGAGGATAGGAGTATGGTCTTCGAGTGTGCTTGCTCGATGGTTTAAGTGTTGTGAAAGAGTAAGAGTGAAAGAGCTGACTTGAAGCTTATGGTATATATGTGAATGACGCCGCACATGGACAGACAGGACAGAACAGTATGAGGCTATAGTGAATATAGTGAAGAGACTGGCCCCATTCACCAAACGCTGAAGTGTCGGGGCATGCTGAGTCGACTTGAATCTCGCAACTACGCTAGTGCCGCGATAGGCAGGCCCGCCAAGCAAGCAATACAGCTCACGTGACGCGAATTCCCTGATGCGCTCTGGTGGCCTGCAGCCCCTAAGGGATCAATAGCCAATGGCATTCGAAGCCGGCGTTGGTAAGCCAGGGTGCCTTATGTCATGGATAAGGCTAGGACTGGACTACCTACCGGAGGTTGCCAGCCAGCCCTGCATGCTTTCTCTCTTCTAAAATGCCGCACCCGTTTCGAAGCTTCGAAGTCCTGACTCATTTGCCATTTCTCTGGCCCTCTTTATCCCCTCGCACCTCAACATATCTCAGATCCACGAATTTGTTCTCCCAGTCCCAGTCGCTGTACCACATGAACGTCTGCTTCATCCTGTCCTCGACCTGGCGCCCTTGCCTCAGGACCTCGTTTCCGACGACGAAGCCGTAGTCGTGCAGCTCGAGGATGCCGGCTGTGCGCATGATGCCGGACTCCTCGTCGACGGAGACGTGTTTCACGCGCCAGCCGTGGCAGTGGAAGATGTGGGCTATGGAGCGGTCGTCGGTTGCGAGGAGGGGCTTTGGCGGCGATGTAGGTTTATTGGGCGGTGGGGCGGCGAGGAGGTAGGGCATTGTGGTTGTGGTGAGTTGTAGGCAGGGAGTGTATGATTTCGTGTATGGGGTTTTGTTGTTTGGTTATGTCAGTCCGTGTGGTGCGAGGGCTCCGTTGAAAAAGAGTACAAGAGCGTGGAAGAGAACTTGCAGTATGTCATGTGCGAGAAACTTGCGTCACTGAAATTAGGCACGTGGCCTCCTTTCCAGGCCCCAAGGCTGCAAGGGCCATTCTATTCGCTCCTTCCTGAGTAGAGCCACTGGATCCTACACCGCATCCGTCAACATGATCAAACGCTTTCCACAGATGTCACTGGATTTCTTACCTACCTATTCGCTATTCTGCCTAGGTACTTCACATCCGGATCCTCAAACCCGTCTGCTTGGAGCATATCTTTTATTTTGCTCTCCATTTCCCGGCCGTTCAATCGCGCTTCGTCGATGGCCACGGTGTAATTGGGGCGTTCTATGATGCATGATGCAGAGACGATGTTGGGGACCTCGGAATCCTCGAACCATTTCGCAGTCCAGCTGTGATTGGCGCGCAGGAATAGGGCGATAGAGCGGTCGGGAGTTGCTAGGACGTGGGCGCTGCGCGGGGCGTGGAGGAGATACGGCATCTCGAAAGTGGTTTCAGGGGATGGCGTTTGCGGAACTGGTATAACAAGATGCTGTAAGAAGTATAGTGAGAGGTATGGAAAGAGTCTTAAGAGCCCCTAGCTGAACAATGCTGATGAAGATTGTGGAAGTTGGTGTCTCCTCCACATTGTGAATATCCCGTGAAGTCTATTCGCTTGATTTGAGACACGCCACTCGTTTACCACCTCCTGTTTAAGTACGGAATCTGACGTCGGTGTTCGTGTGAATGTATGGGGTATGTGCTAGAGACCGATTTGTCCGTCACGGACTTGTGAAGAGAGGGCTAAGCTTGGAGCGAAGGTGACTTCATTCAGGATATACTGTGAAAGCCCGTCTCCCTCTCTGCTTTCTGTGGAGCACTTCGCATACTGACAACACAGCTACTCACAGTAAGCACTGGTGCCTTACCTACATAGCCCCCGCGGGGGTTCGCCGCTGCACGCACAAGCCTGATAAATTTGTTTTCAAAAATGCCATACTTGATCTACCCACCTGAGTCTGAAGACAACAACCACAACGTATATGCCGTAAATTCCCCCGACGTGGTGGACGAGATTGTACTCCAAGACCTGCAGTCCTGGGGATGGAGGGTAGTCGAGCAGGGCGTCGATGATTCTCAGCATACAGTCTCCATACAAACCTATGATTTCCGCACGAGGAATACCACGGCCGAAGATAGAGGGGGGATGCCTTCGCTGCGACAAGTATGGCGCCGAGAGCACGTACGCAGAGGCCAGATAGTTCAACATGGTGGTGGGCGCACGAAAAGAACGGTGAAGAAGGAAGCAAAAGAGCCAAAAGAGCCGAAGCAGGAGGAGGACATCAAGGGAAAACGACGGAGTCTTGAAATGGCAACGAAGAAGATGAACAGGGCGAAACAGAGACTACAGCGCCTGGTTCCTAAAAGGGAGAGCAAGGAGCAGAAAATAAGGGGGAGCGAGGAGCAGGAAATACTGGAGAGCAGGGAGCAGGAAATACCAGAGAGCGTGGAGCAGGAAATACCGGAGATTGGTACATGGACCGAAATCGGGCTTGGAACTGTAGGCCACGAAGGGTCGGGCATCTTGGTTACGCGTACTATTGAAGTGACTTTGGAGGAAGAAACCTGCGTGGATCCGAATGCGAGGGAGATGATTTGGCCGATTGAAGAGCCTCCTTTGCAAGGACCACTCGCTCAAGGCACGCGGCGGGATGGGGGCGAAAGCCACCCAGAGGAGGCAGAATGGATATGAAGCAATCAAGTGAGCTCATAAAAGGCATGCCATTGCAGGAGTTTGGCATGGTGCCGTTTCCGTTCCGTCCCGAATAAGTTCCTGTATCGAGGATGTTGTCCAACGAAGCAAACGAGTGGGCCAGCAATTCTCAATAGAAGTGGAATACAGAGTTGAGTGACCTCAGGCAGAGTGGTTGAGCTAGCAAGGGTGTCGACCGCCCCAATTTGTGTGGTCATGCAGCGCGCTCTAATAGCTGGTCAGGTTGCAACGATGTCGTGACGGATATCCTATCGCAGTCGTCCGAATACTGCTGCCTGCGGAGGATGGATGTGATGGTGGGTGAACGTTGGAGGTTGCGCGCCCAGCCCTCGTTCTAGCCGTGGTTGCGAGCAGCCAATCACGATGCCGGTCGCCATGACGTCTTAGCGAGAAGCTTGGCTGTTACGCCAGCAGCTTGCAAGGTTCCCATCGACGTCGCGCAACAACCGCACACACCTCGACAACACTGTGTCTTTTTCGCGAATCCCGACTGCGCTCATCCTCCCCCATCGTCACTCCGTAAATCAGTCAAACTGCGGTACCCACATCTCTCCGATTCCTCCGCCATGGACTTCTCCGACATCTTGTGAGTGCGCCCTGAGCTGGAGCTAGCTTGCTAGGCTGCGAGATTGCCGAAGGGAGGCGGATTGCGCTGGAAGCATCGAAGCTAACTGGAGTGCGCAGTCGGATGGTGAACTTCGCCGTTGCCGTATTTATGGTCCTCGGCGGCGTTGCGAAGCTCTTCCAGTTCAGCGACTTGTGAGTTTACCAGTCGAATCCAGCCGCCATTTCATCAGACCTCCGAACCATCGACGCGCATAGCTATCGCTATCCTTCCTCGATTGATCATCGCCCAATGATCCGGTCGAATATACGGTAGACGTTGGCAGTCGGAGTTTGCATAGCGGAGCTCAACAAGGCACTCTCGCGGTCAAACTGTCAAGCAAGGCGCCAGAAACACAACGCATGCGCGAGCGCAGGGGATTCGATGGAAGAAGCAGGACTGACATCTTCTCAGCTCCAACATTATTCTTGGCGTGTATCTGATAATCTTCGGTCTTGGTAGGAATCCTCCGAATTACATCCAGTTGGAAACTATGTGCTAACCTAGGCCGCAGCTACGGCGCTTCTCGAATTCCAGATCCCGCAGCAAGTGGCCCGATATGCCTCGTTCATGTTCTCCTTCCTGGGCCGTGGCATCTGTAAGCGCAACCGCACTCGTCCCACCCGCTCAGCCGCTTATACCGTATAGTCTACATCTTTATCGGTTCGGTAATTGTTGGCGAGAAATGGTTCCGCATCGTCCCCGGCACGTTGGTTGGTGTCGTCGGCGTTGGATACGTGGTTCTTGAGTATATCCCGTCAATCGAGCCACCAGCAAACATGCGGTATGTCTTTCCTGAATCGTAAG
Organism: Trematosphaeria pertusa; assembly: GCF_010094035.1. Taxonomy (NCBI): domain Eukaryota; kingdom Fungi; phylum Ascomycota; class Dothideomycetes; order Pleosporales; family Trematosphaeriaceae; genus Trematosphaeria; species Trematosphaeria pertusa. Next base: position 275,511 of record NW_022987237.1, on the reverse strand, counting down.
CAGTCATCAAATATCAATCCTCTAACATGGTTACAGTGACGCCGACGCCGGGTGGGGTGCCGAACAAGTCTAGACGCCCTTCGGAATGCAGTCCGAGGATGGCGGTAGAAGATTCCTCGAGCAAGCTCGTTTACCCTTTACCAAAGGGGCAACGGGGCTTTGTGTGGTATTCGTGTACGCATCTGTGTGTGATATGGAAAGGGCCATTTGATCGGGTGGGCTTTGGTCCTGTTTCGGCGTCACGGGGTTTGCGCCTTGTACTTTTGCCAACGTCAACTGGGTATCTGGAGCAGAGGAGGAAGCGGAATTTGGATTTCATGTGCGCGAGGCCTTTTTGCGGAGGCAAGAAGTTTTTCAAGATAGTGTTTAGAGGCTTCAATTCACAAGGGTATCGTGACAGAAGCGCAGGCCGACACCTGAAGTTAAGCTCCTCGCTTCCAAGGTTGCTGTTAGTTGCAGAGCTGGGCGAGGCGGAACCAGGACCGGGCGATTAAGCGGCGCCTTGATTGGGCGCGCAGGCACCCAGCAGGTGGAGACAGACGTGGTGTCCACTATTATAAATCTACCGAGGAGACACGGCTCGCAGTCCGACGGCAACCGTTAGAGGGTTGACTGGACGGATGCAGAACAGGTGCTTTGCTTTTTGCTGTCGCCACAGCAGATCATCCCAGCAGGCCGGGCCGTCTCCTGACTGCTAACGGCTTGGGCGAAGCCACAGCCGAGAGAGGATATGCGTAAGCACACAAACACCGCCGCGCGTGCGTTCTGGAGGAGATGGCGCGGTCGGCGGTGAGGTTCGTGGGCGCGGAAGTGCTGGAGGCAGCCGGACGCCGAGGCGGGGCCCAGTGGCTCGCGCCCGTCGGCAGGAGGCCCAATGGGCGCCCTGGGAATTTCGCTGACATGCCCGCCCCGGACCGTGCTGCCCTGCACGCCGACATCTCCCAGTGCTGCGTGCCTGTTACGCATCGCAGCGCGCTCTCCAACGCCCAGCGCGCGTCGAACTATGGCGAGCAGCCGGCTCCGGGACCAGCGCGGCCACTCCTGCTAACCCCGAGCCCCCATAAAGCAGCCAGCCCTTCCTGCCCGGGAGCGTGGCACCCAAGCTGTCCCGCGTACCACATCGACACCTCCCGCGAATCACCCCAGATCACGTTGCCGCCACTCACGTATTGGCTCCCGTGCTTCAAGAACGAGATCCCCCGGTTCTCGAGTCTGGCGTCCCACCTGTCCCCAAACAGCCCGCCAGTCAAAGAAGGCCCGGTTGTACCTGCTCTTACCAGGCGCTGCCGCATCGCATCCTCGCCGTTGCCCGCTGCTTCGCTCATAACCTGCGGCCCCGGCGCACTCGCGAACAATCATGGTAGGCTCTTCAGGCAGCGGGGGCACGTCGCTGGCTCCGACGCCTACCCATCCGCACCAACTGTCGCGAGAACCGAGCAAAGAAGACGTCGAGATGGCCGAGCAGCTTAGCCAACTAAACCAAGCCCACGAGTCCAACACACCAAGGATCGCATCTCCCCCGCAGAGCCAGCAGCCAGCAACCCCCCAGCCAGCTCCGAGCTCTGAAATCTATCACTCTCTCGAGGATACGCTAGCAGTGCGGAAAAGCGAGCAGCCAGAGCAAGCACCAACGCCCGCGACAACAGCATCCCTACCCCCAAAGAGTGTGCACGGGGGAAATGCGCCTATAACCGGCCAAGTCTGCAGGTGCGTCGCCAAGTTTCCTTCTTTGCAGTGTTCGACCACGGCCCCCGAACCGTGCTTGCTATCTCTGAGAACTGGAGAATTATACTGACAGTAGCAAAGCAATTGTGGGACGACCAGGACGCCGCTTTGGCGTCGCTCACCTGCTGGTGAGACCATTTGCAATGCTTGCGGCTTGTATCTCAAGGCGCGAAACCAGTCTCGCCCGACGAACCTGAAGCGCAACATCTCAGCACATCCCACAGCGTCCGTACAGCAAAGCCCAGCGCCAGGCCAGAGCCACGATAGAGGCGCTTCTCCAGGAAATGCCGCTGTGTCCCCGCGCGCCGCAACGTACGTCGCTGCAGACCATGCTGCGGCTGGGACCTGTCCCGGAGGCGGCAGGTGCAACGGCATGGGAGGCCAGCAGGGCTGCAACGGGTGTCCTGCATTCAACAACCGTGTCTCTAAGACTGCGCAGTTCGCACTTGCTCAAGCGAATACCACCTCAACTCCCACAGACGCTACTAGGACTGAGGGAGCTGGCCAGCCAACGGCGACGAGCGTGATTCCTGCTTGTCAAAACTGCGGGACAACAGTGACCCCTCTGTGGAGACGAGATGAGGCCGGTCACACTATCTGCAATGCTTGTGGTATGTTCCTCTCCGTGCTCACATTCTCGCTGGCGTCCGGAATACCTTCCGGCAAGTACGCTAACCGTCCCAGGCCTCTACTACAAGCTTCACGGGTCCCATCGACCCGTTGAAATGAAGAAACAAGAGATTAAGCGCCGGAAACGTATCGTACCCGCCGAGCCAGGTACCGTCGTTCCACAAGCCCCACCGTCGATGGCCAGCAACTCGCCACCACAGCGCGCAACCCAAACCCCTGTCCTCGAGCAATCCGCATCCCCAGCTTCTACTACCGCTATCGAGACGAGCGAGGTCGCCTACCCACCATATCCTCGAGCGCCGCCGCCCGTCGATTTCACGAGCTACTACAGCAACGGACCGATTACGTCGCACCCAGCACGTACTCTTACACCATCAACAAAACCAGCGCCGTCTCCCCGGAAGCGCAGTCTCAGTGCAACGCTCGACCCTGACGAGACGCCGTCAGGACCCGTCAATCCCGTACCACATCGCCCTAATGCCATATCATCTATCTTAAATCCTGCTGGCGCGCAGGACGCTAATATCGATCCTTCGCTGTCGAGCATGTCGCGCCAGAGCATAGGACCTTCGCCCGGTGCAAGAGAAGACAAGGCTGCCAGGAAAGAGAGGCTACGACAGGAAGCCGAGTTTATGCGGCAAGAGTTGGCGAGGCGAGAGAGGGAGTTGCAAGCGCTAGATGAGGACTAATACGTGCTATCCGAGCGATCAACATCACTACAAAAGCGGACAGTAGTCTTTTGGAGGAGGGAGGGGCGGCAGATTCAGACAATTCGCAGTTAGACCGGGTGGGAAAAGTTGCAGCTCTCAATTACGGTTCCTCGTTGGTTTTTCAATCGTTGGTTTTTCAAAGCGGCATGCACCTTTACGACTTACGACCGGGGCAAAGGCGTCCGGGATCAGGGCGGACCTTTTCCTTTTTTCTTGCTTGCAAACACTCTCATCTTCTCTTGCTTTTCGGCGCCATTGTGCTAAACAAAAATATCCATCGCGTGGGCGTCGTCGGACTGGCTCATGCGGAGATTGCTCTTCTTCTCTGGTGTTTCGGTACATACTGTATGTACATGGCCGGCAGGCAGCGCTCCTTACTCTGCTTAGCAACTGCGCAACACAGCATAGTGCAAGACGTCCGCATGATGCCGTGGACATGCTTTACGGTGGTGGTGCTATCTTCGCTATATTCTTCTATTTCATTGAGCCAAGTCGAGTCTTCCATGGACAGGTACCGCTACTCAAAATAAGCATTCCATGTTTCAGCGCCTCATCATATGGGTTGAGTAGAGTAAAGAGAAAGTAGCCAGCCGTCATCGAATGCTTAGTATGCACATCGTCATCGCCATCGTTCCTTTCTGAAACTCTGCCTCACTCCAGCTCTCCCCGCTTCCCGCCCTCCCTCCTCTCCAAATCATCTTACATCCCACATCCCACATCCCACTCGCCCAAGAAGCAACCCCTTCCCCCCTCTTCCCCTCTTCTTCCTCCCTTCATCCATTATACTCCCCCAAGACTAAACAAAAACTCCAGATACTATACATACTACCTCTGCTACGCTCGCTCTTCCCCTTCTTCCTCTACTATCTCCCTATCTATATCTCCAGGACGATATCCATTCATTATATATGTATACATGCATACATACATACATACATACATACATACATACATACATACATACATACATACATACATACATACATACATACATACATACATACATACATACATATATACGCGCCATGCTATTCCGTGAGCTTAGCACATCTGCCTTGATTGTGGGAGGCTGAAGCTGCGCTGTTGGAAACCCACACACAAGCCCGACGCGTTCGGAAGATGCAGTGGTCAGCGTCGCCGCGGTGCGGTGCGGTGCGGTGCGGTGCGGTGCTACACTAGACATTGACAAAAGACTAATGCGAGGGAATCATAGTAGGTAGACACTGCCAGAGTGCGGCACGGAAACCTTCACTACGTCTCACGGCAAGGACATGCATGTTATGATGCGACACATATCACAGCCGAAGGACGAAGCCATTGACGCACCAGCAAATCTATTATACTTCGAACTATCGAAGCTGCCAACAAATCCTCCCATGGAACTTTTGATCCGCCGCCAGTTATGTCCTTCCATCGATGAAAAGCTGCTCTGGAGTATCCACCAAGATTTTGCCGCATCCCTCCTCGCCAAATGTTAATATATACTGGTAGTATAAAAGGCCGACGCAGAGCCACCAAAGGAAAATAGAGTGAAAAGGGGAGGACAAGCGGTTGTCGATAATGGAGAAGGATAATCGGCAACCGGCCAGTGATGGAGCATTAAGGCGCCAACAACATAAATAAGAACCCTGAGCGAAAGCAATGGGGTAGCAGTCGACGGGGTCGCTGTTGTTGAGATGTTGAAATAGTTGGCGACTTCCAGTCACATGCGGTATGGAAATGGTCGTCCGGGTAGAATGCCGTCAATATATGACTGTGGTCCAAGAAAGGCGTCTGAGAGGATGCAGCTGGTCCATATCGGAAGAACGATCGTGAAGAATAAGAGTTACACGGAAGTATATCGACATGCGAAGCCGGAAGACTCAAGGGAGACTTGCGAAACGTAGCGTGTCGTCCGTCTACTCGTCGCCGCCCGATCGTCGGCTTGGAGAGACAGAGTTATCGGACTCTTGGACCGGAGTAGCAGGAGTCGTCTTGGTGTCGACACCGTGATCGGATCCGGCATCTTCCGCCTTGAGGGTGCTGGCTTGGGCCATCGGATACATGGCTGGACGAGACATTCCTAGCGTCGACGGGATCGCTGGTGCCCATGGCTGGCGGTAGCGGGCCGATGGCGGCAGGTACGTGGGAGTAGTCCTGACGATGGGTTAGCATGGGCAGAAGCTGTTGCGTGCGTCATGACCTACGCCTGGGATTGCAAGAACATTTCGAACTCGTTGGCCGCCTGCTCGTCCGGAGACATAGTCATGTAGCGGTCAGGCACGGAACTCAATGCCCTAGCCTGAGCAACGCCAACCTCATATTCGGCGGCACGGAAGACACGACCGGCGGCAGTCTGCTGCTTGAGCATCTTCTGCTCATGGGTATCGGAGTATCGGATCTGGATCAGGTGCTCATCACCGCCGGGTTTGGAGACCGGGGTGTTGTTGAAGTTTTTGATGACCTCCTCGCAGATCTCACGCGTCTCGAAACTGGACATAGTCAGCAGTGCTCAGGTCGGGCGCTGATACAGGCTGCAAAAAGTCTCACCGCGCAAAGCCAACACCGCGACCGTTGCCAGAGCTGTCGCGAAGAATCCTGCTGGAGCAGACCTTGTGAGGAGCAAAGATGGCGCCCAGTTCCTGTTGGTTCGTCAGCAGAGCTGTGAGGTAAGTCTGCGAAGCGATAACATACATGCTCGTTCATGTTCTTCGGGATGTTGGACACGTAGAGGTTCGTGTTGTTGTCGTCGGAGAACTTCTTGAGCTTCGAGTAGAACGACTCCTACGAAGGGTTAGCGGAGGTGCTCTGAAGCTGGGCGACATCAGAGGCACTCACCCTAGCAAAGCTGACCTCGTATCCGAGATAATGGAAACCGCGGATGCAGTTCTCAGCGTCTTCGAAGTTGTGGTATTTGATGAAGCCGAAGCTGATGAGGAGGTTAGCAGGGCAAGTGGAACGGGACAAAACGCCCACCCTTTGCACAGGCTCGTCTTCAGGTCAATGATGGACTTTGAGCTCTGGATATCTCCAAAGCGCTTGCCCCAGATATGAAGCATCTCGTCGGTGGTCTCGGGAAGTAGCCCTCGAATGTAGACGTTGGTTTCTCCGGTCTTGTTCTCCAGGCTGCGGTCAAGCGGCTTAAGCGGAGAGCTCGGAGCTGGAATGGCCCGTGGGATCGGCGGGTCCTTGTGGAGAATTGCCATTATGTGAGGAGATATCGTCGGGAGGGTCTGCTGCTTCTGCAGCGGAGCGACAAGCTGGTAGCCGTGGGCCAACTGGGAAGGAGACGGCGTTCCGCTGTTAGTGTACATGCCGTTCGGGGAGCGATCCATGATGGCAGTCGAGGTTCCATAGCGGTATGCTCCGCTGCTGTTGTACGGAGTGCCTGGGATATCGTTCTCATTCGAGGACACAGAATCGCGGCGGGGCGTCATAAGCGAAGGCATGTCGCCAGAAGACACGCGGGAAGCCCATCCCGGTGCGACAGGGCTGTTCTCGACAACGGCTTGGCCGTACTGGTAAGCTGCCTGGGGAACATACGCACCGGCATGGCTGTACATGCCTGGCGAGTGGCCCATGGCAGATTGCTGCTGGTTCGCACCAATAACATTGTACATGGGAGTCAACATATGCTGATTGGTTGTATACCACCCACCTTGGCCCTGAGCCAGGGGAAGGCCGGTATATTCGGTGGAACCGCCGGACATGATCGAGCCGCCAGACTTTGATGCGGCAGAAGAAGCATAGGGGCCGTGGACTCCAAGGGCTGCCATGCTGTTTGTCAGAGACTGCATGTTGTTATCGGCGGGGGATATCGGCAGACCTCGAGGGAGGTACGGGGCCGAGCCGTGGCCTTGTCCAGCCTGGTGGTACTGGTTGAAGTTCTGATTCTTGTAGCTCTGGGCGGACGCCGCATAACCGTTCTGGCGGGTGTTTGCAGCCATTGGTAGTGTTCCTGCGGAAATTCGCTTCTGGAAGCGGAGAGGGCTGGAAGATGGGAGAGATGAGCTGCGAAAGCTGGGGCGGGACGACGACAGACGGAAGAAGTCCTGCTGTCGAAGAGCGCGGACGGTTTGGAGACTCCGAAGCCCTTGCTGTAGCCGCGGCGAGGGACACTCGAAGGGCGGAACGGCGGCGAGTCGACTGAGATGTAGGAAGAAAGACGGTGCTCGGTGGCAGAAGTCAGCTGAAAAGTCTGCTCGGAGCCGAGCTCGGCAAGCGATGAAGAGGAGGGTGAACAGTGGCCCTTGCGAGGAGGCATGGGTGACCCGAGACGGCTAGAGCGGCCGACGCCATGCTTCCTGACGGGGTGAAAGGGAAGGCAGTGAAGGGACGAGAGCACAGAAGCGGTGAGGAGAGACTTACCGAGTCGTAAATGTCAAACTTTTGCAATGTGCGGGGCTGGTAGTGACGCCAAAGCTGCGGAGGGCATGTCAGACGAGTCCGCTCATGGTGGCGAAGAGAAGAGGAGAAGAGGAGAAGAGAGGGAGGAGCAGATGACTGACCTGTGAAAAGCTACAAAGAATGTGGCCACTGAGCGTATTGGTGAGAAAGAAGTGTGGTGTAGAGGAGAAGAAGAAGAACGAAGGGCGGGAGACGAGATAAAAGGATTGAGTGGCGGGGCATTGCCGCTGCCGTGGGCGTGCTCGAGGGAAAGAGCACTCATCGCTTGGTGGTGAGGAGCGCAGGCCATGTACACACAACACCGCGCCCTCGCTTTCCGCGCGACACCGGCGCCGCGGCCGAATCAGGCCATGGGAGAGAGCACTTACCTGCCAAGCAATGCTCACTGAAGCAATAGCGAACGGATACCGATACAAACAGCAATGGCGATGCTCGCTGGACGCGCTGGGTCCGGCGTCGTTCCTGGCCTCTTGTCCCGCGGGCGACGATGCCGTAGGTAAGTGATACTGCGGAAGAGCTGTTTCAATATCGATGTCTGTCTTGGGCTGCGAAAGGAAGCTGCGGTGCGTGTGGTGCTTTGCTCTCCGCGATGGGAGCGTTGCCGGCTTTAATATGACCTGTGCGGGCAAGTGCTGCGGGTACATGTGTCCATCAGGGAGGACTACATGGGACCGCAGCGATTGCATCGCAGACAGTGCCAGGTCACAGCAGTTGGGTACAATACCCGCATCCGCCGCTGGGAGACGATGCCCGTCCGAGACGGCCGTGTAACCTTCCCAGCAGCGACCGGGCGCCACGGCCTGCAGTTCAGCCTCCAGTTGCAGCGGGTTGCTCTGCCGCGAAGGCGAAGAGAAGACGACTGCAGCGCCCTTGCAGCAGGCGTGTAGGCAGACAAGACTGTTGCAGACGTCACTCACCTCAAAGGTGAAGGTGCAAGGCTCTCCAGCCGAGGTGTGATCTGCATGGCCGGAGGATCTAATCTATCACATCCTCGACTTCTCGTCTCCACAATCCCCACAAAGACGCAAACCCCCGCGCCAGCCTCGTAGATAAAAGGCAGATGGGGTGCATTTCTCGGACTGGTATCAGATAACCTTGCAGCGGGTTAGTCTAGTGAGGCTACACAGCAAGGAAAGAATTCTTACGAGGTCTGTCCCCAATCACCCGTCTGTCTGGCGCTCGAAATAGCCATGCGGATAGGTGCAGACGCAGCCCTCCTGTCACCGTAACCGCCATGCTGCAGCTTGTGCCTGCATTTCTCACCAAGCCGGCCGGTCGAGGCCTCGAGTCGAATGTGCCACGCGCCACAGCGAGCGTTGGTAAAGCGCCGCCTTGAGACCGCCGCGGAGCGTCCACAAGCCGTTGCCTCCATGCGATAGTTACCCTTCCGGAAAACGCCTCGATGGAAAATTTCCGGCCTGTATGCAGCCGGTATAGAGAAGCACGCGCATATCCCAAAGCCAGGCAGGGCTCTGTCAGAATCTTGGTCATTGGAGAATACGTTGCAACCATTAGAGACATGGTGACTTGTGCGCTCTAGGTGACCTAGATTCTCGAGGCCATGCGAAACCGGGAGTGCGGCACTGCGAATCGGTTTTCTAGAATCCAACCGTGCCGGCGCACAGTAAATCGTTCGAGGTTGAAGACTAACCGGACTTGTGTATTGCCTCCCTCTGGTGCCCTGCACACAGCCCTTCGAAGCGTTGCTAGGAACAGCGTGCTACCTAGTGACCGAAACGAGCGTTGGCTGCTTCCCCGGTGCCGCCAGGCGCAGAACATGGCGGGCAACGGCGTCGCAAGCAGATATGCAGCCATCCGGAAAATCTGGTTGAAACATTGAGCATGCTTGAAGGCGCAGCGGATGACAGAAGCAGCACGGCTAGTCGTTTGCTGCAGCGAGCAAGCCGGCTCCTGAGGAGCACTTCGGAATTGCGCGCGTGCGGGATCCAGATGAAGAGCGGCGTCAGTGCGGGATTCGTCACATGGTGGACTTGCAGCAGATCCCAGATCATCCCCGATGTGTCATATATGCTGTGCACCATGGGGGCTGCATGCCTCTCGCGTCCGAGAATCGATCAACCGCTCCTCTTCCGTCCAACTTCTAACCTCTTCCACCGTGGCTCGTTTGATGTGACTGGACTCAACCTCAGACCTGGAAGCCGGGATTAATCGCTCGAGTTGGCGACCCAGAAGGGGGTTGGGGTTCCGCTGCAAAGTCTCTGGCTTTTCTCGCGGTCGTACAAGGCTTGATCATAGCCCAGCCTGAAGGCCTTCAGGTGCCCTAAGGAGGCGCAGCGTCTTGCATCAAGGCGTGCTCTGGGACTGGAAGATTACCCAAGGTGCTGGGAAGGTTGCAGATTTGGAGGATGGTCTGTGGGAAACCGTTACGCGCAAGAGCGCGTCCTTGGGGAGCTCCGCTGCAAATCGTTGGTGGACTTTATGGACGCGAAGGAATGCATCACGCAGGCGACTGGCCGTCCGGGACGTCTTGCAGCGTACATATACAGGTGGCTCATGCATCGATAGGAGGGAGAGGCTGGGGTAGCTGGGGCGATGGGGCGCTGATCGAGATAAGGGTTGAAGTATTGCCTTACTATTGTCCAGGCTATTAAGGTATTCCGGCGATAGAATCACGAAGTCGAGAATAAGGACGTGGACACCGGATGGAAACGAGGTGAAGTGAAGTTGCCAGACCCGTTTCGGTCCCGAGGTCGGTTCTGCCACCCACATCCGCCTTGCCTCGCCAATCAAGGATCGAGGCCTGTTCACCAAACGGAGCCGAAGAAGTACGGCAGTTATCACAGCATTAGTTTGCGCACCAGCCCTGCACAATTTCATATCGCTAAATATTGTCCAACTGGCTGGTGTCTATCTACCGGTAGAGTGAAGAGGCAAAGAATTACAGGCACGCTATGCAGCGTAGGGGCCTTAGAAAGCTTTGAAGAGGTTGAAGGTGCAGACGCCAATTTCAAAGTCTTCTCCCACTCAGGCGACGGACAGTATAGTAAGCAAACGCCGACGCTCCATTCTAGACCCACATGACCGTAAATGCTGGAAAGATGTATGTACAATGAAGCTCAACTCCAGACGTCCTCTTGGTACTGGTTCGACGCTCTCATCGCCTTCACGATCTCTTCGCCTTTCGTTTCTGACACGTTTCGGTACTTCGCGATGAGCTTGCCCAGGAGGGAGTTGACCTCGCGAGCCATGTTCGATGCGTCGCCGCAGACGTAGAAGTAGGCTTTCTGTTCCAGGAGCTTGTTGATCTCCTCGCCATACTCCTCCATCCTGTGCTGGACGTAAACTTTCTGCGGCCCATCTCGAGAGAAGGCGGTGTGCAGTTCAAAGTTGTCGCCAAGGATCTCCTTGTATTCCTGAGCAGGCGTTAGCGGGGAACATCAAGCTTAAAGCATAAGGGTTTACTTACAGCCCACTCGTGCTGGTAAAGGAAATCCTCTTCTCTCTTTCTGCACCCAAAGAATAATACTGTTTTGCCGACATTCTGGCCTGACTTGGCGAGCGCGGCTCGCTCTTGGACGAAGGCGCGGAACGGGGCGACACCAGTTCCTGGACCGACCATGATGACGGGTTTTGAGGGGTCTGAAGGAAGTTTGAAGTTGGAATGACGGACGTGGATAGGCACGTGGATACCGTCGTACTTATTGCGCGGCCCGGTAATGGCGTAGTCGAGGCCGTGAGGGTCTGGGGTTGGGTCGCCATGCTGCTTTTGCTTCAATGACAGGAGGTAGTTAGTGGTAACGCCCTTCAGAATGTGCGGAGCTCCCTCCTTATGCATAGACTCGACGACGGCCGTAATGGAGATCTTGTCTTTCTGGACGAAGGAGGACGAGGAGATGGAGTAATAACGAGGTTGGATTTTGAGCAGGCCTTCAATCATGAGGGAGAAGGGAATCTTAGACCATGGCTCGCCCTTGGAAACGATCTCGAGCAGCTGCGCAAGGTTGAGGTTGCGATCGGTTACTTTCTCGTGGAAATAGTCCTTCTCGCTTCCGAGCTTGACCATTTCGGCCTTGATATCATCGTTGGGAGAGAATTGCGCAATGGCCGACACGAACTGACGGGAGACGGGCGCACATATTTCCATGTGGTAGCGAACCACAGCATCGTAGGTGGTTGGCGACGGGAAGGGGACCTTTGCCGTGGGATCCAGGCCCTTGACGGTAATGACGGTGTGACGCTTCTCACCAAGGCCGAGGATATTCAAGAAGCGATCCACCTCCTTGCCGGCATTCGTGGGCCAGATAGCGATGTGGTCGCCAGTCGTGTAGGACAGATTGGATCCATTGATACCGATTTCCATGTGGAGGCAGTTCCTGTCGCGTGCGTTGAAAAGCTCGGAAGACTCCAGGATAGGGGCAATGAAGGGGTTGTTGGCGTTGTACGGACCCTTCTGCGCGCCCTCGAGGTGGTTCTTGTTGGGCTCACCAAGGTACACTGTGTCATCTTCGGCGCTCAGCTCCGGCTTGTCTGTGATCTCGAACACAGGCTCGTAGACGGCCTCGCGCTCCTCCAAACCCATGCTCTCGCAAACAGAGGCCCACATGGGCTCCTTCCATGCAAGGAAATCTTCCTCCATGGTACCGGCACCATCGTCACCCTCGCCCGCAGCCCCAAGCCTGGTCGCTCCCAGCTTGGTCAAGAACTTGTCCACATTGCGAACCATGGAATTGTAGTGCTCGTACGTGTTGTTTCCTAGACCGAACGCGACGTACTTGAGGACGCCGAGGGGCTTGTCGTCGGCAGTGCCACCCTCGCTGAAGGTGATGTCTTCGGAACCTATGAACTCGTAGAACTCGACGGCGTTGTCCGTGGGCTCGCCCTCGCCGTAGGTGGCAAGCACGAATACGGCAAGCTTGTCCTCCGGGAACTTGTCGAGATTGTCATAGTCGTAGTCCTCCAGGTCGGCGACCATGGTGTTCAGTCCGAAGCGCGAGTGTCCCTCCTTGGCCAAGCGGGAGGCATAGTCCTCGGCGGTGCCCGTCTGGCTGCCGTAGAAGACCACGCAGTTCTTGTCCGACTCCTCCATTTTCTCTATTATGTTCCGGGACTTGCCCGCCTTCGCCGCGCCATTGCCGGTGGCCAGCGAATTGCCGTAGGGGTCCCCATAGACGGCCCAGTAGGTGCCCTTGGTGAAGTAGGCGACGGTCCCGAGGAGGAGGGCGGCGAGCACGATGATGTCGAGCGTGTCGAGTTGCGCCATGGTGGTGCTGAGAAGCAGTCAGCCAGCAGATCGCAGACGCACAGCTGCGTAGTCCTCACAGAAAGCGGTAGAGGGGCTGTTCGGAAGTGCACAAGCGGTGGAATATTTGTATGCGGCGTTCGGCGGCGGTGGTGGGTCGGCGCGGTCGGTTCCCCTAGCGGGTGCTTCTGCCTGTGTATTGCAGACTTGCCTTATCGGGAGTTATCGGCTGATGCAGAACGAGGGCGCGGCGAAGCAGCAGGGAGTCGACTGCGCTGTCTTCAAGCTTGTGAAAATGGCACTCGGAGAAGGTTCGGTGGGTGACAGTGGTGCCGTCAACGATGTCGGCACAGCGCCGCGCGAGCGACGGGTGAGAGCGAGCGTGAGTGGCCAAAGGTCGGAACGCTGCAATTCCGCCTGCGGATGGTGAGAAGATTCCAGCAACACGTCGTGGCGCCGAGCTCGCTGGCTTTCCGCGAAACGGACCCCACAAGCTCAGAACGACTTCCGCCGTGTGGGGTAGCGCACGAGAGGCGAGCGTTGTACGAGGCGGTGCGCGCGTCAAAGGGCAACGACTTTCGCAGGTCAATGGCTTCGGAGTTCAGCAGGAAGACGAAGTTGAGCTGTGCGACCTCAGATTTGCAGCGACCCCTGTCTTTATATGCTGGCGGAGAGTGCACAGTAAGCTCAGCACTGTTCATCTGTCGCTCGGGCGAGCACTGCCAGTCGCGGCCGTCATATGGGACGACAGCGACGAGCAACGGCCTTAGTGCGTACGAGAGCAGTGAGCTTTTGGCACAGTCAACCTTGGGACTGTCCGGTGTCGCCTCAGTCACCGCCGGGTTGACATGGGTGACATGATGCGTCTGCTGCCAAGCTGCCATCGTGGGACTCTGGCGTCCGGCAACGCAGCCGGCAGCTTCGAGCACTCCGCGCGCGCCGTTCGCGAGGCGGGCAGCATTATTGTTCCTGACAGCGTGTTCGTTGCAGAGAATCGCCGTGTACCTAACCACGCCATTGGGCGCCGGCAGCCCTGCGCAGCCTACGGGCATGCGGGCACCTCCACGACAACCCAGTTCCACACTCACGGCGTGGCCACCAGTCACTCCCATCCGCGAAAGATCACAGAGCGCGACAGGTACCGCGGCCCTGGGCTGCGCGATAATCTCCGCCGCCGCCGCTGGATCTTCAGGTCAGGGCCGTGGGGATGCGCACCCGAGCGATCAGTGCTATCGACTATCGGGTTAGCCGCTCAGGGACGACCTGAAGCCGCACCAGGGGTCCCGCGATTTCGTCCATCGTCTGCGCAGTGACCGATGCCACGCCAGACATCACCCCGATCCCCGTTCTCACCCCAAGTCCTCGGCCGTGAGCCGCAACGAGCCGGCCGCAGTCTCTCCGCGCACCCAGATGACGAGCCTCGCTAGGCCGGCGGCATGTGTAAGTCGGCCTTTTCTCCTGCACTCTTGGGGACCCGCTCGAAACGGCCCAGAGCCCAAACGGCCGCGAAACGCTCCCCTAGACGCACGCGGCTGCGCGGCGTTTGCTACTGTCAGGGCTGCTGTATCATGCCGGAGCTTATTTGGACGTCCAATCTTGCCTTGCCGTGTCCATTGATTGATTTGCTGACCCCCGCTCCGCTCTGCAGCTGCTTCCTCCCCACTGGCACAAGCTCGACCGGCTGCTGGGAATCCGTCGCACCATATAGAAGGCCCCTTGGGTTCCTCTGCCCCGTCCCGTGAGCCCTCGGTGACACGCGGTCGAGCGCTGACTACCTCGTCTCGCACCATTTCGCCGCGCTCGCAAACGCCTGCCGTCGTCGTGCCCAGCAGCAACTCGAGCCCCGACCGGAGCATTGAACGCAAGCCCTCGCTCCCCTATGCCCACAACCGCCAGACCTCCATCGTACATGGCATCCAGCATTCCCGGAACACGAGCTTCGTGAACTCGCCCGCCACCAGCCCGCTGAGTCCGCACGTCATTGCCGCCGCCGGCGCCCCTCTCGATGGAACCGCCATGTCACAGGAGAGCATAGCCGAAGCCCTCGTGGGGAAGGGAGCACACGCCGGTGGCGCTTCAACGAATGGATATGCCGCCGGAGGAGCAACAGCATCAGCTGCCGGCGATGGCAGCGCTGCCCAGCGGAGGCCGGAGAGGGCACAGAGCGCGCGGTCGCGAAAGGGCGGGCAGCACCACCACCACCGCTCTCAGTCTCGTCACCACCAGCACCATAGCGAGCTGAAGACCGTGGGCGAGTATGCCCTGCACCACCTGTTCAATTCGGTGAGTGTGCCATGGCGGCGCTGCAAGCCAAAGCTAATGTGAAATGGCCAGTTCATCAGCCAGGCGGATTCGAAAATTAACCAATGCATGACCGACCGCGGCCAGCCCGAAGCCAGAGTCGAGCTCGTTTGTGGGCCTGGCGTTGACCCCAACTTCGACCAGCTCATATCCGCACTCGGCCACATCGCGCGCCACAAGCCCAAGCCCCCGATAGACACAATAATGCTGTGGCGGAAGGACAAAAGCGACAAGGCAGCCGGGGCGCGGATGCACCTTGCAAATGTGGGTATCCATCTCGCTGTGTGGATGTTATGCTGATCGTGGAAGGCCCGACAAGCGACGTCGCTGCCCCCCTCCGTGCTGCCTCGCCGCAACACCGAACCACTCCAGCACTCGGACGGCCACGTTGCGCCGCCCGCCGCGGCAGGGCCCGAGCAGATGATTGCCCTGCAACACTCAGTCATGCAGGCCGAGCAGCGCTCAACCGTCTCTACCTACATTCTCTGCCGGGTGTTGATAGAGATCATGACGCAGACCGATCTTCAGAGTCTCACTACTGACATGGCCGAGCGCCTCCTGAGTCTATTTTATGGGCAGCTAAATACCGTCGACCCCGACCGGGTAGAGGACTCCCCCCTTAACCACGCAAATTGGGTCATTTATGGTCAGCTGCTGGGCGTTCTTAGCGAACTCATATTTGATAGTGTCCAAGAGAAATTCATCGCCGACCTCCGGGTCGTGGACGCTCAGTCTTCGGTAAAAGGCCAATTCAACAGGGACGTCGAGTCGAAAGGGGCTTTGCTTGTGCGAGGGATGCGCTACATGAGAGTCAAGACATATCCTGGAGATGCTTGGGACCGCACCTGCGATTTCATGCTGTCGCTCGCAAAGCTCTTTGCCAATGTGCATGGACAGATGATCAAGTACGCGTACTGCCAGGTTCTGAGGGAGCTACTAATACGGATCGCTTCGAAAACCACCATCGAACTCAATACACCGAAATGGAGGAGTGTAGTCGAAACGATGAAGCAACGATGTTCGCTTCTCCTCAGCAAGCCTAAGCACTGGCAGGAAGCATATCCGCTTATGTCGGCCTTACTCTGCGTCTCGCCTGCGGAGACCTTCACCACTCAGTGGTTATCGCTTGCCCTGTCCACACAGCCAAGATTAAAAGAACGCGCGACGAGGGCGATCGCTCTAAGAGGCATTTGTCAGCTCGTATGGACATATCTTTACCGGACCTCGACCGACTCTCCGAACGTCGCGGTACGGAGGCTGGAGGACATTGTTCGCATGGTTTTTCAGCCCGGCAAACGGTCCTATCTCTCCACGGAGCCCGCAATTGCGGAGCCTCTGATACAACTCGCCCGGATCATTGGCTTCAAGTATCAAGATCTGTGTTTCAGGACCATCATCTTCCCGCTGTTGAACTCTGACATGTTCACCTCGGGCCGAGACCTGCGGGTGGAGAACTTGGAGCCTGACCGCATGGTCATTGCTATTCGATCGTTCCTTGCGATCATGGCTGACTTGGAAAAGGCCGAACAACCGCCATTCCCTAGTTCTTTTGAGTCGGACCCAAATGCATATACCACCGACCTACCCGCCCTTCCAGTCAGCCCGCGACCTCTGCAACACATGTCGATCAAGTCGTCTCTGCTCAAAGAGGAGCGGCTCTCGCGGCCTGTCAACTTTACCGGATTCGCTGAAGTTGCTAAAGAGTACTACATACGATTCTGCAAGATACTGGGAGAGATAACCATCATCTGCGACAATGCCTTCGGCGGACAGGCGGTCCTGGACGAGAAGTTTTCGCTACAAACGCCCAAAACTCCCATGTCTGAGGCGTTCAGTTTCGGACGTCGGGACGATCACCAAGCCTCAACAGATCCTCGTCAAGGCTTCTACGACCTCCTGCATGTTGCGGTGCAAGCCTTGCCGCGCTGCTTATCCCCCCATATTCCCTTTAACTCTCTCATCAATCTTCTTTGCACTGGAACGGCTCACGTCCAGGGGAATATCGCCTTGTCATCTGCTCAGTCTCTGAAGTCAATTGCGCGGCAATCGCATGCTCAGCAAGTGACAATCGGGTTCGCTAGATTCATATTCAATTTCGATGACCGCTATTCCACCATGTCCGACGGTGGAATGTTGGGCCCAGGCCACATCGAGAGCACTCTGAAGTTGTATGTCGAGTTACTACAGATATGGATAGAAGAGATCAAGCAAAAGACTAGAAAAGCCGCCCTAGACACCCCGGACGATGGGTCAGGCAACAGGGGCGTCCAGCTGGACCTTTCATCAGTCTGGGCGCACGTCGATGAGGTCGAGTCTCATGGCCTCTTCTTCCTGTGCTCGCCCTCTTGCCGGGTGCGAGCATATGCTGTTACGGTTTTACGACTCATCACCGAGTTCGACACCGCACTTGGCGGCTCAAGTACAAGAATCATAAGGGTGATGGAGGGAAGTCCGCAGAAGGTCATGGATATCAGTGACGAGAAACTCTCCCTCGCTGAAAGGAGCCGTCTCCAGCGTGGTATGCGGAAAAGCAATGTCCAAAGCACCCTGGTTGAGCTCTGTAGTAGCGACGTGCCTTACGACGCTACGCTCTGGTTCAAGATCTTCCCTAACCTCGTTCGCATCAGTTTTGAGGTCTGCCCGTTTGCCGTTACCCTCACTCGCGATATCGTTTGCGCTAGGCTCTATCAGATGCACCGGACATTACTCTCGCTCACGGAAGGACCCCGAGCGAGCCCGTACGCTACTTTCGATACCAGCACAGGAAAGACCAGCAGCCGCCTTGCAACAACATCGCCTGAAATAGTCATCGAACAATGGAAGCTCTACCTTATCTTTGCTTTCACGACATTAACCAACCTCGGCTTCAGCACGCAATCGGCCCATAGCCAGATGGCGCATTCCAGAAAAAGTTCGAAGTCGTCACAGAAGAGCGCAAACAAGGTATATTCTGCCGGCGAGCTTTTCGCGAAGGTCTTGCCGTTTCTGTCAGTGGATAACACCGCAATACGAGAGGCCGCAGTCGTGGGCCTAGGTTCCATCAACATCAATCTATACCGCACACTACTCGAATCACTGCAAGGCCATGCTGCAGCTTGCGCGGAAGAAGCCAAGAGCCGTTTGGGCATGCACAATCGAACCATCAGCAGCCCTCGCCGCAGCCGTCGAACCGACCATCTTCGAACTGAGATCACCCATGTTTACAAGCTTACGTCCCATTTTCTCAAGCTGCCCGAAGCATACAGCGACGACTGGATTCTCAACAATCTCGTAAACTACACCAAAGACCTCCGGATCTTTCTAAGCGACGCCGAGGTACAAAACGAGTGGGATTTTCAAAAGCTTCGCACCCATTACTGCGGTCTTATAGAGGTTTTGTTTGAAGGGATCAACAAGACTAGCGATCCCCTCCAATGGATGCCCTTCCAAGCTCGCAAGGCGGCGTTTACCCTGATGGAGGATTGGTGCGGATACTCAGCGAACCAGACACAGATTCGTCAACGAGAAGAGAACATGAGACGATCCATGCTTGATCGCGAAGCGGATCTAGGCAACAAGGGCATAGCGACGGCAGCAATGGAAATTGAGAAACGAGATCTACGAACAGCTGCTCTCAGCGCTATGGCCGCTCTTTGCGGCGGCCCGGTCAGCATAACAACTGATAGCAAAGTCCTGCTCCAGTTCGACGTTCGTCGTATGCTCTCCTGGATTGACAGCATCTTCGAAACTCCTAGCGATCGGACTCACGCCATTGGCCGCCGAGCGTTGACTAACCTCATTCTGCACAACCGCGAGCACCCCTATCTTCTGGACCGAGCCATCGAGATGTGCTATCTCTCAAAATCATCCAAAGCACTCGAAAGCTACTTCGAGGTCGTCACCCGGGTTCTCACTGAGCGCGAGGATTACAAACTGCCGTACTGGAAAGTGCTGAGCGCCGGCCTCTACACCCTCGGCCACGAAAACAACGAGTTACGTATGAAATCCGCACGCCTACTGCGCACGCTTGAAGCCCGCGAGCAGAAGAACTCCAAGCTTCAGGATTTGGACATAAGCATTTCCGACAAGACTATTGCTGTCTACAAACTAGCCCAATTCGAGACCTCCAGGCGACTTGCTAAGCAGCATTCGGAGCTTGCTTTCCTTGTCTTCTCTCAATTCTCATATTATTTCAAGGAGTTACAGCCCGATCATCAACGTAACATGGTTGCTGCCATGTTACCATGGGTGCAAACTGTGGAGCTCCAGGTAAATCCGGATGGCGGGCCTACCGCTACCTCATACATGCTCCTCGTCAACCTTTTTGAAATCACGGTCCGCTGTGGCAACGCACTACATAACGAAATCCAAGCACTCTGGCAAGCTCTGGCAACGGGGCCGCACGCTGGCAACGTACAGCTGATTTTAAACTTCATCATCAACCTCTGCTTAGAAAAGCGAGAGCAAAACTATGTGGACTATTCGAAGCAGATTGTAGTTCATCTATCGAGCACTCCGGCAGGTCTGAAAGTGGTCGAGTTCTTGCTGCTGCAGATCAACCCGCGATCCATGGTCGGAGAGAAGCGCGAACCTACTCCCCCGCCTCCAGACGCTGACAAGCTTCCATATCTTGCTGATCTAGGCGCTCTGCTGCCTACCAGCAACAAGCAGGCAAGTCATCCTACCCTCAAATTCTACTCTACGTGCTAACCACTCTCAGTCTGGATTCGCCCTAGGTCAGATTTGTCTCATACTGCTTGTGGATCTCATGGTATCTCCCGTCCAGCTCGCCAGCGAACATGTCCCTCTACTTCTTCAGGTGGTTCTAGTTTTGTGGGACCATTATACTCCCGTCGTTCAGGACCAATCTCGGGAGATGCTTGTTCATCTCATCCACGAGCTTGTCATTTCAAAGATTGAGGATGATACGAGCGGCATCGATAAGAGGTCGATCGAAGACTTCATCGATAGCGTGCGACGGCACGATACGAAAGTTGTGTGGAACTACGACGACAAGAACGGAAAATACGCCGAAGATGCGGGCACAAGGGTACCCGAGTCTATGACATACGTCGCCGATGAAGTTCTTCGATTCTTTTCTCTCGCTTACCCAGGTCTAAGGGAAGCGTGGGGAAAAGTGGCTCTAAATTGGGCCACGTCATGTCCGGTACGCCATCTAGCATGTCGATCATTCCAGCTATTTCGATGCATCCTTAGTACCTTGGATCAGCAGATGTTGTCCGACATGTTGGCAAGGCTCTCCAATACCATTTCGGATGACGAGAGCGACATTCAAACCTTTTCGATGGAAATTCTGACGACGTTACGAACAATCATCGAAGCCCTGCAGCCTGAAGACCTCATCCAATACCCACAGCTTTTCTGGACTACCTGCGCTTGTTTGGACACCATCCATGAAGGGGAATTCGTAGAGAGTATGCTCATGCTGGAAAAGTTCATGGATAAGATTGATCTAGGAGATTCTACTGTCCTCCACATCCTAGAGGACAATTGCCCCGAGAAATGGGAAGGACAATTCGAAGGTCTTTCCCAGCTCATATACAAGGGCATCCGGTCCAGCATGTGTCTAGATCGCTCACTCCGCCTGCTCGACCGACTAGTTGTTCTGCCTTCCAGTCGCATAGTTGGTGACGAAAGTCGGCTCGTTTATACCGTCCTCGCGAACCTGCCCAGGTTTCTGCGATCCTTCGACCAGGGTGCCAAGGATCCAGCCGTCAGCACCAGCGCTGAGCTCCTGGCCCAAGTAGCAGAGGATTACCAATGCGATAACCTCTCTCAAGCATTGACCGCTTTCGCCAAGAAGCGGTACAGGAATGACAAAGACTTCCTCGCGCAAACCATCTCATCCATTCGGTCATCCTTCTTCCCCGATCTAGAATTTGGGAGTCTCATCTTCTTACTCGGTCTTCTTGCGAACAAGCTTGACTGGATGAAGATCAACACGATGGAGGTTTTGTGCGTTATCATACCAGAGATTGACATGCGGAAACCAGAGATTGCCAACAAAGGGCCGGATCTCATCTCACCACTACTGCGTCTTCTACAGACGGAACTCTGCCCCCAAGCTCTCAGGGTACTAGACTTCGTCATGAACTTCACAGGTGGCCCGGTACCTCTACAAGTGGAGCATATGCATATTCGCATGAGCATGGCTGGCTCTCATACAAGCCGAGCTTTCAAGAAGCAGTATGAGAAGATGAAGTCGCTATATGGCGTTCCCGAAGAGACTGGCTGGTCAATTCCCGTTCCCGCGCACCACTCACACTTAACGAGGGCAAATGTGCACGCTGTCTTCTACACCTGCGGTAACCTTGAGGACATCGATGCAGCGCAAGTCACAACACCCAAGATAGAGTTCCGTCAAGAAGAGTTCCCATTCAGCCCTCTTTCCGACTACCGCACAGAGACAATGACCTCGGAAGATACCCGTGGTGACAGCCACATCGGAGAGCTGGTCATGAAGCTCGACAGCCTGGATGACTTCTTTGAGGATGACGACGACACGGAGACCTTGACCGACCTACCCAACAGCTCGGTATTCGGCACCAACCGGTACGCGAACGGATCCTACTCCAATGGCACGCTCGACATACGGGAAAATCTCTATGACCAGCAAACAGCGCCCATTCTCCACAAGTCGCTCAACCGCAACGGAAGTGTCACGTCTTTCCAATCCGGCTTTTCCGACGTCAAGCTATCCCCGGCACGTGATCCAGGCGTGATGACCCCCGCAGCCTTCAGTTCTTTCTCCTCCGCGCCAACCGCAGTTAGTGCTGCGGCTGTTCCTCCCGTCCCTCGTCCTGGCCTCCACTCTCGCTCCGTAACCTCGCCCTCGGCTCCAAATCAGGTCCCACGTCTCTCACCGGCTCTCTCATCTACCGCTCTCGACGAACACGGTGAGCCCTTCTCAGACGATGATTTCGTCACTGGCCGTTCTAGCAGTAGTACTACAGCCCCCGACAAGACCTTTAGTCTGGAGAACATGATCAGGCCATTGACGCAGGATACGAGGAGTAGGATACGGAGTGGCATGCGGAGGCTGACGGGGAGCAGCAGCGATGCGAGGGAGAGGGAGAAGACGAGAGAGGCAATCAAGCTGGCGCTTCAGAAGAGCCCTCAAGTCCCAAAGGTGCCCGATATTTATCTGGTCCAGCAGAATCCGAAGAGTGCCGATCCTTGAGCGCGGCGTTGGCGTGCTATCTGTGTCGATTTTATAATGGGAGGTTGTATGTACGGCGCAGGACACCTCGCAAAATGTTGTTAGTATGCGCGATCTTTGGGGAGGCGCTTTCATATGGAGGCATCTATGTTGTCACGGATGGAGTGGGAGCAGGGTCGCTTTTCAACATCATAGATGCGTGGGTAGATACCAACGCTCTTTCGCGATACCAGATCTATTAATGCAAAATCAGGGGTTCAGGCCGTCATTCATCCACCCCATCCATCCATTCATTCATTCCGCGTTCTTCTCTATGCGTGCTTTGAATACATAGATATCCTGCCAATTCCCTCTCCACCACCAAACACAAAATATCGCCCTGTTCATCTATATCCTTCTACTACGTCTACTCCACAACCCGGAAAATCACCGCCCGGCACAAGGGGCATTTAGCTTGTGCTGCTGCCGCACTCTCTCCTCCTCCTCCTCCTCCTCCTGCAATCAGCCGGCGCAGACATGCAGTGCAGAAGTGGTGTCCGCATACTTTTAGCGCGCGCATCGCGAGATCTGTGCTACCGCCGCCGCCGCTGCTGCTGCTGTCCTCATGGCAGATTCCGCAAGTCATGGTAGTAGCCGTAGCGCTAGATGATATGAGGGGTAGGATGGACGATGCGTTTTGCTGGTGGCGCGGATTCAGCAGCAGGATTTGCGGGAGGAGGGTGCGCTGTGGGTTGCGGCGCGGGAGCGGGGGGCGTGGGCCGGGAGAGGGAGAGCGGAGGCGTGCTGGTTGTGGTGCTGGGGGAGAAGGACGTAGGCGTGGTGGGGGAGGAGAAGGGATGTTTAAGGATAGGGTGGGCTGGATGCGGCTACTGGAGCTGGAGCTGGAGGGGAAGTCTGCCTGTGGGGTGATGGATATGGAGACGTGGATGGAGTGTTCGAGGCTGCAGGCGCAGGTTAGGGTTATGTTGCTGTTGCTGTTGCTGTGGTGGGTGTGGTGGCGGGGCATTGTGTGTGTGGAGGTGAAGGGGTGTGGTGATGGGGAGAAAATGGTGATGGGTTCTTGAGAGACGGGCGAGTACAGTGAGTGCAGTGCAGTGGATATGGAGGGGATATGGAGTGGGATGGAAGGGAAGGTGAGCGAGCGAGCGTTTGGCGGTGATGTGATGTGATGCGATATGTGTGCTGGATAATGGCTGTGCTGGTAAAAGTTCTGAAGTGAGCTGGTTGATTGGAGCAAACGAGAGTACGCGAGTGACTTACAAGATAGCCACTCTGCTGCGTGGAACACTGTAGAGTAGGCTGAGTATTCGATGTCGATTGTGTTGCGATGGATATTTCGTGCGGGGGCGTTAAAGGAGCTGTGTGAGGGTGGGATGGGCATCGTTTGGAGATGGGTGAGAGATGCACTTAGGACGAGGGAGAAAGGGACGGGTTAGATGCACAAAGGTTGAAGCAAACTCAAGAGCAGTCGAGCTTCTAATACAAAATCCAGAGACTTACGGGTGGCCGGAATAGACTACAAGACGAGGGGCGTGGGGTAGGAGGGCATTTGGCTTAGATACAGATGGTACGTCTAGTCTGCGAAAAGACGCCATAGCGGGCAATAGGCCTTCGCTAGCTTGAACATAGCTTACTTCACTACTCACTCACCGCTTGTTCCTGAGTCTCGACTCTGTCTGGCGTGCGTTTGCAATCTTACTTTATCGCACGAGCTCTCTGTCTTGCACATCTCCCTGCAGTCAACCCTCCTACGAAAGAGACGGCGCAACCGAAAATCTCGCTCCTTGGATGATTCGGCGCACTGCTTTCTACGTTCCTGATAGCGGCGGCTTTAGAGGTTGAGCTGACAGGAGTGGACAGAGCGATCATGAAGTGAGCGACAAACTTTGACAGAGGTTGCGAGAAGCCGATGCAACCAACCTCCTACGCTGCACGCGCGCGTTTGCAAACGACCCCTCCTCCTCAAAGTTTTGCGCGGTCGCCCACCTTCACTTCATTTCCCTCTCCCCTCAGCGCACTGCCACGCGCTCCCTCTCTCACCCACCAAAATTCCCTCACCTCACAATTGCATACCCTATAAATATAAAATTATTGAGCAGTTCTTTTACAGCAGGTTGAGGATCAGTATCCCGGGGAGTTTTGCGTCTACTCGCCGGCTGCCTAAAGTAAAAACCCACCAGTTCTCACTGGGAGAAATTCCGAGGCCACCTGGGGATGTAGCAGCTGGGTCTTTCAACAAGGCTTTCAGCAATATGCTCTCTTCTAGGGCTGTATTATACGATCTTTTTTTTTTGGGCGTGGGTTCGAGTATGGGATGTGACGTGCGGGGTTTGGTTTGGTGTTTTTTGTGCTTTTGAAGTGAGAGTGAGAGCGGGGAGGGTTGGAAGGTTGGAAGGTTGCAAGCTCGGTGAGCGAGGTGTCCCCAGTCTTGACAGAAGGCATGCCGGTGCAGACATACATTCAGCGGTTTGCTATGTCCCCGCCTGACGTAGATGCTTAAGATATCGTCGCCGCCTAGTACTCGACTCTGCGAAAGTAGTCGTCCGGTGCCGGATTCTGACTGTATATATAATATGAGCATGGCCATGCTTCGGAACGCATCATGATCGTGCTCTAAGTCCCAGACATGTGCACTAATAGAATAGAGTGGAAAGACGTGTAGATTGATTTGATGTAAGAAATGTGTTGGGCGAGAATTGTGCGAAGAGCAGAGCCCGCGCTCTAAACTGCCTTTTCTGCTGTTTTGTTTTTGACAAACCCTTATGAGAGATGCCCATTTACTCTCTTTAAACATGCGTGGGAGAGTTTTAGAGCCGAAATGTATGATTTGACGTTGGCGTCGTTTGAGAGAAAGGGCTTGTGGTAACAGACTGGGTAGCGCAAGAGCGTAAAGGCAGAAGGAACTTACGGTAAGCTCAATTCGTGGTATACTTAGAAGGAAATTCTCTATGCGTGCTTTTGACAATTGCAAGATGTTGGGAGACTTGACTTACGGGCCGGCGAAGAGTGAGTGAGCGACGTCGCCGGGGCTTGCCCGTGTTCAGCCTAGCGCGAACTAGGGTTGCCTACACCGAAATTATTCGAACTTTTCGAGTTGCAAAGGCGCGGCATCACCAGCAGGCCATGACTTAGCCATGGGCAAACGAACAATTTTCGAGGCCAATTCGAAGGCCGGGCACGATGAGCGACATACAAAGCGACAAAGAATCAGCCGGTCCCACGACCGAGAGCTGCAGACAGGCGCATCTGCGGAGAACGAAGTCACCTCCGCAAGCCAACTGCGGGACGCTCTTGTCTTCCAGCAAGGCTCTGCCTCTGGACTCCGAAGCGGTAGGCGCCCTACATGGCCCTCCTCACTATGCATAGCTAACTGTCATAGGGCTCCATCTCCTGAAACAATTCCTTGATTCCATCCTGTACTCGACCGAAGAACATGACCTGCCCCGCAAACGCGCCGTCCTCCGCGAATACCTTGACACTCAAAAGGAAAAGGCCAAAGATGCAAAGGATACTGTTCTCCTTCCGCAACTTACACAAGCCTGGGATTTCGCTGCAGAGACCAACTTCGAAGCGCTCCTCACCCAGATCACCGCCATCCTCGCGCTGCTCTTCAAAGTCTTTTCTACCTACGCAGACTTCCATCAATATGGTTCGCTGCTTTGCAAAACGATACTACAACCATCTGTTGCCAGGCGCCTCGTCCGGAGCTTGTCGGCGCAGACGAGCAAGGAACATGTCATCATGCCGGCACTGCGGCTGCTCACCGAGATAACAAAATTCGACGAGGGCGCATTCGCGAGGGCGGTATATACGAGAAGAGATTTTACGCTTGAGCCTAAGACTCTTGCGAGGAACATCGGTACATGGAAGGATTCAACAGGGCAGACGGCGTTGGAGCGCCAGCGGAAACCCAGCCTGCGGACCATTTCAGTTCGATATCTTCTGACCCACCTGAAGTATCAAGATGAGCGCGCGAAGACCGAAATTGTATCCAACAGGGACGTTGTCAGGGCTGTGCTCGATCACTTGACTACCGACCCGCCGTTCCTCATCTCGGAGATTTTTGACGTTTTCAAAAGCCATGTCTTCCTGGATAAGACTATCCCTCGTCACGTCAAGAGTCGCATTCTGAATGGAAGGGCCCTCATCCATATCGCCGGTCTGTACAGGTATGAGCCACCTGAGGGCTCTCTCGCAGAGGGCGAGAAGGCCCCAGATGCACTCGCGCATGAGTTCCTGCGCATGGTTTGTACGTCTCCGGCGTACGGAGTAATGCTGCCCACGCAAGGCTTCTACGCTCATATAGGCGAGGATGATGAGGGCCATGCCCCCATAGAAGACTTCGCGGACCTTGGCGACGACCTAGACCTTGAGATAGCCGAGAGCTTTGGAAAGCCAGGACGCGTACGAAACGTCATCCTAGCCGATTTTCTACAATCGCTCCGGCCGTATGCGCATACTATGCACCAGGAACTTGTGATCGAAATCTTCAAGGCTTGTCCGGAGCTCGTGGCTGACTACTTCCACCGAAAGCAAGACTTCAATTACGACCCGAAGCTCACTTCGACCTGGATCGGCTTTTCCGCCCTTCTCTATCAGACCATAGAGCTGCCCGTGCCTTCTCTTTACGGCACAAGCAAAAAATCGCGCGACTACCCTCCTCCTATCTATCCTATGCTCCATAGCATTCTCCCGCAGCCCTTGACGCAGCAAGTGCTGGTTAAGTGCTTGAATAGCAGTTCCGATCTAATCTCATTCTTTGCTGTCCGCGTTCTGCTAGTCGCGTTCCAAAAGCTACGAGCGGTATTGAGAGAGCTCGACAATGCGTCCCGGCCCGGAACTTCAAAGCTTTGGGCCAACGCGTCGAAGCGCCTGACCGGCGAGTTCAGCCAGCGCTGTCCCCCAATGAGGACTATCGTTGTAGCGTCCAGGCAACCATCATTCCAAAAGCGATTGAAAAGGGAAGCGATAACCCGACTGCTCAGGCTATACTATGAGGTCACCCCTCAGGTTGCGCTTGAAGAGAAGTTCGACGTTTCGGTGCCTCTATGCAATGCCCTTACCGAAGTTGAGAAGTCGACAGAGTCGGCAGAGGATAAAGCGTTCCGCGTCATGGAGCTTGAGCACTGGATACAAATGGCAAGGCATTCTCCTTCGATGCGCTGGTGGCAAAGGAACAGTAAGTGCTTCTCATTAATCACAACATCCCAAAGGCTGACTTTTCAGAATCTCTTCAACATTCTCCTTTCCTCACCCTCATGAAGCTTGTTGCCACTTCAACCGAGAGCGAGCTCTATGCTGGAGTCAAGGCGCTCCTCGTTGCTATCCTGCGCGACCATGAGATGCTCCAGATGAAGACGTCTCCGGACGCTCTAGAAGCCCTCATCGCCAGCTTAGGTGCATCCTGCGGTGCTTCTGCGCCATCTTCTCAGGTGGTGGAGTTCCTTGATGAGTGCTGCGCACGCTTCATTAAGGTACCCATCAAGTACTTTGATGATCTTGATACCCTTTGTGCACAGCATACTCATTCCAAGTCCGATATCGGACTCTTTAGTCCGCTTCTCATGACTATGGTCGAGCAGTGGCCTTTCAAGGGCGGAAAGTCGGAGAAGGGTAATCCAGCGGAGCCTCTAGCCCAATGGCTTGCGAAGCTTCTCTACCTGCTGAAGCTTATTGGGGAAGACGAGTCCGTCCTCGAGCTCGTGCGGGACTCTCTGGTGGAGTCGGCTGATAATGCGTACAAAGACGTACTCAAGGATTCCTTCTTGTGGAAAATGGGCAAAGAGAAGGCAAAGGAGGCGTTGAAGCTAGCTACGGGTGTGGATTTCAGTGGGTCTGAGAGATCCAGTACCTCACCGATTCCGCCTGAGCAACTAGAAGAGCCCAGTAAAACGACTCCCACGATTGACATGGAGTTACCCCCGAAGGAGGACGAAAAGCATGCCGGCCTTAATCGTTGGAGGAAGAAGGACATTGAGGAGAGTATTGAGGATGGAGATATTGGAGAGCTTTTGCTTTGTCTTTGCTCAAAGCATCCTGAGATTCGCCTGCAAGCTGCTAGCAATATCCGCCAGCTTATGGCGACGCTCGACGTACGTCTCTATCCACCACTTTGCGATAGACGCTAACAACATTCTAGAGAGACAAAGGAGATCTCCAACAGCTCTATATTCTTCTCGGCGAAGTTCTAGAGTCCGCTGAAGCTATTACGGACAACGGGCCGTTCCCGTATGTTGGCGGCATTTTTGCTGCTCGCAGCGTCACCATCTTGGCCGACCCCACCCACTTCATGTTCGGCAAGATCAACAAGTTCCTCACGAGCCGCCCTTCATGGGAAGTCAGGAACCTCCCGCGCAGGTTCTCGCGCAGCATCATCAACAGCGAGCCGGACGAAGACGGTGCGTATCATAAGGAAGTGGATTGGTTCCTTGACTACCTGCTCGATTGTCTGCGGACGCCAGAGGATATGGAGATCTTTCGGACGAACAATATCTTTGAGCGGCTGCTAAGTTATTACGCATCCAAGTCAAGCGTCGTTTCGGCGAAGGAGAAGATCGTGAGGCTGCTGCTGAGGGCGGCTGCTGTGGGGGGAAGCACGACGTTGATTACAAGGTGCGGGCTGGTTAGCTGGATACAGATGATGCTGGAGAACAACGATCGTAGGCATCGGGCACTGCGGCAATTGGCATCGAGAGTCTACGAGACTTGCGATCGGGACAAGGTTGGTGCGTGGGGCAGTGGCACTATGGGGGACCTGGTCTCTGGGGTTGTAGATGTGGAGGCATGAGGCTCTGATCTTGATGATATCCGCATGATAAGAGTTCGTTCCGATGCACGTCAGCGGACCCGATGGTAGCAGCTAAACGGCGGCATGATGGCAATGCACCGGGAACGCGTCCGAAAGTGGGAACGTGCTGCATGTATACCTAGGTACAAGCCCAGGGAACCTTGGTTGAGCATAAGCGATGAGGCTGGTGATGTGGCGTGGCGCTGGCTCGCCTGTCGCGGATAATCTTCGGCCAACGTACAGCCTCTTTGGGAAGGCCCGCAGCTGGTCTGCTGCTGGTCTGCTGCTTTGCATCAGCCCGACGACCAAACACAACCACCCAAACAACAGCTATTCGCATCATCCACAGCGCTACACAAAGCCCCCGCGATCCCATTGCTCGAATATTCAGCCTCCCACCTTCTGCAGCGTTTCCATCCCCTGGCCGCATGAGAACGACCCGCGACACTTCTCCGCTTCTCATCGCCGTCGCCCGCAGGGGTGCTCCAGGTACGCTACTCCAGACTACACCACCCCTCCTCCAATTTCACCTCACCTCGTTCGCACACCTTTCCCCCGCCGTTGCGCTGACACGCGACCAGGCGCTCTATTTCTCGTGACAACAACCGCACCTCACTTTATTCACACCGCACATCCATCGCTACATCGTTGTAATTCACGTACGAGCTGTAGAAAGAGCATTGTTTAACTACCCACGCATTGGACGCTTTGCGACACAGGCTTGCCTTCAGGGCAGCCTCTCCGACGACCGTCGGCAACCCGCGAGCGAACACGCAGCTTACGCTACAACACAAACCGCACCTGATCTTACGCTCCCACCTCCAGCCCCTCCAGAGCCTACCCCGGGGCTACTCCACCCAGCGACGAAAGGATGGCTGGTATAAAATACTCAGTAGAACAGCTAGAGCGCTTGAGGGAGTCGCCGCTTGTCAAGAAGCCGGACGGATTGCCCTCGATCGAACAATGGATGGACGTTCCGAACGATCAGAACAACAACAACGCCGGCAACGCTGGCAACCGTCGGCCGCGGGCCAATCTGCGGGACAATGATGCAGCTGCGACCGGCGCTGACCGTCCGTTGCTCAACCCAATGGGCCAGTTTGGCAGACGCCAGAGCACGCGTAAGTCTGGTCCCGACGGACGGCATGGTTTGGTCTCAGCTATTAACGCATTGTTCATAGACCCGGAAGAGACTGTTCTCGGCCCTCCGAAGAATTTCTTCGCGTCTGCGGCTCGGCCGAAGTCTGGTCAGTTGAAAGAGGCTACTGGGATCATTTCGATAGACGGTGATTATCCTGGCGACCGTCTCCCTCGTGGAGAACGGGGTGAGCGATGGACTCGTGACCGCGACGGGGCACGAGAGAAGGGCTATACGAACGGACGACGTGCTCAGCGCGAAGACGGAGAGGGATGGACAAATGTCAAGGGCCGCAAGAGCCTGGGCCAGGAAGACTTTGATAGAGGATTCGGCCGCAACGGCGACAAGAAGGAGGGAGATTTGGACAATGCCGATGCCCCTACGCGTCGGACTGCGGCTGCTCGATGGGGCCGTCGCGAGGAAAATGCTAAAGAAGGAGAGAGCAATAGATTCAGCGGAACCGGTCAAGGTGGATGGCGTGATAGAGAGCGAAACCGGGAGCGTGATAGAGACCGAGAGTGGACTAGAGGCGGCAAGGAAGAAGATCCGGAATGGATGGACACGCCTGTCGCCAAGAAAGAGACCAAGGCTCACACCCAGGAAGACTTCCAGCGATGGAAAGAACAGATGAAGGCCAAGGACGCCCCGGTAGAAGAGAAGGAGGAACTAAAGACAGAACAGGGCCCATCCGAAGGGGCTCTGCCGACTGCAATATCCACCAATCCACCTCTGAAGCCGATGCTTACCCCATCCGCCGTCGAACCACATCTGGGGAGTCTGTTTGGCAATTGGGGCAAAGACAAGGCTGCAGAACCGACACCTGCAGAAGTCCTACCTGCCAAGGCGAAGACGGATAAGAAGTCCAGGTTCATGACCATGTTTGCTAAGCCAGACGAGCCAGTAGCATCCTTTCAACCGCCTCTGGCAACGCCGGTGTCACCTGGGCCCCCCACCGAGATCAACGCGGACAAGGAAGGTTTCCAACGCATTCTTCAAATGCTCGGCGGAGCCAATCTGGGTGCAACTCAAGCTGCTCCACCCGGCATCCCTACGCCGACGAATGGAACGCGACAAGGCGGTATACCCCTCGATTTCCAGCATCAGTCTCCTCCCTCGGAGCCGCAAGAGAGCCGGGCACCAGCGGCATCACTCCGCCAGCCGGCATCAAGGACTCTCGAGCAGCAGAGTCTACTTGAGAATATCCTTGCCCCGAGACCGACTGCTCCGGAGGGCCGGCCTTCGCAGCAGCCGCGGTTCACCAACATGTCGCCAGATAACGCACTCTTTGACCAGTTCGGACTTCCGCGCCCTGACTCGAATCGCCCTGGCGATGACTTCCCTCTACAACAACCACCCTCGAGAAACAACAACGCGCAGGATGCCAATCTGGCCGCAATCTTGAATAGCCGTGCTAGAGAGGAGGCAAATAGGGATCGCGACGCCAAGCAGCGCGAGCGTGACTTCCTGCTTACTCTGATGCAGCAGCCACGGGCAACGCCACCGCAGCTGGTCAATCAGAATCTCCCACGGCACGGCCCTGATACCCAGAATCTGCCGTTCTTTGATCAGCCTGGTCCGCGGCCTCAGGGACAGCCGAAGGGTCGTGGTGGTCCACCACCAGGCTTTATGGATGATCAACGCATGTTCGCCGAAAGTGAGATGATGCGCCGCGAAGCCGAGCGTCGTGAGCAGCATCTCCGCGAGCAGCTAAATATGCAGCAGCAACAACAACAACAGGAGGCTATGCGGAATAAGAACCGTGGTATGCCTATGGGCTTCCCTGGACACGACGATCCGGCATTAGCAAGTCTCCAGCGTCGTAACACGGCCGGCGAGATCCCGCGTCAGATGACCAACATGGGCATTCCGTCTCAACCGCCCCCAGACCTTCCGTACATGGGCGGTCGCCAACCAGGAATGCTGCCCACTCCTCAGGAGCGTCCTAACATTGCGCCCCCGCCAGGCTTTGGTGGACCGATGCGTCAGCCTCCAGGAGGCCCTGGCCCACAGCAGCAAATGGGACCCGGACCGAGCTTTTCAGCGGGTAACACGCCGATGGGCCATCCACCGGGCTTTCCTCCACCACGCGCTGGAATGTTTCCAGGCCCGGGTGGTAACGGCATGCAGGGCCCGCCGCAAGGATACTTTCCACCACCAGGATATGGACCGCCAATGGGTATGCGTGGTGAAGATCCAAGGATGATGTTCGAGCAGCAATTTGGTGGGCCAAACCCGCGACAGCAGGGCAGACCACCGAACATGTATTGAACACTTGCCCTCGCGGGATGCCGGGCGGATGGGGACGAAGTGGCTTCGACGACGAAGCTGTGATAGGCAACGCTGCTAAGAGGTTGAAGCAACACATGTGTATTCGGATTCGGCCGCTGTTTCGTCAGAGTCTTGGCTTTCAGCGCGGAGTCAGGGATTCTGTATTCTCTGGGCTGCGGGTCTATCTCTCGTGGGCGAGCATCATACCATTGGCGGCGCATGCGTGTGTATTCTGTCTGGGCGGAGCGACGGACGACACACGGGTTATGGGTCTTTTGGCGGGCTCTGTGGTTCGACTACCCTCATCTATATTGGGGATATCAGATACCTGCATGTATATGGGCGGAGTGGGCAAGGGCAGTGAAGATGGACGACACCTGTTCTCGTCCTACCTGGTCTTTAATGGACATGGTGTACCTCGACGAGCTGGACCTGAAGGCTTTGTCCGAGATAGCGTGTCTATGAATGGAGTGTTGGAGTAAGAGAATATGCTGTGCTGTGCTGTGGTCGTTGTGTGAAAGTGAAAGTGACATGAGAAATGGGAATTCATACATGTGAAGCTGTGATGGCTTTTAGAGACGGGCCGTAAGGAGCGGCCATTCGCCATGTTGTCTACACAATAATGCAGAGGTATTTTTATCTATGCTATGCT
Source organism: Trematosphaeria pertusa (assembly GCF_010094035.1). Taxonomy (NCBI): domain Eukaryota; kingdom Fungi; phylum Ascomycota; class Dothideomycetes; order Pleosporales; family Trematosphaeriaceae; genus Trematosphaeria; species Trematosphaeria pertusa. The sequence continues at coordinate 242,555 of NW_022987237.1, read as the reverse complement.
ATGCTATGCTGAGCTTGTTCCATAAGATGGAGGGTAAGAGAAACGATGCGAAGATTTCTCTAACGCTCCGCTTTGCCTCTAGTCGTATACGCGCGTACATATAACACCGCACCTTGTTCAGGATCTCAATATCCTACTACAAAACAAAATTATGGGATGGATTTTTACATATTCGTACAGTAATGGGAGCATGCTTGCTGACTTTTGGTCAGGGTCGCAAGCCTATGGTATGCAGGCGCCTTATTTGATCGAAGGGCGGCCTGGAGGGCGAGGCTGGCGGGAAGACGTCGCCGGTTGTTGGGCGTGGCTTGGTGAATTGATGGGTTGGCGAGGGGGCGGTTCGTGGAGCTGGTGGTGGTGTATCTGCTCGTTGAGTGACTTGCTGCGCGGCATGTTCTGCGTCTCTTCCGGCTTGTATCTGCACCTGTGCCTCGTCTTCATTAGCGTCCTCTTCTAACTGTTTCAATGCTTCCTCCGCATTCCTGTCTTTCCGTTCATGTGTCCGCAGTATGCCGCCCCACAGCGCCTCCAAGTCAATCTCCGCCCGCTTCTCCTCGGTGAACATCTGCACCACGACATTAACCCCGGGCTTGACTTCCCTGAACCCCACAAACTCCTTCACATTATCCCCCGGCATCTCGCTATCCTCCGGATGCGCCTCAATCTTCCCCACCGTACAACAGATCCACCCCGTGCGAATCCCATCATCGAGATTCCCCTGTATTTCCGTCGCGCCCCCAACATTCGCCAGCATCTTCATCCGCTTCGCCTTCCTCCGCAGCTTGATCTTCAGCTCGTTCCTGCCCAGCAAGCCCGCCGCGTTGGCGCGCAGCTTGTGCTCGCGCCGCAGATAGCGGCAGAAGCGGTCGGCGGAGACGTGGAGATGTTTTTCGGAGCGCGCGGTTGCGAGGACCATGATCAGCTTGGGCCCGAGGGCGGGCGGGGGGTCCAGGTTGCGCAGGTCGAAGAGCGTGAGGTCGTCGAGGCCGGCGGTGGTGGAAATGTAGTCTAGGAGAGTGGGTAAGAGGGGAGGCGGGTTTGGCGGGAGGTCTGGTATTAAGGCGGGCTGTTGGGGTGTGGGCGTCGGCCGGTTTTGTAGGTACCATGGCAGAGGAGCGGATTGGGATGGCTCGGGGGGTGTGGGTGTTGGTTGTTGTTGCGTGGGTTCGACAGGTGTGCTGTCGGGTTTTGGAGAGGTTGTAGACGTGCCGTCATTCTTATCCAAGAAGGCGAACTCCGGGTCTTCGGTCGCGGGGTTATGCTTGTCTGCTCTCCGATCCGTAGCCGCCGTGAATGACCGCTGAGGAGATGCGAAAGATGTGGTCCAGGAGGCGTGCGTCGTCAAGCCGTTGACTGGTATTGCTGGGGAAGAGCGCGCAATTGCAGCTCTACACGCTTTACAGGCTATGCCTGGTGAGACGACTCGTGTAAATGACATAGCAGCGCAATAGGTGCGGAGGAAATGGGACGACATGGAGTCTGTGGTTTCGAGAAACTTTCTGTCGGCGACTGTTACGCAAAACGCCGATAGGGCTGGGCACGTGGCGATAAGAAAACGATAAGGCAAGCGGGCTGGAAGTGCAGGGAAATTTGGCGGGGCGAATTTCAAAGCATTAGTTTGCCGCCAACCACAACCCTTCGACTCACTTCGGGGCTCTAAAACGCAACAACCGCCCTCTTTGTACTCCATATACTCTTTCTACGATACCGGGGGCTCGGGTTTTAGGAGCTCGTCTATCTCTTCCCTCACACCGACCCTGCCATCCCAACACCCAAACTCTCTTCGATACCCGTTTCCCACAATGGAGGTCGACGCGCCACTCCAGTTTACACCCGCGCCTAAGAATGCCGCAACCGTTCTTTGCGCCGACTGTGGCGCAGCTATAGATGGAACTCAGTCTGCGGGTGCATTTTGCTACGATTGCTTGAAGCTCAAGGTACGCCACGAAGCATAGAGACCTTCGTTCTGGGTTTGAAGATTATGCTGACTTGCCCCTCCGTAGACCGACGTTACTTCAGGAATCCAACGCGAAGCTACTCTCCATCAATGCCGAGACTGCGACCGCTGGCTGAACCCCCCTATGTCCTGGGTCGTAGCCCAGCCTGAATCAAGAGAGCTGCTCGCGCTTTGCCTCCGAAAACTACGAGGCTTGAACAAGCTACGCATCATAGACGCGAGTTTTATCTGGACAGAACCGCATTCGAGGCGCATCCGCGTAAAGATCACGGTCCAGCAGGAAATCGGTGACGGTGCCATCCTTCAGCAGTCTTTCGAGGTAGAATACGTGCAGAACTATCAGCAGTGTCCGGATTGCGCGAAGAGCTACACACACAATACTTGGCGGGCTTGCGTCCAGGTCCGGCAGAAGGTGCCGCATAAGAGGACGTTCTTGTATCTGGAGCAATTGATCCTGAGGCATTCGGCGCATAAGGATACGATTAACATCAAGGAATGCCACGATGGCATCGATTTCTTCTTCGCCCAGCGGAACCACGCTGAGGGATTTGTGGATTTTCTCAAGGCCGTGGTGCCTGTCAACGTCAAGAAGTCGCAAGAACTCATCTCAATGGACATCCATACTAGCAGTACGTTTGATCTTTCGTCCCTTTAACCCTCGAAGCAAGGGCACATACTAACTGGTGCTCCTAGCCAAGTCCTACAAGTTCTCCTACTCTGCGGAATTAGTTCCTATCGTAAGTCGCCCGTTCATGACCGGATATAAGCTTCGTGCTAATGCATATGCAGTGCAAAGACGATCTCGTAGTGCTTCCGCTTCCCCTTGCACGGAAAATTGGCAACATCACGCCAATGACGCTTTGCTACCGTATTGGCACGTCCCTGAACCTCATGGACCCCACTACGCTTCAGACGGCAGATGTAGACACCGCTCTCTACTGGCGGACCCCGTTTCGGCCTCTTGCGGACGTACAGGACATGGTAGAGTTCATTGTTCTGGATATTGAACCCCTGGGCGCGCAGAAGGGCCGGTTTTTCTTAGCCGAAGCAACGGTTGCCCGAGCAAGCGACATGGGCTCCAATGACAGCACCTTCTACACGCGCACACATCTAGGCGGGATCCTGCATGTCGGCGACTCTGTCATGGGATACCACCTCTCGGGCACGAATTTCAACAACGATCTCTATGACAAGCTAGAAGAGTCCAAAATGGGGTCCATGATCCCGGATGTCGTGCTGGTGAAGAAGCACTACAACCGGTCCAAGAAGTCCAAGAACAAGCGCAACTGGCGTCTCAAGCGCATGGCCAAGGAAGAGGGCGAGATGCTGCCCAGGAAACAAGATCAAGAGCGTATGGAGCGCGATTTCGAGTTGTTCCTCAGGGATGTGGAGGAGGACGCCGAGCTGCGGGCCGGCATGGCGCTGTACAAGGCGCAGCAACAGCAGCAGATGGCCGATGCTATGGACACGGAAGAGAGCGAATTCGCAGAGGATGAGGGCCTTGCGATTCCGATGGAGCAGTTGCTCGACGAGCTGGAGGATATGACGATGGAGGGGTAGACCTGTTGGTTTGCTTCCTCACTATCTCGTTACTAGCATTGGCATGACTGCATTTACGTCGGCGTTGGTGGAGGAACGGCATCCTCACATTTTGCGGATATGTACAGCGATGGCTTAGACATCGTGTGGGGACTGTTTCACAGTGAGCAAAAGTTTATAAACAATTTTCCCCAGCTTTGCCGCTGATGGAAATATATAGTGTGTTTATGGCGATGTTTCATCGATTGAATGATCTAAAACCGCCCAATGGGGCGACCTTGACTAAAAGTGGTCAGGCCATCAAACCTGTTTTAGGCAGTCTGGAGGAGTGGAAACCTGGGAATACGAGGCGGGTGAAGACCCGAGTTGGAGGCAAAGACAAACAACATCCGCTCATTCCTCGAACTAGAGATGCATTCCTCTGTGCAAACAAAGAAGAAAGGTAGAATATGATTTGATGATGTGACCACGAAGGGCTCAGGCCGGTTGCCGTGGCGTTTCGAGGGCGGCGTGCTTTGTTTATATGTGAAGTCCAGTCAAGCAAATAATAGGCGCGTTTCGTTTTGGTTAGCGGCGTCGCTATCGACAATCGGTTCCCCACTTGCGCCAAGCGAGCACCAACCAGCTGCCCCGCCTCGCCGCTAGCGCTGTCAGTGTCGGACGTCATCCCCAGCTCCGGCCCGACATAGCCACACTGCAGGTACTAGACTAAGCTTCGTCGCCAGCGACACGCGTACTTTATTGCTACCCATCCTGCGACAAGCTGCCGGAAGGCCCGGATTGTATATCTACAGCCTCCAAGCACCCAAGCTTCCCATTCTCCCGCCAAGCAGTCTCCAGGAAGCTTCGGTTCCTATTCTTTCACTCAGGTCATTCGTTACAGCGCTATCATGAAGATATCAGGCGGGTGGCAGGCAGTTTCCTGCGCTGCGGCATTGCTGCTATCAGGCGCTGCAGCCGCAAGCTACGACACCATTCCGGACATTGAGGTCTACGGCCAGCACTTCTTCTACACCAACAATGGCTCTCAATTGTAAGTCTGCGCTTATCGCCCGTCACCCCACTCTCGCTAACAGCCCAGCCTCCTCCGCGGCGTAGCTTACCAGCAGAACTACTCGCCGAATGGCACAGCGGACACGAACACAACGTACGCCGATCCTCTCGCTGACAGCGACGGCTGCAAGCGCGATATACCGCTTCTCCAGGAGATCCAGACCAACGTCCTCCGCGTGTACGCCATTGACCCCTCGAAGAACCACGATGACTGCATGGAGCAACTGGCCGCCGCCGGCATCTACGTTATTGCCGATCTCGGGGAGCCGAGCGTCTCCATCCAGTCCGACGATCCGAGCTGGGACGTGACTTTGTATCAACGGTACACCAGTGTGATAGATGCTCTGTCAAAGTACAAGAACGTCATTGGATTCTTCGCGGGCAACGAGAATGTCAGCTCGGGCAATCAGACTGCTGCTGCGGCCTTTGTCAAGGCTGCGGTCCGCGACTGCAAGGGCTACATTGCAGCCCAAAATTACCGTAATACGCTCGGTGTAGGCTATGCGACCGCCGACGTACCCACACGCAATGACCTCGCCGCCTACTTTGCCTGCGAACCCGGAAATAGCGGCAACTCAACTGCAATTGACTTCTGGGGCTACAATGTCTACTCTTGGTGTGGCGACAGCAACTACCAGGAATCTTCCTACGGCGAGCGCGTTGACTTCTTCTCCAGCTACCCCGTGCCCGTCTTCTTCGCAGAATATGGATGCATCAAGTTTGACGGTCAGGCCACCGAACGCCCCTTCACCGAGGTTCAAGTCCTCTATGGCAACATGACTGAAGTCTTCTCCGGAGGCATAGTCTACGAATGGTTCATGAGCGAGAACGAGTACGGTCTCGTTCAGCTCCAAGACAACGGAGCCAGTGCTTCGCCTTACCCTGACTTTACCTCTCTACGCGACCAGCTGGCCTCTGTCACCCCGTCACTCACCGCGAAGAGCAACTACAACCCGACCAACACCGCTCCCGCTTGCCCCTCCGACTCCACCTGGGAAGCAGTAGCAAGCCCGCTGCCACCCCCAGTGAATCCCCAGCTCTGCACTTGCATGGCCGCCAGCCTGCAGTGCAACATCGAGTCGACCGACGAAGAGAAGTATGGCGACGTCTTCAACTACATCTGCGGAGCCGACGACAGCTTCTGCGATGGCATCGCGCACAATGCCACTACGGGCGACTACGGTGGTGTCGGTGGCTGCGATCCCAAGGAGCAACTGGCGTGGGTCGCTAATCAGTACTACCTCGGAAACAACAGGCAGGCCAGCGCCTGCGATTTCAGCGGCTTGGCTACCACGCAGTCGGCCACCACGTCGTCCGGCTGCCAGTCACTCCTTGAAGCGCTCGGTACGGCGGGTACGGGCACGGTGGCGAGCCCGACCGGTAGGGGAACGGCTGGAGCCTCGTCTTCATCGAAGGGCGCCGCAGGTAGTATCAATGCGCCCGGATTTGTCGACTATGGAGGCAAGCTTTTGATGGGATACGCGACTCTTGCTGTCATCTCGATGACCGGCATGCTTGCGCTATGAGCGGGGACATCGAAGACGTGCAAAAACGTATTATGAGCATGTGCGGTGGGTTGTTGATTTAGTTCCTTATCAGTCACCGACCCGCTTGGGTGATGCTGACTCACAGCGAGCATGGTGTCTTGGAATTGGAGGTATTTTTGATCAGGGGTAATTGGTAATAGCATCCATTTCCTTGAAGGCGGTGTTGGTGTTGGTGTTGGCGCTGGCCGGTTTGGTGGATGCTGAGGCATTGCAGACTGCAGACTCCAGTGTACCTGGAGGAAAAGGGGTTTATAACTTCATTGTGGTATATAGGGAATTAAATGGTCCTTCTTTCCTCGTGCGTCTCGAGTGTGCGGCTGGGATTAGGAAAGCTTGCCTCGGTCTGTCTCTTGTTGCTTTTCTCCGTTGGGGAATGCTGGAATTATGGCCCTTAGTGATTTTTCGAACATGGCGAGGCTGTCTTCATCATTACTTAGCTAGGTATTGAACCCAATTTTGGAGAGGAAAGGGGAATCTGAGGAAGAAGGCGGCGGCGGCAGTTACTCTAGTTGCAAGGGGGAAGTTTTGTTAAGCCATTAATCACATGGATTCTCTTCTTTGGCACAGAGTTATGGTGTGCATGCGTGCAGGTCGCCACCGAGATAAATCGCACGGCTCTACAAATACTTGAGAACCATGATGCCCCCACCACCTCTGTCCTACCGCCTTTATTCCCATGCGTGCTGCTATAGATAACCATCCATCTTCGTCGCGCTATAAACGTGAAATCGCCGTAACCGAGCACATGGTACTTCGAAGTGCGCACATTGCATTGTCTTGGTGCTGCGAACAATACATGCCCATATATGAAGTGACTCGCCCTTCGGCTTAACAAGAGCACGTCCGCATGACTGAGCATACGAGACCACAAGGTCAAGATCCGAGGGCACGAAGCAAGCTCAGTTCGAGTGCCGAGGCTACATCGTAGCAGCTCCATTCAACCAGGGGTCTTGTAGTAGCTGTTTCGCCGTCTGTCGACGTCCGGGCTCCCATTGCAACATTTTGCGCATAAACCGGAGGAAGGCCTCCTTGTTACTACCGTCGAGGTTCTCCTCAGACTCCTCGAGGCTAGTAGCACTTGGAAGGGGTATTTCACCACGCCATTGACCTGCAGGATTAAGCTCGAGACATTCAGGGTCAGGACCGATAGGGCTTACCATCCTCGGTGAAGAACTCGGCAGTCCTCTTTCCACGCTTCAAAAGTTCTAAAGGCGGCGGTCCCATCAGAGCAATCATCTCGGCGATGTGCGCACGAGTCATATACCGTTTCTCTTTCGGATCCCTTCCGTAGAACATGTGTTTCCCCTCAAACAGGTCCCAAATCTAATGGTCGCGTCAGTTCATGTCGTGGTAATCTCTGGTTCGACGTACAAGAACTCCGATGTTCCAAATATCAATGCTGTAGCTCCATGGGATCTGCAAACAGACCTCGGGAGACCTATACACGTCCGGTTGTACATCTTCGTTATGCGCGACGTCCCCCGATACAGCTGAGCTAAAATCGCTAAGAACAGGCTCTCCGATGCTTTTAGGCAACTCGAAGCTCCGAGAAGCATAGATAGTATACCCGTTAACTTCTTTACGAGGCGAGGGGTGGTCTTGTTCGGCTTTGATGAATGCGGTAATAATCGAGTGGTCTTCAATCTCCAGAAGAACGTTACCAGCGCTGATATCTGCAATATGATGAGTTTATATTCGCGCATTGTTAGTAAAGAGGAGACTCGCCTGTATGAATTAAATGCGCTTCCGAATGGAGATAATCAACGGCTTGAAGCAAGCGATAAACGAATGCTTTTAGTAAGTCTTCTGTAAACCTGTGACTCGCATTCCGCCGGAGTAGGTCTCGCGCGCTTTCCCACATGGGCTCATGTACGAGGCATTGGTGCTCGCCTTGGGGGTCATGTAGAGTAAAAGTATCCAGCGCATCGCGGACATGGCGGCGTCCTGGATGGTTCGATTTAATGCTCTGTAGATGCTGATAGATGCCGACCTCTTGACGGTTCTGCCCATCGTTTGTGAATATCTTCAGCGCAACCGCACGAGGCCCACTGGATATGTAAGTATTTTGTCGTTAATACCACGACCGCAACTCACTATAGGTCATTAGCCAGCCAGACAGTCGAACCAAGGCCATATCCTAATTTCCCAACGACTTGGTACTTCGTGCTTAGTATTTCACCGATTCGTACGGGATAATATCGGCCCGTCGAGGCGTCGTGTATTTCCTCCTCAAGTTTCCGTGAGGCGGGTATCGTCTCGAAATTGGCATCGTGAAAGTGCAGGGGCTGCACAGGGGCCTTTTTCAACCAGCGCCGCGCTAATCCAACGACTGAAGCCATTGGACGCGATGATGGGGGGCGTGGCATAACAATGGGAGTTCAAGGAATCGATTATAGGTGAGATAGAGTTATATGTACAAAATAACGGTTTGGTTGGTGGGGGGGGAAAAGCGAATCCGGCGCGGAGCGAGCTATTCTTGGCAGGATGCTGACAAACCCAAGCACAGCCTGACCACTTCCGGGCGCTGAACCACTGGCCCTTCTGTCTTGATAGATAAATGGACCTAAAATGCGTGGGAATCGAGTGGGGTTTAAACGTTTGTCGAAGTCGCTCCCCGAACCAAGCCGGTAAAAGCAGCCTCAGGCCTTATGTTTCCATGGTTTCAGTTACCTTCATCTCCAATTTTATCACACTCTTCATAGCCGCCGTCCTGTGCCGGTCCTATTTATTCTTGATAGGCCTACGATAGCTGTTGGGTAACGTTTCCTTTCTCAGTATTGTCCTTCTGCTGCAAGGGCCATCTAGTACCGATCTTAGACCTGGAGGACGGGGATCACCTACGTGAGAGAGCCCACAGCTTGTGCCGCGCGCTATCTTGTCTTAGCCTTTCAGAAACGAACCCCAGGACGTCTCATCACACTATTTTGTTTTACGAAGGTTTCTTCATTTCTTTAAATTTCTCCTCAACGCTTTGAAGGATTCTCTTCAAAATTTCAAGAACTCTCCTTTATAACTTGAAGAAAACTCCTTCAAAATTAGAAAAAAAAAATATAAAAAAATTAAGGTTTGAAGTTGATTTTTCGGGCGGGGGGGAAAAAAAGTCTAGTACGGCACAGTCGATGACACTTGAGAATCCTCAGCCAATACAACAACCTCAAAATACAATTTTGTAATTGCACGGCGGCTCGATCAGCGCTTCTGTCTCAGTGCCGAAACTCTCTGTTCCTGAATTTGACTATAAAGATGGCGAAAGTATGTCTAGTCTGAATTCATATCAGCCAGAACATCTTTACATCGCTTCAACTACATTCATACTTGCTTATCCATCTTTGCTTGCAATTACAATCGCATCATTTCTTTCTCGTCGTTTTCGTCTTATACTCAATCATGGCATCCACGGAGACTGTATGGTACAATGTGTACATAGTCTACTTTACGCAACCCAGCGGTCCAGCTCACGAAGGGATTGCGTTGGTTCCAGCACAGCTCGAAGGTCAAGCGGCGGGTCGATTCTACCATGTCAAAGGCACCGTTGGTATAGGAATGGACTACGAGTGTCGCCCCGGTTACAATTTTGGTCGCAGCCGATCGTTCAAGGACAAAGTTTATCAATTCCAACTGCCGAAGTCTTACCTCTCAAACTTCGAACATATCGCAAGCACTCGACCTCCTCCATACGATCCCCGTGCGCTCACCGAGAGAGAGCCAGATCCTCCAGTCAGGGACTGCGCCGCTTGGGTGGCTGAGGTACTCGCAGAAGTCCGTGCTCTTCTGCGGAGCGGTGGCTTGGCTGCCTAAGCCTACCTGGATCGCCGAGTGGAAGTCCTCTTAGCACGTCGTATCTCGCTCTTTTTCGAGGCTTGTACTTGAGTGCATCAATCTCGGGGACTAGTTTTGGACACAAAATCATTTCACTTTATGAATGCATGAGGATTTCCAATTGCATTTACGCTCGGCCTCTCCGCCGTTGGTGGCAGCTTCATTATTAGCTACCATAATACACTCATCAACTTTGCATGCATCAACTGCTCACAATAATAAGGTGTGAGAACGCCTAGTAAATGTGATGCCCAGTCATTGGTGAACACTTCGAGATAAAATGCTTTGACGAACTCCCAATGATCTGGGTACCACCCTGCCATCTCCCAGTCAATGATTGCTGTCACACGACCATTCTTGACGATAATATTATCGGGTCTAAGGTCCCCATGGGTGAAGACGATGCCATGCTTGTGTGCATCAACCATGCCACGGATGTAGGGACCAATCTGGCCTTTTGATTTAGCGACAAAGGTGTCGACAATCGTAGCATTGAAGTCTCTTTCACTTTTAAACGGACCTAGAGACCTAGTTAGAGACATTGCTATTAACTCTCTGATATGTGTATTAAGACTGACCTCGAGAAGTTGTAGACCATTCTAATATAACATCAGTAACTGGTCCCTCATGCACAGATCCGATGTAATCGGCCGCCGGAAGAGAGCGAAGCTCTGTCATGTGCTTCTTCAGGTCTGTCGAGATCATTTGCTTCTCAGCAGAGGTGTATTTTTCCCATGACTTTCCTAGGTCTTCGCCTTCGATGAACTCCATGAAGATATATGTATCGTAGACACTCCCGAAGTCGTCGACGTCTCGGTCTAGAGGCCCGTATGCATATGCTGCAAACAGTCTCGGGATGGGTATCGATGTTCTCTCAGCCACATACAGCATGTTCTTGGCTTCGATGAGAGACGCATGGGTGCCGTATTTCACTAACATCGATGGCGACATTTTCGCGAGTTGTGTGCCCGCTCCCGTAGCCAATGTCTCCGGATTTGATGCCCTAAATTGTTCGGGGCTGATGATTTCTTGCCCCGGGGCTAGATATAGCACATTGATCTGTGGACTGGAAGGCATTGAACTGTACAGTTCGGGCATTGCGGCTGCTTGAAGTGCAGCGATAGGCTGGTACCATGCGTGAGTAATTGAATACTTCTTTCTAGAGAAATCACTTACTGTCATCTTATCTTTGAACGATTAGCTTCTTATAGCTTAGCGTTAGAACGAGTCCGCTATCCTTCAGTTTGCTTAATGCGGCGCCGTAGATAATGTCAATCCATAGCTGAGAATTTGTTAAGAAAGAGAGAGCCTGAGCAAAGTAACGTTTTGTGGGGAATGCGTAGTTCAGAAAAAGACAAAGAGATGCGCTGCGCTAGGTGCGGGGTAAAACTCGCGGCACGCTTAAACTTTTTACCGTGTGACGTAGCTTACTTATATAAGTAAGCGAACCAACCACACAAGCGAGCCGACTACCTTTTTCTTAGCAAGAAAATTAACGAAAATTAACCTATTTTTCTTAAATAACTAAGTAGAACCTTAATATTTTTCTATAAAAATTTATATATATATTCTTTATAGTATATTATACCTTATAGTAAAGTTATACTAAATTATATTACGTAATTAAAAAGCTATACGTATTTAGGTAACTTTTAAGAAAAATCTAGTTTACTTCTAGTTAGTACTATTATATCTTTATAATAATCTATAAAACTTATAGTATATAGTATTTATAATCTAATAAAAATTTCTAGAAAATTTCTATAGCGCTAGCTCTTCTAGATATAGCGTAATAAGAGATAAAAGTTAGATAAATATCTTTTTTAGAGTTTTCTCTTTATAATAGTCTAGTTTAGAGATTTATCTAGATTATATAACCTTAAGTTACGTAACCTTATTATATAATCTAGCCTAGTATCTTAGTACTTAGCTCTCTATATATAGAGAGCTTTTAGAGTATTCTTTTACTTCTTACCTTTAGATAGCTAAATTTAACCTAATCTACTCTACTAGTACTCTATTCTTATAGCTTATAGAGATAGTACTACCTATAGCTAACTTACCTAGCTAGGTATTCTAGAATACTTATAGTAGTAGAGACTATAAAGCTAGCTCTTATATTATTTAAAGATATTATAGTACTAATCTATCTATATAGCTACGTAACCTTAGCTATTTTAGTACCTTAGTATAGTAGATATCTTCTCTATACCTCTACGCTTCTATAGCTTAATATTATATAACTTATTATATATCTTAAATTCTTATTTCTTATTTACGCTATAATAGTTTATATAATTCTACTATTAGCTCTACTACGTACTATATAGCCTAGCTAAATTATAACTAAAGAAACCTACTCTATAATTCTAGAAACTAAGGTACTATAAGTAATATCTAGAAGAAGAACTAGATAGAAACTCTAGCTATAAACCTTTTTAACTTTTTAATACTCTAGGTACTTATGTGGACTAGAGGTTTGTAGTAAGACTCTATGTAGCTACTAGTTATAATTAGTAAAGCTAATACTAACTAGAAAGCCTTAGTAATAAAGAATACTCTTAATAATATCTTTAGAAACTTTAAGAATAGCTTTAATTACTAGTTCTAGACTCTTTAAGCTAACTATAATACTATTACTACTAAATATTCTACTCTTTAAGTATAGCTATATATAGTAGATTAATAGAATTATAATAACCTACTAAAATTTAATAGTAAGAGTAATCTAAGTACTAGATAATAAGAATATAAGAATTAGAAAATAGAAGTTTATTTAGTCTTAGCTATAGATAGCGCCTTCTTTAATATAGACTTATCTTATCTTCTATACGTTATAAACCTTCTTACTAGTAATACTATAGAGTACTACTACTATAACCTTAATATAATTCTAAATAATCTAGATAACTAGAATATATAGCTCTATACTATAGTCTTAGACTTATTTATAAATATAGATTAAGTCTATATTAGTACTAATAAGATACTAGAGGCTAATACTAAATTTAATAATCTAGTTATAGGTATATACCTCTTTTCTAACTTTTTATTTAACTTTAAAAAATAGTCTATCTATACTAAGAAGAAGCTATAGAAAAGGTTACTACTCTTTACTATAAAGTATTTATAAAGCTTAGTAGTATAGTTACTAACTAGATTAAGCTCTCTAGACTTACTAACTTTAATAAATAGATTAAGTTACTAAATACTATATAGAAACGCTTTAAAAAAAAAGTATATTAGTAGTATCTATAAGAGATGCTTAAAGTAGACGTATATAAATATAAGTATACTACTTCTAGTAACTACGTAGACTTAGTCTATCTTAGACTTAGATACTATATAGTTAGATACTATATACTTATTATAAAAAAAATATATATAAAGAGGTCTCTATTTCTATTATAGAAAACTAGAATATTATAAGAGCTAGGTTTATAGTCTCTACTACTATTATAAGGGCTAGGTTTATAGTCTCTACTACTATAAGCGTCTCTAAACACCTAGCTAGGTAAGTTAGCTATAGGTAGTACTATCTCTACAAGCTGTAAGAATAAGAGGTGCTAGCAGAGTAGGTTAGGTTAAATTTAGCTATCTAAAGGTAAGAAGTTAAGAAAAGGCTTTAAGAGACTCTATATATAGAGGTGCTAAGTACTAAGGCGCTAGATTAGGTTACGTAATAAGATTATATAACCTAAGGTTATATAACCTAAGGTAAATCTCTAAACTAGACTATTATATTACTCTCTCTTATAGAAAGAGCTTATCTCTAAGCTCTAAAATACGCCTTCTAGGTCTCTCTTCTTCTAAAACTTCTACGTTCTACTCTTAACCGTCTCTTTTAGCTCGTAATAAGCGTATTCGTGTTAGTTTTAAACTAGAAGCGCTTTTATAGCTACTACCTTTCTTCTAGTTACTCTATTCTTATAGAGATTTAAGCTAGAAGG